>NC_133984.1:23991527-24298681 GCF_047716275.1 Strix uralensis | reverse complement strand
GGGGCACTCCAGCCCGCTCACCCTCTTTTTTCTTTTTCTTTTTCTTTTTCTTTTTCTTTTTCTTTTTCTTTTTCTTTTTCTTTTTCTTTTTCTTTTTCTTTTTCTTTTTCTTTTTCTTTTTCTTTTTCTTTTTCTTTTTCTTTTTCTTTTTCTTTTTCTTTTTCCCTTTTCCTTTCCCTTTCCCTTTTTCCATTTCTTTTTTTTTCTCTTTCTTTTTCTTTTTTCCCCAGCAAGCCCAAGTTGACCATAAAAGAAGAAATACTGGAAAAGCATGGAGACCTAATGGAAGCTTCACCCCCAGACCTGACTTGTCCCAGTGCCCCTACTTCACCCCTTCAGAAGAGCTTTGCAGTACCTTACGAAGAAAGGGGAAAACTTCTGCACATAAAACAGGAGGATGTGACTGTAGGTGACAGCTCACACACCTGTCTGCTCAAAGAGCAGCTGGGCACTCTGAGCAGCACCAGCCCTGCTAACGGTGCATCGCACTGCCTCAAGGCAGAGACTCCAGTAGCTCAGCAGATCAGAAAGAGACTCATGTGGTCCAGGGGAAGCTGGAAAAGCAAATGCCAAACTTAATATCAAAAAGACAGGCTGGAGTGTGTGTCTAAATTCATACAGGACCACAAAAGACATAGATAAGGGATTCTTTGTGGCAGTTGGTGGTTCGAAGACTGCTGCAAGTGGTGAAGCTATTTGGCTCTTTCTTTGTGGATGGAAGGCACGACTTGACAGATCAAAGGTGGAGAAAGCCCCATGCCTCAGCAGTGGAGACAGAGGAGAAAGTCCCTAACACACAGGAGCAGGAGGATATAATGGAGTGGGAGAATGTGGGAAGACCAGTGGAGAATATCTTTGTGGAACTGAAGGCTATTTCAGCAGAGGGGGATGTGCTGCAGTGCAAGGTAACACATTTGTGGCTGTGCTTCCCTGCTGTTTTGGGGTGTTTTGGAGAGAGCAGGTCAAAGTAGGTTGAGAAGGGGCGACTTCTCCATAAAGAATGTAGTGGGCTCCTTCCTTGATCTGCTGCCTTTTAACTTCTTCAGGCCTGGCAAGGCTCTTTTTATCTTGCTGATTGTGCTCGTTTTGCCTGGCATAGAGTTCATTTTGCTCATCATAGCTTGTATGGTACTATGTTTTAGTGCTGTGACTAAACCAGCCTTGATAACACACCCACGGTTTTAGCTATTTCTGAGCGGGGCTTAACAGAGTCAAGGCCTTTTCTGCTCCTTACAGTGCCCCACCAGCGAGGAGGCTGGGGGTGCAGCACAAGAGGTTGGGAGGGGACCCAGCCAGGACAGCTGACCGCAACTGACCAAAGGGATATCCCAGACGGTATGACATCATGCTCAGCTATAAAAGCTGGGGAAAGAAGGAGGATGGGGGGGACATTCAGAGTTATGACATTTGTCTTCCCAAGTCACTGTTACACGTGATGGAGCCCTGCTCTCCTGGGGATGGCTGAGCACCTGCCTGCTGATGGGAAGTGGTGAATGAATTCCTTGTTTTGCTTTGCTTGCATGTGCAGCCTTTGCTTTACCTATTGAACTGTATCTCAACCCATGAGTTTTCTCATTTTTACTCTTCTGATTGTCTCCCCCATCCCACTGTGATTGGAGTGAACGAGTAGCTGCGTGGGGCTTAGTTGCTGGCTGGGGTTAAACCATGACAGTTCTTTTTGGCACCCAATGTGGGGCATGGAAGGTTTGAGATAATTACAGATTTGATTGGAATGTGCTAGATCAAATTAATAGCTGTTATTGCTGTTTAGCTATTAACCGAGAGGCTCCTGTGCTTGCCACGGGTCTTGCTCGCCTCACTGTATATTAGTCTAGTGCTCGTTAGTGGCTGCTTTTTGCTTTTGTTGCTGGCTGTACTGCTTATCATCTTACTCTGCTGTGCCTGGGAACATTCTGATACCAGCCATGGCGATGCGCCTGGGCTGGCCGGTGGCCAGGGCATCGCTGCTGTTCCTGTGCTGCTGCGCCGGACAGGCTGGAGCTCCACGGGAACTCGAGCGAAGGGGCCGTGACCTGTGGGTGAGTCCACGTGGGAGCAGCACACCCCGAAGGGTCTGTGGCCGAGGGTAAGGCCATGCCCGAGCAGGTACACCTTGAGGCGCCTGTGGCCGTGGTTATGTCCATGACACAGCAGGTGCCTCTGAAGGGACCGTGGCCCAGGGGTAGGTCCACGCTGGAGAAGGGACACCCTGAAGGATCTGTGACTGTGCACGAGGTGGTGCTGGAGCACGTGGCTATGGACAAGCCCATGACAGAGTGTGTACACTCCTGAAGAGACTGTGGCCGTGGGTAAGGCCACGCTGGAGCAGGTTCACTCCTGAAGGGACTGTGGCTGTGGGTAAGGCCACACTGGGACAGGCGCACCACAAAGAGACTGTGGCTGTGGATGAGTCTGTGCCACAGCAGGTACAGCCCTGGAGAGACTGTGGCGCGTAGATAAGGCTCCACCTGGAGCAGGTACAACCCCGAGGGACTGCGATCCATGGAAAAGTCTGAGCCAGAGCAGGGGCAAGGGCAGGAGTTCACGGCAATGTTAAACCCGATGGTCTGGTCCAAAGGGACCAGGGGTGGAGACTGTAATGGAAAGAGCTTTAAGTTGTTGTCACCCATGATTTGAGTAGCATGTTACAGGAATTTCTATAGCAGGAACTGCCTGAAGCAGTGGAGGACGAGCCTTACAAGAAGCAGTGCAAGTGCAGCAGTGACCCAACCTGAGCTGGCTTTGGTGCCCAGTAACTCCCTGTGGGCTCTAAACACCTGCCTGCCAATGGGAAGTATTGAATTAATTCCTTATTTTGCTTTGCTTGTGCTCATGGCATTTGCTTTACCTTCTAAACTGTCTTTATCTCAACCTATGAGTTTTCTTACTTTTACCCTTCCAATTTCTCTCCCCCATCTCACTTAGGGGAGGGTGAGTGAGCAGCTGTGTGGGGCTTAGCTGCTGCCCAGGGTTAAGCTGTGACACCAATCGATATAATTCCTGTGCCTGCATCCTCCTCCCATTTCAGGAGGAGAAAATTGAGCATCAGAAGTGTTGCCTGAAAACAGAGTTCTTGAAATGCCAACAGAACTGGTGCTGCTCAGAGCTCAGAAGATGGAAAGCTTGCCCTGCAGCAAGGATTACATGTTACTGCCAAGCTGTGCGGCAGAAGCTGAAAGCAAAGCTGGCCAAGTCCACAGAGGAGACCAGATGCGCAGAGGAGACAGAGATGCACATCGGGGTGCTGAGGGAGGCCCAGGTTTCCTGCAGGGGCCCAGAGGAAGAAGACGTGAGGAGGTCAGAGCTGTGGGTTGGCTGGTTGGCAGCCCCTGTCATCCCTGCGGTGGGGGGAGAGGGCAGGAGTGCCTGTGGGCTGCTGTTGCCATAGGACACTACTTCCCTGGTATCCAGCACCCTGCTGTAGAGGTGACTGGGTTGTAAGTGAGGATCCTGCTGTTGGGAGGAGGTGGAATCATCAGATGAGTCCAAATAACTGGTCCAGCTTCAAAGGTGCCCTAGAGAAAGGTGCTTTGTCCACACTGTGTCTGTCCTATACTGTGTCACCTTGTTGCTGGATCCCTTGCACAGTGTTGAGTCTCTAATGGAGAAAAGGAGCAGGGAACCCCAGTGCACATGGTGGTCCTGGTAGGAAGGGGGATAGCATCTGGGTGTGTGATGGGAGGTATCAGATCCAGGCTCTTGCCACTCTCTCCTCTTGGCTTTTGTCCTCTTGCTCACAGTGTTATGGAGAAACTTAAGAACCTGCATATGAATGTGAGGTGGCTTCTCTCGTTCATCCTCCTCTACTTGGAGCTCCAGAATATTAACTTTGAGTCGGATCAGGTGGATTAGGTCTTGCAGACCATACTGGAGGAGACAAGCATCATGTTGGAGTAGTCCCCTCTCTCCTCTCACTGTGCCTTTTGCAGAAGATCATTAATAAAACCCTGTTTTTTTGTGCTCTAGGTCATCATTCTGGTTGGGGAGAGGGTTCTCCTCACCTTCTGGTCTTGCAAGACCAGCATGGCTCCTCTTCTCCCCACTGCTGGGAGCTGGGCTTCCTCAGGTGATGAAAGCCCAGAGGCAGTGTGAGCAGAGGGGACTGCAGTATGGGCACGGCTCCGAGCACAGCCAAGCTGGGTCATGCCTCGCCAGCAGACATTTCCAACGGCCTCTTTGCTGCGTTCCTTAGCACTCTGGGTTGAGTAGCAGAGAGGCAGGGAGACCTTGGCCATGGCTGCCTGGCTACTGGTCTAAGAAGTAGCCCAGGAGAGTGCAGCCCGGGCACGCTGTGGCCGTGATGGAGTCTTCTTTTGACTAACACAGCTGACTGGCTCAGGCTAGAGCAGCATGGTGCTGAGGTTCAGAATTTGGGCCTTTTCACTCTGGGAAGCAGTCTCGAGTCCATAGATCTGATCAGCCCACGCAGCAGCTAAACTGGGTCCCTGCCTGTGTTTTCCTCTTAAGTGCGTCTGTTTGTTTGTTAAATAATGTAGCAACACAAGGTTCCTTGAACTAAATTTATCTTCCTGTGTAGCTATGGGAACAGTTGGTGGTACAGTGATGCTGGGGCTTTCAGTCAGATCTGCTGCAAGGCTCCAAGCTAGTGTGGCTGAGCCCAGGTTCTTTCAGCAGATGCTGTCCTGCGTGGGAGCTTCGCCTTTAAACTTTCTTTTTAGGCTTATTTTCTTAGACTCTTCTTTAGCCAGCAGCATGACCATCCTGTTAACCTGCGAAATGTCAAGAATGATGGGGTGTTTGGAGGAAGACGTGGTGTTCAAGAGTAGCCAGACATGACACAGGGGAATGACTACACTCAGCCCAAAGGATGCTGCAGCTCCCCATCCTGCCTCCAGCATGGTTCATGGGAAGAAAGTAAGGGCAAGGGCAAGTGCATGTAGCTCAATATTGTTCAAGCCTGTACTTATTTCCAGCTGAGAAGCTTCCTGAATCAAACATGGTTTCCTACAGGTATAAAATGACTGGCTTAAAGGCGCTGAGGAGAAACCCCACCTTAGAGTCATGCATTCACTGTCCTTCCTGAAGCACATTCTCTTGCCCAGATGGTGCGTATGGAGGAGAGGGTACGTGGGTGGCCAGCACAGCACTGCTCCCTTGACTCAAACACTTCATTTATCCTGGAAAGGCATGAAACCACGTGACAGAAACCAGCGGCTTAGGTGGTATCACCAAACATGTGTAGTATGTGTTGCCTGAAAGTCAGAGTTGAGCAACACAGTTCTGTGGACAGAGACTGCCCTAGCCTGCGTGGTAAGGACTTTGCCACGTCCTTTCCCCCGTGGCTGGACTTACATTACCACAGAAGTTACTTTCACTGTTGCTAGTGGAGATAGAAAGGACGTGTCTATACAACTGTGTTTTTTCTGTGGTCTGTAGGTGCTGTCTCTGGCTTTACCGTTCCTGATTTTCTGTCTGGTTGAATCCCGTTTTCGTTTTCAGCTCATATTTCTAGATCTCAGACCTGTTTATGTGACCTCTCTTGACATTTTCAGATTGTGCTGTGTTTTCAGCTGTGTTTTCAGGTCAGTACTGTGGGCGGTAACACTTCAGCTTGAAGGTAGCTCCCTTATCTGCCTCCATTCATGTTTTGAAGGTAGCATTTCTTATCTCCATTCATGCTTGTTTTTTTGCTTTTGACATCTCACCAGCTGGTCCTCAAGCCACAGGACTACAGCCCCAATGCATTTAATTTTCAATAGAGCTGTTGAGGAGATTGAATCTGCACCAGGATATCGCAATGAGTCAAAGTTTTACTTTCACAATGTTTGGGATACTTGCATTAGTTGCATGAAACATGGTTTCTGAGGGCAAAATAGTCAGTGATCTTGGGGATCTGTCATGCTTCTGATCATGCTAGGAAGTTTTATCCTAAAGGTCAGTCATCCTTTGAAGCATCTGCCCTGGGCAGGGGAAGAGACAGACCTTTATTTTCTTCTCCAAAGCTGCTTCTAAAGCAGGAAATGTCCACACCTCCTTCAGGCTTGATCTCAGAGCTCTTCACAGCACATATGTGTTGAGCTAGTAATCTTAGCTGCTGCTGCTCCTCTTTGTGTCTTGTTTATTCCATCCCATTAGAACTAACTCTGGGATCTGAACTTTATCCCTAATACTACTTGACCTTATTTATTTAGAAGATTATTCACAGACATCCTCAATATTTGTCATGTCATGTGCAGAGCCCTGGGGCTAGACCCCATCTCTGAGAGGGAGCTGTGGCACAGCCTGCGCTGCTCAGAGCTCCTCCTGGTTAATTCCTGCCATCCTGGGAAAGGAGAACATATTTGCGTGATGTACAGAAAACAGACGCTCAGGCGTTAGTGATAGGAATGGGCTTTGCAGAACGAGAAGGTGGTGAGAAAAGGGCAGCTTTGATGCAAGCATCAATTGGCAGAGATCCGTGAGCCTACGGAAGCATTTAACAGCTTGTGAACAGTTAGCAGGCTTCATACTCTCACCTCTCTGTGTCTTGCACTGCCAGTAAGGCAAAATACATGCTCCTTACAGCAATACGTGGGTCTTTTGACGTTTCTTGAGCTGGTTTGTTTTCCTCCCAGTAAAGAAATAACACACAAAGCGGTTCTGTGATGGAGCATTTCCTAAACGGATGTAACCTGGCAAAGAGTGCAGCTATTAATTTTCCTTAGATAAGCTGGTATCAAAGTACCTGGTTTTGAAACTTGGCACTTCTCTCCTGCATCTTTCAAAGCTTGCTCAACAGTTCCCGTGCCAGAAGCTTGATGCCATAGTAGTTTGGGGGGATTAAGTTGTGTAGTGAAGATAAATACTTATTGCAGGTGAGGAGGTCAGAAAAGCATCTCGAAGATAAGGCTGTTTGGCAAAGCTTTCTCCTCCTAGAGCTCTCTGCATCCTCCCTGTCAGTACTGTGCTGTCCCCATGAAGTCCTGGGGCTGTAGCCAGCATCCCTAGCAAGGCTGGGGGCTGGGGAAAACCAGCCTGTCCTGCCCTTGCTTCCCAGTGCTGAGTGGGAGGTTGTGGTGGTTGAGGCCTTGCTTACTCCTTCCCCCATTCCCTGCCGGTGGGACGAGGAGGAGAATCAGAAGACCAAGGTAAAAACTGATGTATTGAGATAAGGAGAGTTTAACAGGACAACAAAAGGAGAGAAGAAATAATAATAATAACAATAATACCAATAAAAGAGTATACGAAGCGAGTGATGCCCGATGCAATTGCTCACCACCCGGAACCCGATGCTCAGCCCGTTCCCAAGCCGTGATCCCTCCACCCCGCGGCCAGCTCCCCCAGTTATATACTGGGCATGATGTCATGTGGTATCGAACACCCCCTGGGCTGGTTCGGGCCAGCTGTCCTGGCCATGCACCCTCCCAGCTTCTGGTGAACATTAACTCTGTCCCAGCTGAACCAGGACAGAGGTGTGCGGGAGCAGGCGGGCGGTGCGAGGAGCCGGGGAAGAACAGTGCCGCGTTTCCCCTGGGCTCGCGCTGCTGCCGGAGGTGCAGCTCTTCATCCCACTGGTGAGCTGGGAGCGTTAGTGCTGTATTTTGTGAGCAGCCTCCCTCTGCTTTGCAAAGACCTCCCATGGGAAAGGGCAGCTGCGCTCAGGGACACCCGAGGATAAACTTGTCTCTTTGTATAAGACTGGGCTGCCTTTACAGTGTGTTTTGCCCTGGTTATTTATTTTTTTTTCCCCTGAGGCTTTTACTCAGCCAGAAGTACTGAAGTTGGATGGATTAGCTGCATCTGCCTGTGACCTGTGTGGTAAAATTTAGCTATTTTCAGTTGCGGATTTACAAGCCAGAAATCAGCCCCTGGGGCTTACATGGGCTGCTAGCACATCTGGGAGAGGGGATGTTTCAGTTTTGGGAAGGAGGCCCTGACTCACAGCAAGACCCTTGTTTGTGAGCAGGCCCTGGGATGTCAGCTACAGGGACAGGTCTGCTGTAGCCAGCTCTGCCCGGGGAGGTGGGAATTTAACGTGTGTAAACAGGCGCCTGGCAGCAGCAGTTCTTCATGTCTTGCTCTCTGGGGATGAGCTACAGGGCCTTTGTGCTGGGAGCCACTTTCTCCTTCCAGGGCCTTTGCTTTGCAGCAGAAAGATCCTCCCAGTCCTGAAACGCCTGTTCTCCTCACCTTGAAACAAGGAGCTAATTGTTTTTTCCCTCTGCTGTCTCTTACCCGCTGTCCTCCCCAGGTGCAGGCAGCCTGTGCCTCCTCTGCCTGCATGGAGATGGAGCGAGCAGCCTCGCACAGGCCAGCGGCCAGGCCTGGGGTGAAATGACCTGCAATCTGGAAACACCATTAAAATAAAGGTGGGTTGGGAAGAGCAGAAGGCCAATGAGGAAGCATTCAGTTGCGGGGGAGATCAGAGGTTAATTGCCCCCTCGCCTACCCAAGCTCTGTGAGATGTGGTGCCTGGCCTCCCCTGCAGCTGGGGGAAAATCCAAAGGCAAAGGGCAGTGCCCTCATTCCTGTAAAAGTGTATTGGAATAGCTCAAAGGGCACAGGAGCATCACGGTCATAGAGCCAGCGATGGCTGTGGTCTGCCCTTAGCTCTGTAATGCCTGCAGACTCCCTGGGCTTCTCCACACCTTGGAAAATACCGACGACTGGAATTGCTCTTACACCTGCAAAAGGAAAGAGCTAAAAATTTGGGTAATGAAAACGCATCTGTCAGAACGATCTTGGGAGTACCTGCCAGGTATAACTGGTGGTGTGGGACTTTGCTCCAGTGACCTGAGAAATCTTGAGAGACAGCTTTTCTAGGAAAGTGAGTTCAAGGCAATCACACTGTTCGTGACGTGGGTCTTGTCCTGCTTTTAGCCTTTTTTAACAGGCTGGACATCCCAGAAATAGAGGTGTTGTAAGTTCTGTGAAAAAAGGCACCTGCCTTGAGGAAACATTAGTTCTCTGGTGTGGGAAAAGCTTCATCAAAGCACACCCTGCCTCTGAAATCCTGAGCGGAGATAAGAGGAAACCCCAGAGCCGGTGAAACCTCCCTGGTTTCTCTTCTTATGGGGTGACTTGTTTCTTCCAGACTCCCAGCACATAGCAGAGAGCTTGGAGGAGCTTGGCTGTGTCTGGGGTCTGAGCATCTTCTGGGTATGAACCCAGGTTAGCAGCTGCTGAAATATTGGTGCAATCGGGTCGACCCAGTGCTGAGGGATCTGGTGGAGTTGGGAACGGTCAGTGTGAGGTTCATGGTTGGACTGGAGGAGTTTCAAGGGCTTTCCCAACCGAGATGATTCTGGGATTCTGTGCCCTCAAGTGTACCCCAAGCATGGAGATGACAGGCTGGTAGACTGGATTGTTTGGGACATTTCTGCGGACTGGCTCATGTGGTTGCAACTCATGTAAAGGTATTTGGGATCCTCTGGTCTCCATCTCTTCCGTGCAGCGCGGAGCTGTTTAACCATCACCTGTCAGTGGAGCTGCCGAGGGTGCAGGACAATGTCTCTTCAATTCTCTAGGCCAGGTCTACAGAGCAGATTTTAGCTAGAGATGAAGTCTGTTTTCACCAATACTTCTGTAAGATCCTGGGAAGAGCTATGTTTATACCACTATAAAAGTGTGTCTTGCTGATAAAGCTTCTTTTGCTTGCTGAACTGGTGTAGGTTCTACTGATAAAGCCTGCCCTCCCTGCTACAGATTGCATATTATGCTTGGTTTGCTGAGATCGCTAACCTGAAGCTCCTCTAGCATAGATTAGACTCAAATTACTGAGAAATCTGATTGTGATGTTAATGTAATGCCTGGAAGATCAAACCTCTGCGTCCTCCCCACACGTATCATGGTTTTCCGAGATAAAACACTTTTTATAACTCTCATGATAGATTTCTGAGCTGCTGTTCAAACCCAGCCAGGAAGGTGCTTTCTAGCAATCTCCTCTGGTGCACCCAAAGGTCTCTGTTCCCTGCGCTGCCATGGAGTTCATTCTGCCCTGTTTCCTTCATGCCTTTCTTTAAAGACCAAAAGATCCTTTAAAGCGCCTTTAAACAGGTCTCTTCCAGGAAGCTATGGAAAGCCATGAGTTTGTGGACAGGGTTTTCCTTCGACTGAAGGTGTTTTCAGAAGAGGAGCTGGTTTCTCACTACCCTTCACCTCCAACGTCTTCCACTAAAACCAGGCACCAACAGGCTCGTGGCAGTGTCCCGCTGTGTGGATCCCCAAGGCTTCGGGAGGGCAGATAAAATGTGAGTGCAATTGTCAGCCGAGCATCATAGATGCCCTGAGGTGAAACCATGAGGCTGTTTCCTGGGCTAGAGCATGGCCACCAGCAGGGCCAGCCAGTGGGGCCTGGGGCATGGCTGGGGCGGGGAGCACATCTCCCATTCCCACCAGCACAGCCCATGACTTGAGCTGTTGCTTAGCTCAGCCCAGAAGTCATGATTTGAAGTGCCTGAGAGCAGCCCCTCTCCATAGTGCATCCTCTGCTGCTCCTGAGAAGGCTGCTGTAAAAAGAGTTTGTCCTCTTCCACACCAGCCCTGGCTTGCTGAGGGGCTGGGAGGTTCCAGCATGGTGCAGGAGGCAGCTGGGAGTGTGCCGTGACTGGGAGGAGGGTGGAGGAATGTGGAGGCTCTTTCCAAGTGCCTTGGCTTATCAGGAATTTGGCCTGAATTTTCTTCCCCCTCCTGCTTCTCCTATCTGAGCACTTCCCAGGGGCTGTGGGCAGAGACAGGTTCTCCCAGCACCTGGCCTGATACTCCTCAGAGAGCCTGCATGGATTATTTGCTGCTGCTTCAGATCAGCTGTGCTAGGCAGGAACGAGAGGCAGGTCGGGGGTGCCAGAAGGAGCTAAGCTCTGCTTGCCTGGAGGGCTCCAGGGAGGCAGGAGACCTGGGATCTGGCTGGGTCTGGGACAAACCTGTGCCCTTTTGTGCCCTGGGCATCCCTACCCAGTGCTCTGCAGGAGAAGAGGCTCAGCTTGCACGGGGCAGTGGCCAGGGAAGCAGGAGGTCAGGGCATCACCAGGGGTGCTGTGGGTGCTGGGTGGGGGTGCCCAGTGGGTAAGAGCTGGCTGCAAAGGCCTTGGTGACGAGCGTGTGTTGTTCCCTCTTTGGAATAATTCAGGACTTTTTGCATGTTTCTCATGACCATCCGATGAGGTTGCAGCCCCTGGCCCAGGTTCAGCTGCGGGTTTGGGTGTGCTGGGTGGTTATAGTGCCTCTATTGCTTTTGAAGATAAGGGCAATGTATTTTATTGCTCCCTTTCTTCATCTCCATCCAGAGCAAGAAGAAGAGAGGGGAAGGACTCATTTCCTTATGATGGGGGATTAGTCATTGCAGTCTGGCCCTCCAGCGAGGGACTCTGCAAGGCTCCCTGCTCCACCATGCCACCTCGTGAGGTGAGGGCTCCAGCCCGGGGGCTCGGGGGAGGGAGCTGCTCCCCACCCAGCCCTCTTCCCACCCTTCCTCTGCTTTCCCCCTGGCTGCCTGTGCCCCTCACATCCCTCTCCTGTCTGGAGCAGGGGCTCGGACTTTCCTGGGGGAAAACCCAGAGCACCCTCAGCTTTTCCCGCTGAGCTGGTGAGGGGCAAGAGGAGACCCGAGGAGGTGGCTCTGTGCCACGCTGGCTGGCTCAGCTCCATCGCCTCGCTCGCTGTCGGCAGAGCTCGCTCCCGGGGCAGTCTAGGCTCTGTCCTCTCTGGCCCTGGGCTGGGCTGCATCCGGCCTGCCCTTGAGGACCCGGCTTATCGATAATGGGGAATGGGACTATTGCGCGAGGCAGAGATAACCACTGCTACCACATTCATGCACCCGTTGTCCTTCCCTTCCCCGTCCTCTGCTCCTGATGGTAAAGAAGTAGAAAATCCTTTTCAACCTGCCTTGCCCTGTAGCCAAGTTTCACATCTTTGGGTGTGTTCAAACTAAAGGCCAGGAAAGCTTGAGAGGAGAAACCTTCCCCTCCCTGAGCTCACCCACACTTAATGCAGGGGCCGGAGGCATGGGGGGCTGGGAAAGGCTTGTCCCCTTTTCAGTGTGATGCTCACCAACTCCTCTCCTGCGGTGCCGCAGGTGAAGCTGTCATGCTGCACCCACAGAACAGGGGTCTGGCATTGCACGGGTGAGGAAGAAACCCCGTTGGGGCCCCTCGCAGTGCCTCTGGCCTGCGCTCGTCCCCCCAAACCAGGGGTGCTTCTGCACCCGAGCTCCTCATTCTGCCTGCCCTTGCCTGAGCCAGCTGCCTCTCCTCTGGGGAGAAGCTGTGCAAAAGCTGACTCTAAAGCCAGAAATCTTCCCTTCTGCTGCTTGAATTAAAGTGTTAATAAACCCAGCAGCAATCAAACTCTGAATGAAGCGTTTCAAATGCCCCCTTGTTCAGTTAGCGGAGCCTCTGCCCGCAGACACAGGCAGTGCTATCCGGCCCCGCAGCCCAGGGTGGGAGGCAAGGGGTGAGAACTCAGCGCCCAGGAATTCCTTCTCTCTGAAGGCATGACTTCTTGTACCAACTATTTTCTTACCTTCTCTCTGTGTCACCTGCCCAGAAACAAAACATTTACAGCTGAAGGACTTAACTTTCAGTATCTCCTGGGGGGCTGTAGCTGGCAGGCTAAGCCCCTTGCACGTTTTCCATCTTCTGCACCCAGGGCTCTCTTTGCCCCAAGGCAGCACTAAGTAACTCAGCCGGCCCGGGGGCTGAGGCAGTGCTTTGTCCCTTGGCCATGGAAAGGGGGTGACTGGCCTTTGCCTTGAAATCCCCCTTGATCCCTTCCAGCGAGCGTCACCCTGGGGATGGATCCCCGGGTGGCCCCTTGCTCGGTGAGGAGGGGAGAAAGGTGACTCTCCGTTATCAGGAGTGTGTTAACCCCACAGCAAACATGATTTCACTGGCGCAAGGGTAACGGTGGTGACGTTTGAGCAGGGAACATGGTCCCCTTCTTTCTGGGACCTAATCTAAATTGTTTTATGAGGGCCCAGCATGTAGACCAAAGCCTCCTGCTCCCTGGGGTACGGGGAGCCAGGGTAAGGGGGTCCCCGGGTGTCTCTGCTGTGGTGCAGCAGCGCAGGGGTTATCTCGCCTGCGGTGGTGGGATGTCAGAAGGGGCACAGTGCTTAAAATGTACTTGTGGGGCTGAGCTGCCTGCGCCTCCTCTCCTCCTGCCGTGCCCTGACACACGCGGTGCATCCCCCAGTGCCCCCGGCAGCTGGTGGGAGCTGTCACGCTGCTGCTCCTGTGCAGGGCTGCAACCACGCAGCACATCCCACCGCTGCTGAAGGGTCGCGTGGAGCAAGCTTAACCCCTGCTCACCCATCCCTTGCGGCTTACCAATGCCTTGCTGGTGGCGTTTTTCCTCCCAAAACAGTCCCTGCAAGGACCCCTGGGCTCCGGACCTGCCTGTGAGACCCTTCTGTGTTGGGGCGCTCAGCCTCTGCCGTGGCCAGTGGTTGCCTCAGGTTCTTGGGACTGTGTTGCCTCCTGGTGCTCCCAGCATCCTGGGATGGAGATGGGATGATGCCAGGGCTCTCCCCACTGCCTGGGGACCTTGACGTGCCACATGCGCCCAGGGGCAGCGAATTCTGCTGTGGGCACCCCAGTCCCGGTGATACCTACACCCTTAGAAACGAGCAGGGCTGGGGCGGGGGGGTGTTGCCTGCCGTTAGCCCCCAGGGAGCTGTGCTTGCTCTGGCTGGCACCCTTGCAGTGGTGGCACATGGCAGCCTCCCAGCATGGTGCCCAGGGACAAACCGTGCAGGGGAGTGACCCCCCTCCACCCCCCACCCTGGGCTCCTGGGTGGCAAAGCCATGGGGGGGGGGGGGGCGGCGCGGGGGGGACAGGCCAGAGCAAGGGCGAGGGGCACTCTTTGCATTATGGACCCACCGGGCAGGCGAGCACAGTCCCCACCACAGCCCACCCTGCCGGGGAGCTGCCAGGGCCCTTCGGTGCCGGAGGAAAGCTCAGTCACAGCCTGGCTAGAAACATAGATTTATTGCGACATCGCTTTGCAACCAGCACTCACCCCCCCGGCAGTGACTCCAGACCCATGCGGGCCCCCTGACCCCGCTGTGCTGCCTCTGTGGCCAGTGGGCTGGTCCCTGGGGCCACAAGTGCACCCAGCCCCATCCAGGGGGGCTCGCTGGGGCTGCAGGCTGGGGTCCGGCTGTGTCAGGGGCTGCCTGCAAGCTGGCAGCGCAGAGGAGGGAAGAGAAACCAGGTTCAGGGTCCTTCGCTGAGGTAAGCCACCAGCTGGGATCTCCGAGCAGTCTCCAGGCTCTCGGGATCCCGGAGGAAAGAGCGGGGTCACATCCCCCAAGTGTGTGAGTGAGAGGGCTGAGCATGGGAGATGTCCTCTCCTCTCACTGTGCTCCCTTGGACCCAGCCCAGATGCTTTGGGGAGCCAGAAGAGGTGCCAGCCCAGCTCCCACCTGCAGCCATTACACGTATCCCGTCAGGTTGTAGGAGTTGAGCTCACTCTTGGTCTTCTGTGTCTGGCTGACCGAGGGCTGGCGGCTCTTGCCTGCCAGCAGCCCGGGCTGGTAGGTGCTTGCGTAGGTGGCCGTTGCATCCCGGGCAGGGCAGGAGGTGCAGAGGATGAAGCCACCGACGAGGGAGAGGAGGGAGGAGATGATGCCCAAGTAAAGCGCCTCCCCAAGCTCAAACTTCATGCTGTCGGGAAGGACGGGGTTGTGGAAATCCCGCAGCACCACATGGATGTTCCACACCAGCGGGATGAAGCAGAGCAGCCCCCCCAGGATGAAGACCACACCGCCCGCCACCGCTACTCGGTCCTTGCCCGGTGAGCCCTGGCTGAAGACGGTGCACCTCATGCCCACGACGGTGAGGAGACAGGCGAGGGAGGAGACGGCGCAGGAGCTCACCATCAGGGCCTGGGCTGCCTGGACGTCAGCGGGCAGGTTGAGCAGGGAGCTGTAGATGTCACACTGGGTGATGCCCGTGCTGTATGTGGCACACTCCATCCACAGCCCCTTGGTGAAGCTCACGGCTGTCACGATGCTGGAGCCGATGTAGGAGCTGATCTTCCAGCTGGGCAGCAGCGTGGCCGTCAGCGTGCCGATGTAGCCCAGGAAGGCCACGGCATAGCCCAGCAGCTGCAGCCCCATGGAGACCATGGTGGGGGCTGGCTGTCACCTCCCTGGGGCTCACCGCTTCTCTCCCGGCTTGCTGGCAGCTGGCTCCCACGCGCTTACCTTCCCATGGCCCTGCCAGCGGCTCCGCTCCCCGCGCCGCAGCTCCACCCCGCTCCTGGGGATGCTGGTTTTGTGTGGGCACCAGAGTGTGGGTGGGAGCTGGAGGGGAGGAGAGGTTACCTGCAAGAGGGGAAAGCAATCCCTCCCCGATTAACGATTGACCCAAGCCTGTGGAGGAGCGCCAAGTGCCCTTTCACCTCCGCTATCTCCCCAGCCAGGCTTCAGAGGCAGAGCAGTGCTGCCTGGGAAGGACGCCAAAGCCCTCCTTTGTGCCAGGGCTGCGGGCAGGGATGGAGAGCTGGCTGCTGGCGGGGGGAAAGTGCCTGCTACCCTCCTGTCCTGGGGATCCCTTGTGTTCTGTGATGTCCCAAGAAAAGGAAGCCAAAAAGCTACGGCTGCACCGTGTTATTTGGGACCTGCTGGAGGTGATTTCAGGTGGTGGCCCTGAGGCTCCCCCAGCAGGGAAGGGGGATTGCGCCTCGTCCCCATCTGCATGGGGCTCACCCAAGGCATCTGCAGCCACCCGCCACCCACCCCGAGCTGCTGAGGCTCTGGTGGGACAATGGGATGTGCCCACCTGAGGTTGAACCATGGCTGTCAGCCTTTCTGTGCCACTGGGGACAAGGATGGAGAGGGACGCATGTGACAGTGACGCCTGCAACCCCAGGAGAGCCTGGAGTTCCATGGAGGGCAGAATTACACCAGGGCAGAGCACCCTGGCAGTGCTTTGGGGATGCCTCCCAGAAGCGCCCCGACCGAGCTGGGTGTCCTGTCCCTCGGTGGGGTGAGCACACTGGGGTGCAGCTCGTGCTTGCTGCTGCTGGTGGGGGTTTTTCTGCTGGTGCTATCCCCTGCCTGCAGCCCTGGGTGCGGGCGGGGGGGTTTGGCAGAGGCAGTGGAGTGGGGTGGTTTGTTTTCCATCTGCCTTGTTTCAAAATTCCCCCTCCCGCAGCATCTTGCGAAACTGGACTGAGCCCACACCACAGCACACCGACATCGCGGCCGGCGGCCTCTCGCCCTGCGAACGCTCCTGGCTGAGAGTGCAACCGCCGCCCAGCGCCTCCGCTCCTCTCCCCGTCCTCCCACTGGCACCTCCAACGCTTGGTATCAAAGCTGCCCAACTTTCTGTCTCCTTTCCTGTGCACTAACCAAGACCCGATGCTCTGTCTCAGGGGTGTTGCTGCAAAAGAAACACCTGGGGTGCTTGGGGTGCCAGCAAAAAGGCAGGGGAGGGTCATGCCAGAGCTCTGCAGTACTTACGGAGGCGGCTGGAGACGTGGTGCGGGACCGAAGGTGGCCGTGGCTGGGGGTCACCCAAGACTGGAGGTGGCTTGTCGGGGCAGGGCGGGGGGATCAGGAGCTGCAAATTGTTTAGTTGCAGCTTTGCAAAATCCACCTGCAAATCTCAGCCTGGATCAGAGGCTTATTGCAAATCAGAATTAAACCCTTTCAGCGTCGGGAAGGACTGGGGAGCTGGGATGCCTTGTTTTGCTTGTTGTCTATTAATTATCGGGGCAGGTTTGACTCAGTGGCTCAGGTTTGTGGCTTGCTGCCAGCTTTCTGGCCAGCCTTGGTGGCCGGCGGGTGACTGTGTGCCACTTCGGGCTGCATCGCCCATGCTGGGGTTGGAGGGGCAGTGAAAGGACAGCAGGTGGAACTCCTCATGCCCACAGGGTGAGCTTGGGCTTTCAGTTCACTCCTCCTGGCCCTGCTGGTCCTTCGCGGGGTTTGTTGTTGTAAGACTCCTGGCCCAAATGAGGAACAAATGGAGACGGTAATGAGGGCTGCGCTGGCCCCGTGCCCCCTCCTGCTCGCCGGCTGCCGCAGATGGAGAGGGGCAGGGAGGGCCTCTGGTGACAAATTGTGCTTAGAGCTGAGCAGGGTCCGGCCGCATTTGGATGGGGGTGTTTGGATGCTGATAGCAGAGCTACAGCAGGGACCATTTGCTATTTGCTATTTTCTTTCCCTGTCCCACATTGAAACCCTCTTGGGAGTGGAAGGTGACCTGTCTGTCAGCGGCACCTTGCCTCGTGCGCTTGGGCAGGAGCAGTGGGCAGGGACAGGACGCGTGGCAGTGCTGAGGGCAGGGAGAGAGCCTGGCACCCGTGTATCAAGAAGCGTTTCTGTACCTCCTGCTATGGTCCACATCTCAAAAAGCCAAGGAGGACAGGGAGCACAGGCAAGCGTGTGCTCTCCCCACTGCATGGGCAGTGTGGGAACAGGGCCTGGCAGCTCCCTGGGGTGATCTGAGCAGGGGCCATGGATGCCTGAGCATTGCCCTGCCTGCGCCTGCCACTGCCATCCCTCTGCCCTGTCTTGAGCGGATGCCCATCACCTGCCTCCTGGTTGCTCTGTGCTTGCCACCACTGCAGCCCATCCCGTGGCCACTGCACTGTCCCCATCCCATGCCCATCATGCTGCCCCAGCACTCCCCGGCCCTTCCCCACCTCCCCCCTCCCTTATGCAAATGGCTATAAAGAGCACTTAATCATCCTTGTTAATTGCCTCTGCCCTCCCCTGTTCCCCCCTGGGGATTTTCTCACAAATGGTGTCTAACTTTTCCCTTCTGTGTTTTGCTTTTCCACCAGAGATCACAGCCCCTCCGCCCCCAGCCTCCCCCCAACCCTCTGTTTACACAACTGGGACAAATTTCACACCCCAGGGACTGCTGTCCCTGCCCCCCAGTCCCTTGCTCCCCTGCCTTTGCCCCTGCCCAGAAGAATTTGTGAGCCACTGGCCGAGGCAGGGCTATAAAGGTGTCCTCGCCAAGGGTCTGCAGCATCAGAGGGGACACGATTGCCTGCCACCATGGAAGCTGCTGCCTGTTGCCTGCCTGCCCGTGGGCTCCGGGTGCCTGTGGCCAGTGCTTGCCCAGCCCTGGGGCTGGAGCAAGGGGGAAGGTACCTGGGTGCTGCACAGCCAGGGGGGTCTGGGGAGGGTGGGGAGGGCAGGGGGTGCACAGGAGGTGGGATGGGGAAGGCTCCAGCTGGATACGGGTGAAGGCTGCGTGGGTCCCTGCGCTGATGGGGACCCCTGTGATCCTGGTAGCCGCCGGTGGGAGAGAGGGTGCAGAGCCCCGGGAGCAATGCCAGTGGCTCCCAGGGGTGCTGGGGGGCTGAAGCAGGGCAAGGAGCACTGAGGTGGTATGAGTGCACCCACATGTGCCTGGCACCCCAGCCACGCACCCAGACAGGGGCTGAGCCAAGCGGGCGAGACCATGGGGCTGGGGGTGGGTGGCTGCAGTGGAGGGGAGCACGGCAAGGGGGGAACGGGCCAGGGTGGGCAGCTGTTGCGCTGAACCTTCTCTCCGCACCTAGATCCCTGCCTCTTTGGAGACCGTGGCTGCCCCGAGCAGAGGAAGAAACCGGGCGTCGGAGGGAGCAGATGGACACTGTGAGTTTTACACTCCCTGCTGCGTCCCTCCCAGTTTCCTGCTGGCAGGGTTGGGGCAGGAAACCAGCCTCTCGCCCCAGACTCCTTCACCCCCGGCCCTGTTGCACGGCAGCGCGGTGCCCACCTCCCCTGGTGCCGTTACCCCTCTGCCCCACAGCCACGCAGCCTCGCCGGGGCAGGGCCGGGCAGACCCCAGCCAGCGCAGCCCCGCCACGGGGGCCTGAAAGAGCCGCCTGTTCCCAGGCCTGGCGGGCATTCCTCAGGGGGTTAGCGGAGCCTGGGCACGAGCTTTTGAGCACGGGGGGAAGATTACGCTGGCAAAAAGCCCACCGGCGGGGAGTCGATGTTGTAGCTTCCTCTGTGGGGGCACGAGGACCGAAAGTGAGGGGCAGAGGAAGGGGAGATGCTGGCTGGGGATCAGCCCCGCCAACAGGGGAGAGGGGGCAGCGGGAGCCCCGGGGCACGTCTCACTCCGGCTGTGTCTCCTCAGGCTCGGACTCGGGAGGTGTTGGGGGACGGTGGCCCTGACAAAGCGCTGGCGGTTTTCCACCACCCGGTCAGGTACGTTCCCCCAGCCGCCAGCGCCCCGGCGGGGAGCGAGGGCAGCGGTCTGGCAGGGGCTCTCACCCCGCGCCTCCCCACACACAGGCTCCTCTGGCCCAAGTCCAAGGGCTTTGACTATCTGTATGGCGTCGGGGAGAAGCTGCTGGCGACCTTCCCGGTGCAGGCCACCCTCTGCCTCTACGACGACTCGGGCAGCGAGGAGGAGGAGGAGGAGGAGGAGGAAGAGGAGGAAGAAGAGGAGGCTGGGGCCATGGCGGCACGTGCCGTTCCACAGGCAGGCAGCCCGGGCAGGCCGCTGTGAGGCGCGGGGAAACAGGCGAGGGCAGCCCCGGCAGCGCAGGGAGGCGCAGGCAGCTGCCCGCCCCGCGGGGGCCGTGCGGGCCCTCAGCGCAGACGGCGGACTACAGCTCCCGGCAGCCACTGCGGCACCTCCCGGCAGCCGCGGCCCTCTCTCATTGGCTGTCAGGCTCCCCGGGATTGGGGGAGGAGCGCGTATCCCCGCCTACTCTCCCCGCTCCGTGTTTCTATTGGAGCGGCGGGAGGAGGAAGGCGGTGCGCGCCGGCTGCGGGGCGCTCGATTGGTCGAGGAGCGGGAGGAGGTGGGGAGGGGGCGGGGCTTTGCCCTCCCCTCCCCGTCGGCGGGAGGGAGCGGCTGCGGCGGGGCGCGAGGCCGCCATGAGGTACGGGCGGGGCGGCGCTGGCGGCTGTGGGGCCGGGGAGGTGGGAGCTGGCAAGGGGCTGCTGGGCTCTTGGGGGAGAGAAGAGGTGCGGGCGGGGGAGGTGGCAGCGGGGCAGGGGTGTGGCGGCGGGGTTCGTCTGGGGCGAGAAGGCGCCTCTCACTCGGGCAAGTGACGTTTGGGCTGAGGGGGCAGGGGAGGGCTGGGGGGGCACCCGGCTGTGGGGTGACACGAGAAGCTGAGGGCGATGGAAATAATTTGGAGTTGGGTTTGGGCGAGGCAGGGCCGGGGCAGGGGCAGGCCGGGGGCAGCGGGAGGACGGGCCGCGGGGGGTCGGCTGGGATCCGAGAGCTGCTCTGGGAGGACGAGGCTTCCTGGCAGCCTGCGGGGACCCCCGCGGGCCCCGGCGAGCGCAGCCAGCGCAGCCTCTTCTCCTCGCTGTGGCTCTTGGCATGGAAAAGCCCAGATCGTGCTGGGATCCTGCTGAGCGGCTGGCAGCCTCCCGGCAGGCTGTGGCACGTCACTGGCGGCTGTGGAGCCCCCCCCCGACCCGCACCTGTGCCCCCCAGCCTGGCGAGGGGGTGCCACCTCCCAGCGTGGCCCCCGGGGCCCCTCCTCAGCCCCGCTCCAGGTCTGCGGGGGGCCAGCACCGCGCACGCAGCATATTTTACCAGCACGATTTCCTCCTTTGGCATCGGTGACGGGAGCGGGGGCGGAGATGAGGGGAGCCCGGGGGAGACACAAATGTGCGACTGCAGCATCCTCACTCTCACGGCTGCATCCCTCGCGCCTCCTCACGGTTGCCTTAGCAACCTCCTATCGATGGGGTATTTATAGAGGAGGCGAACGCGTGTTGGGAAGCCGGAGGGGGGGCGGGGGGGGGACTGGGACTGGGTGGGCGTCTGCTAGGTCAGCCTCCAGCTTCAGGCTTCTGTCAGCTTGCGTGGCTGTGTGGAGGCAGGAGGGATGCTGCTTGCCTTGGCGTCAGCACGTGTGGTGGTCCAGCTTTTCCTGCTCGTCGGGGCCGGGGGAGGTGGTTAGGAATTTGCGTGTGGAAATAAAAATAAGCGTCTGGGATATCTGCCCTTCTCGCAGGCATTGCTTGTGCTTGGAGGCTTGTGTAGACCTGGCTGGTTGCTGCGCTGGAATAAACCATCTCTGAGCTCTGACACTGGGTGCATTGGCCCAGATCCTTGAAAAAAAGTTAAAGATAAAATCTTCTTGATGCATTAAATGTGTTGACCAATGTATGAGCTGGAGGTCCTGACAAATCTGGCCTTGAATATCCTTATTTCTGCATCTCTGTTCTCCTGTCTGTCAAAGGGGCAGAATGCCTGTAACAATGAGCAGTACAGAGGTTTTGTGTGGAAACTGTGGCAAGTTTTGCACGCTGTGTGTTCTTTTGTCCTGTGGGTTTGGATCTCTTTGTAAAAACTGATGACAACAAAAGCAGGTCAGGTGGTCCCTGCTCAGAGCTGACACAGCGTGTGGGGGAATGCATGGATCCGGAAGCCTCTCCGCTGCTCTCTCATCCCCCAGGACAGCTCAGAGAAGTGGAGTTGGGGGTACAGTTTCTTGAGAAAAGACCTCCCGGGGTGGGCTGTGGGGTGCAGGAGGCGGCAGACCCCTCCTGTGTAATTCTGGTGCTCTCTGCTTTCCCTCACTCCTGCTTAAACTCCACACTGAGGTTTGCAATCTGAGTTTTGCAAACTGTTGAAAAGAAGGAGCTTTCTGCCTCTGGAGACAGCTCCAGGTTTGCTTGGCCTCTTGCCACTTTTGGTGCAGGAACCTCAGAAACCACAGGAAACCTGATGTTGACAGGGAGAGGTGCTGGATTTACTGAGAAGGTGGCTGTTGGTGAGGTGTGGTAGTGCCTGCTGTGGTGGTGTGCATCAGCCCTTCTGTGGTTCTGGATTCCTGCCTTTTATATGAAATGAGAAATGCGTTTCTAGCCCCACTGACACCGTGAACAGCTCTGTGCTGTCCCTGACCTCCCTCCAGCTGAGTGGATTCAAGTGCTTTTGGGATAACTCTGCATATCCAAAGTCCTGGACCTAAGATCAGCACGTGGTTTAGTTGCTGCTGTTTCTAACAGCTCCTTCATCCACAGTAAATCACTGTAGGAGCTGGTTAGTCCCGTCCCCTCTGTCTCCTGACAGAACTGTGGCTTTGGCACAGCAAGGTGTCACACAAGGCAGAAAGTTTGCCCAGGATGGTCTGATCAGTGGGACACTGAGCACAGGGAGAAGGCAAAACCTGAAAAACAAGTGAGTGAAACTCTTCCCGTGGGCAGAGAGGGATATACTCTGCTTCTGCAGGACTTTGTTTCACTCTTCTGGGGTTTCGTTTAGTTTTGCTTCTGAAGCACAAAAGTTGCTCTTCCAGCTGGAGAGCTGTTGTCTGGAGCGCACAGGAAGCTCTGTCACTCTTGCTGCTGCCCTTAGCTTGGCCCAACAGCCTGTAGGAGATCCATATCCTTTTCTTTCCTGCTGTGTAGTCAGCTTTATGGCAGTGGAGAAAACAATATGGCCCTGTTTATTGCAGATTGTGGGTAGGAGTTGCAGAAGCGAGAGCTGGCGTGGCTGTGAAGTAGATTTAAAGCAGGATGACTGCTTTACCTGTATCCATCAATCTCTTGTGGAAGGGAGGAGCACCAGGCTGCTCCCAGCAGCTTCTGAGACGCAGGTCTTCTCGTCTGCTGATGAGATCTGGGGACTCCCCTTCATCCAGTTCTTTCCTTCCTACTTCACTTGTCTGCAGCCCCTTGGGCTTCTTGGGCAGGGCCCTGCTGCAGCTCAGGTATGGCAGAGACCTGCCCCAGGCTCGAGGGTGCCCCGAGCCCCTCCAGTCCCTCCAGCCACGCCATGACTGGGGAGGCAGCATGAGTCCTTGGCTGTCTGAAGAGGCAGCACCCTTCTTTCTGCATGAATCTGACCCTGGGTGATGGAGGTCTTGGGCTTCAGGGGGTGAAATTTAAGCTGTTGGTGACTCTCCTGTTTTCTTCCCTGCAGGTAGGCAGGAGCCCCCCATAGCCGAGTGAGGCAGCATGGCAAGTAAGTATTCCTCAGTCAAGATGGAGAGGTGGCAGTGGTGCTGGAGGAGAGAAGGGGGATATTTGGCAGCCACGTCTCAAGGAAGTGCTGTGCTTTTTGGGGGATGTTATTCTCTGTGGGGAGCCATTGGCTGTTATCCCTGGATGAGGCCTGACTTGTGCTTCTCTCTCCCTGGTGCAAGGTGGGAGTCAAGAGGAGGTGCTGGAGGGTTGCCCTCTCCAGGGCTCCCCGTATGCTGCATCATTTCTTTATTGGTGTGATGCTCGCTGTGCAGGGCAGGCCTCCCTGAGTTGCTGTGGACTGACTGGCCCCTCCGCAGGGGTTGCTGGTCTGCGCTGACATCTGCTAGCCACTGGCATCCCACCAGCTGCCCCATCCTGGGGGCCACGCTGCCTTGTAGCCTGGGTGGCTGGTGGCGCTGGGGCTCTGCGTTGCTGGTGGATGGGCAGCTGCCTAACTCTGCCTAACTCTGCCCCGCTGGGAGCTCGCTGCGTCTTGGCGTCTGAAGGAGAGCCTGGCAGATGGGGCCGCTCGGGGCCAGCGGCTGAAGCTGGGCTGAGACTGGCGAGGGTGCAGGGTGGAGGATGGCATGTGGTCTGTAAAGAGCTGGACTCAACCCTCCCTCCTCGCTCTTCTGGGCAGCCTGCGTGGAGGCTGCGTGCAGCGATGTGATGGGAGCTCAAGGAGGACAGCAGATGTGAGCCGGGAGGTGTAGAGATCTGGCTGGGATCTCAGGATTTGCTTGGAGTGTCGCTGGAGCCAGCTACAAAGGTGGAGGCAGTAGCCACGCTGGGCAGGAGGAGGACCCCAGGGATGACAGGTATGTCTGGGCTTTCATTATCTGTGCTGTGCTAGGTGGGGGAGGGAGCAGACATCTTCAGGCAGTGTTTTTAAAAGGCAGTTTTAATCTTCTGTTAATGACCCAGCTGGGTCTCTGCCTTCCTCCACTGTGGCCTTTTCTCCCTCCCAGAGCTCCGGTGCTCGCTCCCCAGCACATACTGGTTGTGGAGCTGTCCCCTGCCAAGCAGTCCCCTTTTGTGGTGACCCTGACGTGCCGGGGGGGGATGTGGTGGTCATCATTTTCACCATCATGTGCTCTCCAGCAGCGTGCAGCCCTGCCTGTCCCTCTGCAGACACAGCTGCGTGTTATTCTGCTGAGAAGCAGCTCCTTGGGTGTGTGTCCCCCCCCTCCCTCGGGCAGCAGAGCTGTGGGGTAGCGGTGTGGCCAAGCCTGCCTGCCACCGGGGACCAGCAGCACCTCAGGAAACCCAGCCCTGGCTCCTGCTCCCCTCGCCTAAAGCTCTGGTCTTTCCTGAGCACCGGTTCTCCAGCTGGTGTGGGAAGACTTGGAGAGGCACAAGGGGTCAGTTCTGAGGCTGCTGGGCCTTGGGAAGTGCCCTCTGCCCTGCGGTTTGGGGACAGCACCTGCTCAGCTGTCTGCTCTTTGTGTCAGTTGGCCATCCAGGCTGCAGCTGAGAGTTGGCAAGGCTCTTGTTTCCTGAAGGCCGTTGGTTTTTCCTCCTTTGGTCCCCAGGCATGTGGGAGCTCTTTGCAAGGGAGGGGAGGGAACAGTGACTTAGTTTCTCCTCTTCTGCCATTTCTAGGTTCCTGAGGGAAATTGGATGTGGGGAGAAGCACACACCTCCATAGCAGCATGCTTTCAGTCGGGACATTACTCGTGATACCTGCCTGCCTGTGTGTCTTTATTTCCCACCGTAGCGGCCAGTTCAGCAGCGCAAAGCAGCGGAAGGGTCAAGTGACTGGTATCTGCAGGGATGGAAAACCCTGACAGCGAGATCTGCGGCCAAGCTTCTTGCTCCAGGGTGTTCTGAGGAAGCTGGAAAGAGGCTCAGACCCAAGTGCTGAGGAGGTGAGAGTTGCTATCGCAGCCTGATCAAGGCAGGAGGCAGAGGAGGTGAGGCCAGACTTCTCCAGCAAAGGATGGGACATTTGCGGAATGGATGGTGTCTTTGCAGAATTTCATCTCATTTTGGAAAGGCTCAAGAGAAGGTCGGCCTGCCAACCTGCTCCCTCTCCAGCCAGGATAGCCCTCCTCAACTGCAGAAGTCAAGGCAAGCAGATCCCTGCCCTCCTGCAAGATGCCTTCTGTGCCTCTTGGAAACACTTTTGTGGTTGTCCTTGTTAAAAACAAACAAACAAAAAAAAAAGGTTTGTTTAATAAAGTTGATTCTGAGAAAGGTCTCTGACTCACATCATTCATGCTGCTCTTCATTCACACCTCAGTGCTTCAGCCCTCTGCAAACCCTCTCACTGAACCAAGCCATTAATAAATCACGGGGGAAAATGCACCTACACAGCACAAAAAGAGTGCAGTGCCTCCGAGCGCGGGTGGTGTAGCACAGTAGTAGTTACTTACGCCATGAGCTTGTCCCTGCCTCGGTATTTATAAATACTCTACAAATCCCTTGCTGTATGGTTTTAGGAGCAGGATACATGGAAGGTAAAGCAGGAGGAAACCTGCCAGTCTCCCTGGTAAAAGGAAGATGGTAGTTTTTCACTGTTAGGTTTGATCCCCACCAAGCTCCTTAGGTGTTTGTTACAGCCCAGCTGGCCTCATGGGAGACTCCGGCTGTCCCCTTCCCTCCTTGTCCTGCAGCTGCTGGTGTTGCTGCAGTGTGAGTTGGTTCATCTGGCTGATCCAATGGAAGGCTGAGCCTGAGGGTGAAGGAGGTAAATAGGTTTCTGCGGATCAGCCAGCAGAACCGATTCATCCTCCTCAAGGGAAGCAGCTTGATTACGTGGCTTGGTGGGAAGAGATGGTGGCAGCCTACAGCTGGGTATGTTGAGCCCCTTTACAGAAGCACTCTCTTATGAAATGCATGCATGGGATGTTTGGATCCTGGAAGGACCATGGTTTGTGTGGAGTTTCTGCTTTCTGGGCAACAACTTGTCTGCCTCTCCCGTGCTGCTGCAGGTCCTGGTAGGTACTTGCTCCCTGTGCCCCGTGGAGGTCTCCGTCCTGCAGAACAGGAGGGGAGAGGCTTTGAAAGGGCTGCGTCCCTTGGAGGCAGGAGGGTGCTGGTCTGGCTCGCATGCTCGGTGGGGAAGGTCTGATGTGGGCAACATAGTCTCCCAGGCTTTGGGAGCAGAGGAAGGTTGGTGAGGCCTCTGCACCAAAACGCAGTAGGGATGAGAACGTGATGCCATGTGGGGAGAGGTTGCTCAGGCCCTTTTCACTATCTGGGACCTGAACAGAGTCCCTGAAGCCACCTGAGCTCGCATGACCCCCCAGCAGCTGGCAGCAGGTACGCCAGCAGGCAGGCTGCCTCCCTCCTGAGGGGCTGTGGGGGTGTGAAGCAAGAGAGGAGGCTCTGGGGTGATGCGCAGCGGGACTGTGGAATGATGCACAATGTGTTGTGAGCCTGCCTTGGTGCTGGCCCTGTGTCTGGGCAGAGAGGCCTGGCTCTGCATCTCAGCCCTGTGGGGTCTTGCTTACCTGGTGGGACCTCCCTTGCCTGGCAGCACAGTGAAAGCCCATCAAGGGCAGGAGGTTGGAAACGAGTCTTTTTGGAGCCTTCTGTCTTCTGCAGCTGCCACTTCCAATGTCTCCAGCACCTCAACGCTGCTGGAAGGAGGCTCCTGGTGCTGCATGTCTCCAGGCAGACCCCAGGGGCCCTGTGCCTCTCTGGGTGTGCTGTCCCTCTGCGGGCACTCTGCTGTGCTAACTAAATTGTATTCCTGGGCTTTTGGTGTTTGGGGTGCCTGTGGGAAGCCGTGTGGGAAAGCCTGTATTGTCAAAATGCTGCGGGGAGCCGGGTGGGATTGTCCCTGCTCAGCTCTGTCTCTGCCTTGTGTGTTGCAGTGTTCTTGGGGGCCAGGAATGCCCACTCGGTCCTGAAGCGCTTTCCCCGAGCCAACGGCTTCCTGGAGGAGATCCGGCAGGGCACCATCGAGCGGGAGTGCATCGAGGAGGTCTGCAGCTATGAGGAGGTCAAGGAAGTGTTTGAGAACAAGGAGAAGACGGTGCGTTTGTCCTGCCCTGCTCCCCAGTGGATCTCTGAGGGCTTACGCCTTAGCAAATTGGAGGCAGAGAAGGAAAGCACAGGGGGAACAGCCTCTCCTGTCCCCTTTGTCCTCTTCTGTCTGCAGGCAGCATGTTGCGGCCTCGCATTCCAGCATGACTTTCCCTTCCCCGGCGCTGCCCTCACCTCGGTACTGCCAGGACAGCCTGCCCACGGCTGCAGGTGGAGCTGGCACTCCCGTGGCATGGGTGGGAAATTTGTGCTGTTGTCCTTGACACTCCAGGCTGGGGTTGGTGTTGGCCAAATTTCTCCCTGCTTGGTGTGGGGGCTGTTAGCCACCATTGAGGGATGTCCCTGTGATCTTTTGTGTTGGTTCCCACAGCACCTCGGGTGCTGGCAGCCCTGGTGAGAGTGGTGGGGGACGGCCCAAAACCTGGCCAGGGGGTGCTTGTCCTGCCTGCAGCACATGTCGGTTGCTTCTCTGTTCCTGCCACAGATGGAGTTTTGGAAGGGCTACACCAACTCTGTCTACTCTGTCAAGGACCCCGGGCACAGCACGGAGCGCTCAGACGCTATGTACGTGGTGGTGCCCCTCTTGGGAGTGGCTCTTCTGATAGTCATCGCCCTCTTCATCATCTGGAGGTGCCAGCTGCAGAAGGCCACCCGCCACCGCCCTTCCTATGCCCAGAACCGTTACCTGGCCAGCCGAACGGGACGCAGCCTCCCCAGGGTCATGGTGTACCGGGAGCGGTCGCAAAGCCAAGGGGAAACCCAGTATCAGCGAGAAGCCAGCAATCGGGGGGCTGGAGATGGCAGAGCTGGGGGCACCCCCCAGCAAGATGGCACCCTCTGCCCGCCAGAGCATTCGGTCTCCGTCCTCTCCAGACTGTCCAGTGCCACCCCTCCACCTTCCTACGAGGAGGTGACAGGCCACCCGGAGAGCAGCAGTGGCGAAGAGACCAGTGTCTCCTACAGTGACCCACCACCCAAATATGAAGAGATCGTGGCCACCGCCCCCGCTGCGGGCAAATAGCGGGTCTGCCTCCCTCCTGCCTCTTCACACACTCACGCTCACCCACCCACCCTCCCTTCGCCGTGCCCGGGACCCCCTTCAAGTGCCAGGTGGCACCCCGTCTCACCCGTACAAGCTGGTGCCATCACACAATAGCCTTACCCTCCGAACCAAAAATAGCTGTCCCCAAGCAGGGTGAGGCTGGGTGGCAGGGATGGCTTTGGAGCCAGCCAGCTGTCTCCTGCCCCTCGCTCCCCGCTCACGTAAGTGCTGTAGCAGCCAGAGCAGAGCAGCAGCTTGTTCCTGGCTCATCACGGGGGTCTCCCCATGGTGCATTCGATTTCCTCACTCCCCCCTCGAATAGACATAACATTTCCCATGATTAAAACAGCCCCGCTGCCTCCCTGGGGCGCTGCTCAGCCTTACCCCATGTCCTCACCGGGCCCCGTTTTGCTGCTCAGGACTCTGATTAGGAGTTGGGGATGCAGGAGAGGCACAGAAAATTCCTGTCCATCCTCACAGTGGGCGTCCACACTCTGTGTTTGGGGAGAAAGTGCCTCCCTTGTGTGGATTTGCTGCCAGGTGGGAGTGGGGAGCCCGGTCCATCCTGCGGTGCCTGTAGTGCTACGCACTGTCCGGAGATCAGGGAGGAGCAGCCAAGGAGAAGCTCTCGGATCTCCTAGATCCCCTTGGAAAGGGTGAAAGGCTTGTGGTGGTCTTGTACATGAGGTAAGTGACTTTGGTGGAGCAGGTCCTTTTCCTGATGGCTCTCCACTTTCCCCTCCAGGGTGCTGGGCAGCTGGGGGTCTGGCTGCGGCCGAGCTGGTGGGTGGGGTCATCTTGACCTTGAGCCAAAGGTGATCCCATGGTTTTCAGCGGTGAGGATGCTCTTTCCTGAGGCGTGGCCTGTCTGGTGGCTGCCCCGGAGGTGGGATGCCAGCACAGGGAGCCTGCGGATGGGCCAGACCTCCCCTGTCCTACCCCAAACCTCTCCGTTCTGCCTGGCTTCTCTCTTTGCGGGTCTTTGTCCTCCAGAGCAGGTAGAGGGGAATGTGAGACCCCCCACGCTCCCCCAGGCCCCTCTGGTGGGCAGATTGCTTGGTGGCCATGGCCGTGGCCGTGGTGCGGAGGGGCTGCTGACGGAGGTGAGAGCTGACTGACGATGCCACGACCCGGGGATGCCATTGGGTTCGTAGTAGGGCCGAACCCTGACCGAGTGGTTGTGGTGCCAGGGCAGGGCAGAGCCAGGTGCTTTGCTGTGGGGCCGGAGTGTTCCCTTTGCCTGGGCAGCTGCTTTTGGGGTCCAGGCAACGGGGCTTGTCCTTTCCTAGTCACGTCTGATGGGTTAAAAAGGGGGTTGTGCTCAGCAACACCCCCAGGAGTAGCCCAGAAACCCAGCACTGCCACCCCTCGGTGTTCACCCCAGCACCAGTCTCTCCACCAGCACCGAAAGGCTATTGTGCATCCCTCGGCTGCCTGCACCCCGCTCGGTCCCGGGGGTGCTCTCACAGCAGCTGCCCTCGGCCCAGCGCTGAGCCTTGCCCAGCGTGGCTGTTCCTGGGGCGGGACACAGGGGGTTTGCGGCTGCTGGCACCCTGTCTGTCCCCTCCCAGGCCTTTACACTGCCTTTCGGCCTTAGCAAGTCAGGCTTATGGGAAGGCCTGACAGTGAGTGTCGGGGTCAGAGCCTGGAAGAGACCGGAGGGAGATAGAAGGGTGCTCTGCATCCTCTGTCTTTGATGCTCAGTCGTTATCCTTGCAGTTTGTATTCTGTAAAACTTGGTATATTTCTGTGCAAAAAAAGGTATTTATTAAAAAACCCTCACTGTCTGGAGTGGTACAGGGTGGCTTTTTCCCACGGCGGGGATGTCTCACTGGGCACAGCTGGATTTCCATCTCACGGGGGTGCTGGGGCTCAGCTCTGTGGGATGATGGCACCAATCCTCCCCCTGGGCACCCCCCCAGCACAGTCCTCGGTGGGGAAGGGACCATCTCTGGAGATCAGGTGCGTGCTGTGGGGCTGGGAACAAACCCCACACATCTGAGAGGAGCCTTTGACCTCCCTGGGCATGGGGTGCAAGTCTTGGTGAGAGCTGGAAGGTGTCCAGTGAGCCCTGACCGGTGGGGTAGGCGAAGTGCGGAGGGATTTCCTGGGGTCTTTGAGGGGATTTAGGTGCACAAGTTGTCTTGTTCCTCCGCGTGCTCCTAAACCTCTTAGATAATCCCCTTTAAATAGCAAGACTAGGGCAGTGTGGGATTTATTTTAAGCCCTTTCAAAACTAGATTTTATGGCCAAGTCTCGGACTCTGTCCCCATTCAGAAGTGTTTAAAACTGCCCTTGATGCCAACCGGAGCATTTCATCGCTCTGGACTCCGCTGAGCGGCAGGAGAGATTAGCTCTGGATTAGCTCCCGCCCGGGCTCCCCCCGTGCCGTGGGGGGCACTGCCCCCCCCCGGGGAGGCGTCGCACTGATGAGTCCCAGCTCGCTAATTACCCCGGCTGTGACTTTAAATGGGGGGGCGGGCTACCGGGGGGGGGGGGCCGGACTGCCCCGGTTGGCGGCGGGCGGGGCTCCGGCGAGCTCCGGCGGTGCCTTCGGACTGCAAAAATAAGTAAGTGGCCCCCCCAATCCCCCCGCTTTGCAAACTGCAAAGCTGGTGGGAGCCGGGGGCGGGACGGGGCGCGGCGGGGGGGGGCGCCGGGGCGGCCCTGGGGCGAGGGGCGGGAGGCCCGGAGCCGCCCCCCCCGCCCCGCTCCTGTCCCGCCTCCTCTCCCGAGTGGCCCGTGCGCTGAGTTTCTCAGCCCCCCCCGGCCCGCGGAGCCGGATCCCGGAGCCCTTTGCTCCCCAGCTCATACTTAAGCCGAGGACGCGGCGGGGGGGGGGGGGGGCGCAGAGGAGTGACCCCGGCTCTGCGTGGCCGGCAGCGCCCCGCGGCTTGGCTGTGGCAGGCGACAGGGCCAGGCGGGTGACAAGCCCCTCGCCCTCCCGGGGAGCTCTCTCCGCACTGCCGAGGCGACCCCCCAGCCGCAGGGCAGGGCTCGCTCCAGCACCACCCCCCCACGAGAGGTGAACGGGGGGTGCTGCATCGGGCTGGCCCCCCCCCCCCCTCCCAGCCCTGGGCTGCGGAGGGATGGATGGAGGGAGGTTGTGGGGCTTCCCTCCCCAGGGCAGGTTTTCCCGGCTTGCAGGATTTAAACCAGGCTTAAGTGAGCCGGGAGTTCCCTGTGGGGGCACATGTGCCAGAGCAGGGGATGGGGAGCACTCGGCGCTTGCTGACGAGGGGTGGGGTTGCTTGGCAAGAGATAGAAAAAACCCTAAAGAAAGTTAAAGGAGGAAATCCAGCCACTTAAGCATTTTGTTCTTATGTGTTTTGACAGCTGTTTTTTTTTTTTTCCCCCTTTTCTTAATAGCTTAGTCTCTCAGAGCCTGCTTCCCGCACCCCTCCCACTGCTCTGCTCTTTGGGAGCTGCAGCAGTTTCACAGGTGATTAGAAAACGAACCGATCTGCCCTCTCCAGATTTATTGTTATTAATATATGCTGGTTTCCCAGAGCACAGGCTGAGAAAACAACACAAGGTGTTCGCTCCTCCAAAGCACCAAAAATGTGAAGGAGAAACCTGGTTTTGTCCATGGTTGTGGACCATGGGGCTGGGTCTCGGGTGCAGGTTTCTCCTGTGGAACTGACGCTGCTTTGGGACTGTCCCAGGACTTGTCCCACTCCTGAGTGGGGGGGTTCCTGCAAAAATCCACCTTCTTTGAGGTTTTGGGGAGAAGCAGGGGGCGTGTGTGCTGTGACACCCGTGGGTTGGTGTCACCCATGCCAGCGTTGGGTCTGGGCAGGGTGGTGGAGAAGATGTGGGGCAGCGGGGGGGTGCTGTGTCCCCCGACACCTCTTCTGGGGCAGAGCCAGTTGCAGAGTCAGGGATCTCATCTCTGCATGTCTGGAAGCGGCAGATCGCCGCAGCTGATGCTGGGCAAATTTCTGTCTGTTTAATTAAAAGGTTTTTAATGACAGAGGAGTAGAGAGCAGCATGAGGCAGGTGATACTGGAAGTGCTGGTTATTGCAGACCAGTTCTGCAAGTTCTGCCGCCCTCCTGTACCCGGAGTTACAGGGCCCGGCTGCTGCAGGGGCTCGGGGGCTGCGTCCCCCGTGGTCCTTTGGCCTTCGGGAGATGGGGCTGCTTCCCAGGATTGCCCTCTGCTCCTCTCCCCTGGGTGATATCCCAGGGGGTGGCAGGGGGCTGGGGCAGGCGAGAGGGCCCAGAGCACCCCGGAAAGCAGCAGTGAGGGTGGCGGTGGGCAGCCCTGGCCTGGTGTGGGCTGGCAACGCAGCGTCACAGACCCGGCTGCTAAATATAGTCCCCGGACATGATCACAGAAGGCAGGGCTCCTGCGCGCTCCCGCTCGCTTGCCTCCTCCCATTTTCCCCCCTTGAGCTTTGAAGAGGAAAACCTCTCCGTCCTCTGGCTGTGCTGTGCTGTGCTGGAACAGGTGAGGGCCACTTTAGGGTGGAGACTTTGACCTGGAAGCAAAAAGGGACCATTTTGGGCTTGGTGAGCTCAACATGTTGTCTGAAAAGCGGATTCGTCACCCGGTGTGCAATAGGTCAATAATCACACACTCGGGAGAGACACTGCTTATTTATTTCAGGGTTGCCCAAGCCTGGCTGCTCGCTGGTTTCCCACAAATCAAGCACACCAACACGCTGTGTTTATACACAAAACTTGCAGAGTTAGTGATTTTCCAAGTCCATCCTCTCTAGGATGATTGGCTAGTAGTTTACATACAATTATATTCCTGCTGACACAATACCTCTAGTACTACGCATGCTCAGGGGAAGGGTCTTCACCCGGGCAAGGGTCTTCCTGACCCATAGGCATGATTTTTAGTATTATAATGCGGGTAGTTCAGCTAAGGATACATGGACCTTGAGTTTGATTGCCAAGTTGGCAATGTACCCTCTGCAAGGTCTAATGGCTCGGGGTGTCTCTGCTCGGAGAAGGCTATCTCCTTGTTCTGTTGATTTGGGATGCCCTTTGCTTCAGTATACACAAAGAACATCTTTCTTGACCTAACCATAATGTTGCTACATTGTTCTAAAGGTTTAACCTTCAAGAAAAGGGCAGCAGCAAGGAGTGTGCAGGGGGGCTGTGCATGCACATGGCATGTCTGGGATGTCGGGGCAGCACTGGGGTCTGGCTGGGGTCTGCCAGCCTTGGCAGCCCTCGCTTGTTGGGGTTTTCTCCTCGACTGTAGCTTTTTGAGAAAGAATAGAGTGCTGGGAGCCAGGAAGGTGTTTTGGGGAGGTCCTCTCCCAAAAAATGTACGTTGTTTGCCCTCTGCTCACATCACTCGGTGAAAGCGTTGGGACACTGGGCCCCAGAGCACTTCTCAAAGCCCCAGGACTTGGCAAAGGGGAAACTGAGGCACGGGGCAGTTGTGCATCCTGAGCAGCTGCAAAGCCCCAGACAGCATCTATGTCCCATGTTCTGCTCCTACTGTTGGCTGCCCCAGGAGCGGTGAGAGCTGGAGGCTTCGTCCCTCCTCAGTGCTGGTCCCCTCCTGGAAGAGAGCTGAGCCGGCGCTGGCCCTGCAGAGCTGCTGTGTGCTTTTCCTTCCCCTCGGGGAGCATGCTTCAACATCTGGCAGCTCCGCTCAGGGAAAAATCCATCTTGTTCAGTGTGGTGTGGGTCCCTCGAGGAGATGGGTGCTGGGTCGGGTGGGGAGAGTGTGCAGAGAAAGTCCAGTGCTCGTTTTTTCCTGTGGTAACCTGGAATCTTGTCACAAAACATGTGCTTTGTTTTTAGAAAACCTAATTTTTCCTTGAAGGTGTATGAACACGAAAATGTGCTCCCAGTCCTCCCGCCTTTACTTTTGGATGGAAAATAATACTTTTTTCACTATTTTTTAGGGTATGCTGAACGGCTCTTCTCCCACAGGTGGGCTGAACTATTGCCCTGTCCTTGCTATCAAGGGAGGCAATAGGTGCTTTGCTCCCAGGACACGTAGGAGTTTTCTCCTTTCTCACCCTGCCAGACAGGAGCTCCCACCTGCAGTGGCCCTGTGGGACAGCCCATTCTCTGGGACAACTCTGACGGTGTCTGTCTTTTGGGTTGTTTCTGCCTGTATTTTAGCTCTCTTACAGCACATGTGTTGTCCCTGTGCAGGTGCCGGTTTGGAAGAGCTGCTTGCTACCACTTTTGCTCAGCTTTTTTTTTTTTTTCCTCTGTGTGAAGCCCAGAGTGCTCAAGCAATCTGAGGAAATCAAAAAAGATGTGGCCATTTTGGGGACTGGACCTGAACCGAGCCCGCTGTGACCTGCTCTTCACAGAAGCCATCAATCAGAGGATGCAGGTTCCCAACAGGCTGAAGGTAGCAGATAGCTCCAGTCCTGTGGATGAGGAGCCAGTGACAGAGGATGTCCCTCCTTCCTTTCGGATGCACATCCCTGATAGGATTTCTCTTGCAGGTAATGTCTTGGGTTGTCTTTTGGGGTGGCTGAAGGTTGGTGAGGCTCTACAACGTCCGAGGGACTAGGATCCCTTTATAAAATCCCCAGTGGTTTGCTTTGCAAGAGGAGCAGGTATTGTAGTCAGCTTTCTTCTTGAAGGCAGGACAGGATGGTGCAGAGATGCTTGGGGAGAGGTGGGCGAAGGTGACTAATAGAAGGCAGGATGGGTCTTAGTTCCAAAAGGAGAGGAGCAAAATGTGGAGGCATCTCCCTCCACATCTCTTACCTCATGGCTTTGGTAGGCTCCCTGCTTTGGGATGCACAGACATAAGGCCCTGTCTCTTTGGAAAACAGCTCCGAAATCTCACTTTCCTGGAGCAGTGTGTCCAGTTGCTTTCCAGTCCATGCCCCTCCAGGCTGTCCTGCCTCTCACACCTGCAGGACATGGTTTTTTGATATACGTCTGGTACTAGACACAGTGTTGGCTTTCCTACATGGGTGGATCTCTCTTCTCTCCTGTCCTGAGGGCATTCAGGTTGGATTAATTCTTCCCTCTCTCCTCTCTGTAGAAATATCAGATGCCGGTTTGAGGCCCATCCTGTTGAACCAGCAAAGGAAGGTCCCCTCTGTCACGGTGCACATGTCCCCGGACTCCTCTGCACAGCCCACCTGCCTTGGGGAGCTCCCTTTTCTTCATGTAGCCAGCAGACCAAGCTCCCAGAAACGCAAACGATCGGTACTGTACTGAGAGCGGACGGGGTTGCCTGTGATGGGAAGGGGGAGCAATCCCACCGTTGGGTTTCTCCAGAGGTCTGTTACCAGCCCAAGCCAGAATTCATCTTCCAGAGTACTGCCTCTTCCTAGGAGGTGGTGGGATCTCTTTCTGTCCCATAACCAGTACGCACCTGCGTGCTGGCACATGGATTCAGCCAGATCTCCTACTGCATTTTGTGAGCAGGAGGTAGGCTGAAGTAGGTGCAGTGTGTCCCCCCCCCCCCTCCAACTTCCTTTGCTACTTTTGAAGTCCCTTTTCAACCACTGTTTCTCTTGGATGAAGTACGAGATGGAGCTGTTTCATCCCTGTAGCATAAAGGGTTCTGGTGTCAGAGCTGAAAGCAGATTTTAACCTTGTGTGAAATGAATTCAAAGAGAGGCCCCTGACATGGGCAGGCAAAGGCTTGAGTTTGGCTGCTGGAGCTGCTGATCTGCATTCTCAAGTGTTTTCACCTCCCTGAGATTCGAGAGCTGTTCCCAGATACTTTAGGTTGAGGATTTTTGATCTGAATAGAGATCAGATCAGCAGGCTCCTTGCTGGTGACCCTCACCCTGCTCTGAGCATGTCTCCTTACCCTCTCCAGCACTGGGTCACCAGCTTTGGGCCTCATGTAACACTCCTGCCACTGACCTCCCCCATGCTGATGGGCTCCTGGCACTGCAGACCATGGGCTGGGCTCGCCCTGTACAGGGTCTCTGCGCTCACATGGTTGTGTTTGATGCCAACAGGGCCATCACAGTAGCAGGTCACGGCGGGAGAGAACTCCAAGTGACTGTGCCCAGCTGGCCTTGCACAGCCCAGGCCAGCACCATGAGCGGTGAGCATGAACCCAGAGCTGCCTGGGGTGGGGGGGGATCAGCATCTCCTGTCGTCTGTGCTGCTTTGATGTTCTCTGGTGTCAGTGCCTCGAGGTGGGGGGGTATCCAGGTCGGGTCAAGGCAATGCCTGGCAAGTCCTGCTCTTGCACAAGAGGAACGTGGCTCCTGGTGTCAGAGATGTTTGTGCCTGGCAGCGTTGAAGGCAGCTGCGTTGGTCCCCAGGGTGATGAGCTCTCTGTGGGGATGCATGGGCTGGGCGTGCTGTCGGTCCTTGCCTGGCCATTGGGCCGAGAGGACCTCACAGACTCTTCTGGCTTGTCCCAGTCTCTCTGGCTCTGTCCATGCTCCTCTCGGTGCTTTGCAACATGCTCTTATGCTCCAGCACCATCATGGCAGAGTGCTGGGGCCTACGGACAGGTGAGCACTGGCAAATGAGGCACCAGGGCTTAACTGGTTTCTACCAGGGTTGTTGAAACTTGCAGTGCCTTGCAGACAGGGTGGGCTAAGAGCATGCAGCTTTTCAGCTCTTTGAGTGGAGCCTGTGAGCAGTAGCATGGTGATAGTGATCCTGGGCTCTGGAGTCTCTCCAGTGGAGAAATTATCTCAAATTTAATCCCAGAACAGAGCCACCTTTCCCCTTAGAAGTCCGGGGTTGTCCTGGGTGGCAGGAGAGCTGCCTTCTGCAACCCCTGTGCGAGTAGCTGGTGAAGGTCTGGTTATTTCACAGCCGTGATTAGCTTCAGAGGAGTCAGGCAACTTCCCCTGAGCCTGGGGGCTGCTGGAGGGGGTTCCCCCACCTGATGACATGGGTGTTTGGGTGCTGATGGCATTGCCCAGAGATGCTTGGAGCTGCTGAAGCGAGGAAGGGCCCTGCCAAACGCCAGGCTGTGCCCGTGCTGTACGAGGCCGGGAAATAACAGGCGTGATTCTGTGTGCACCCCAGGCCGGACGCGTGCCCCCTGCCCGCGCACAGTGCCCTGCTCCCCCCGCTCCCGGAGACGGGCAGGATCTACTCCATGCAGAACATCTTCCAGACCATGTACCTCCTGGGCCAGGTGCTCTTCCACCGTGTCCAGAACTCTCTGCAAGACCCAGCACCATCCAGGTGACTTCGGCTCGTTCTGAGCCACCTCCCTGCCATTCTGCAAGGACTTGCCTTTGCCTTGCTGAGGCACGAGCTCTGTAAACCACAGGCTGCACGGCGCAGGGGCAGGATCGTCCTGCATGGCCGCCCCAGACTCTCCTCCTCGCCTGTCCTGTCTGCCAGCTCTGGGTGCCTGGCCCAGGAGTGCCTGCAGCAGCCAGCCAGGGTGCACCCCCCTGCTAACCCAGCCCAGCTTGTGTCTCCTGCTTAGCTTAACACCGGTCCCCCAGGCACCCTGGGTGCTTGAACGCCACCTGTGACGTTGCTGGGACTTCAGCTGCTCTTCACTGCAAAGCAAGTGCTAATTTTTATGCGTGCCTTGGTGGCTTGATGGAGAGAAATGTGTGAAGGAATCAAAATCCAGAACAGATGGCTTGACCCACGTCCTGTCCCTGAGACACCCTCTCCTTCAGGCTTCCAGCACCCTTGACTGTGTCTTGGGCACTCTTAATTAACCTTTTCCACCAACTGGCTGCTCCAAGTTACTCATCCCATAGCCGATGCCTCTGGCCTGGGTGCAGTGTGCCTGCATGCTCACCGGAGCAGGTATGCAGTGACCTCAATCTCTCTGGATGTGCTGGAGCAACTGTCTCCACCGCACTCTTATCTGTGCAAGTGTAGTAAATTTAACATGTTCAAAGACATCACTGCAGCCTTAAGGTGTCCCCACTGCTCTAAGGCTGCTGAGCACCCAGAGGAACATCTAAATACTTCTAATTCTCCTTGAGCAAAGCCTCCAGGCAGAAAGGGAGGAGAGTCAGCATCCATCATCCCTGCCATCAGTGGCATATCCTGCCTTCCCTCCCCAGCTGGCGCGGAGGTGCAGGCAGCAGAGCTGGCTTCTGCCTGTGGACAATGCAAAGTGATGTCCCTGCTTTTAACCACAGTAGGCTGACTGTCTTCAAATGTCACTTTATTTTTTTAAACAAAATCTGGGTATGCCAACAGACCTGATTAGTGGCTATGTAAGACCTTCTCCCTCCTCCCATCAGGAGTAGAGGAGGTTTCGGTACCACGAGAGGTGGTAGCTTGTGGAGCTGCTGTGCTGCAGTGGGGTGAGTCCGGGGCCTCTGCCCAGGTCTCCCTTTGAATCCAGCCACCTTGAAACGCCTCTTCTTGGCACTTTGCATCACTTCAGATGCATACGGTAGCTCTTCACTTTGTACACCTATGCAACAATAAAAAGATGAATGAGCTGACTTGTTTATCCTGAAATTTTAGTAAAGAAAAGTCTGGTCTCGGACAGAGACTGGAGTATTTGCCTGACAGTGCCCTCTTGAAGAGTATGAGTTATTGAAAGGTAATTTCTAGTCTCTAAAGGGTGTTCCACCTGTATCAACTGGGATTTTTCAGTCAAAAGCTGCAGGATGTGTCCTTTTTTAATGGCTCTGTGCTGGGGGAAATTGGATTTTCTTTCTGTTGTGACTTCCATTTTACAGCACGGCCTCATTACATAGAGGGATTATCTCACAAATGTGTTTTCAGACAGAGATTCAGTGAATCCCCACGTGCTGTTCTGGCTTGTCTTCAGCGAGATCAACATCATGTTGCAAACAGGAATAAATACCCTCTCCCCCCCAGGGTCTCTGAAGGAGCAGTGTTAGACACTCGTTAACCTGTACGGTCTCCGCGAGTGCCCGTGCGAGTTACTGGTGTGCATAGGGGAGTGCTGGTTATAGAAGAACTGATGTAGGGCTAGCCTATGTTGATGGGAATAACAGACTGAACGTGGCAATTTTGTTTTTTCTCACTTTGGACCTACTTTATTTTGTGGCTCGGTGCTGTGGGCCCTGCAGCAAGGCTGTGTCTCCAGGGGATGCCCTGGAGATCCGTGGTCTGTGTTGCCTCCGCCAGCGCAGCAGCTAATCCCAGCGGTGGCCCTCTTGTTTCCAGGGATGGAAGAAAGTGGTGCGTGCTTGGGTTGCTTGTTTTATGTTTCCAGTTGCAGGTAAAATTTGCTATAAGAGCAAAAAGTGATACTTTTTTTGTCAGGGGGAGCAGGGAAAGTGAGCTTGTGGTTTCTGGAGATACTGGAGAGGAACAAATCCTTGTCTCAGCAAACACAGGACCCTTTTCTGCTGGCTGATGCACTTGCTCAGGTGATAGTTCCCCTCAGTTGATGGCTGCTTCCCACCAGCAGGATCCTCACCTGCTGATGTAAATGAGATCATCCCTCCATTCCAGCATTGGCCCTGTGATATGTATTTACCTGACTGGCTCTAAAGAAGGTTTACCCAACCCTCAATGAATTCCTCTGGCTATAGCGAATGGATGCTTGGTAAATATGTTTTCTCTCTGTTGGACCTCTAAAGAAATACAAGCATGTGTTTTCCCTGTTGTCTGTCATGGCATGTTTTGTTGTGATCACTGTGGCGACCATGGTGGAGGGGTATAAATATGCATGATGGGGGTTAAGAAGAGATGAGTAGATGCTGTGCAGGTGCTGTTTCCTCTCTCCTGATGCTGCACCCAGCCAGCACATCCTGGGCACACACACGCTCCCTGCATGGGTCGGCTCTCTGTGGCAGTGCTGTGTGTGCGGGACGGCAGTTGCACCTCTCGAGCAGTGTTTGTCCGTCTGCATCTTTGTTTTTCTTCCCCAGCTCCCAGGAGGCTGGCCCAGCTCCAGAGAGCACCTTGGAGGAGGTCGAGGCAGCTGAGATGGCAACAATGAGAAAGCAGGTGAGATGGGGGTGAAGGGCTGCAAACGTTTCCTGGGAAAGCCATAGGAGGGTGGATGAGGAGGCTCCAGGGATCTGTTGCTCGGTCCTGATGGGCTGGTGTTGCCAACCTCGTCCTGGCTGATGCTGCTAATAGAGAAGTAGGGGGGGACTCAAACGTGTGTTGATCCATCAGGCTCCTACCCTGAGGGGCTGTAGGGTTACAGGAGACAGCCAGACCCCTCCATCTGCTGGCAGTAAAGGGCTCAGATGCTCTTCTGATGGGAAGGAGCTTTTCTTAAAGCATCTGCTCAGGAGCTGAGTTACTGCTGCTAATTCTCCCACACAAAGATAGCTGCTGGGGGCTGGAGCACCTCCCCTGTGAGGACAGGCTGAGAGAGTTGGGGGGGTTCAGCTGGAGAAGAGAAGGCTCCGGGGAGACCTTAGAGTGGCCTCCCAGGACTTAAAGGGGCTACAGGAAAGGTGGGGAGGGGGTGATCAGGGGGGTAGGGATAGGATGAGGGGTAATGGTTTTAAACTGACAGAGGGTAGATTCAGATTAGATATATAGAAGAAATGCTCTACTGTGAGGGTGGTGAGACACTGGCACAGGTTGCCCAGAGAAGCTGTGACTGCTCCCTCCCTGGAAGGGTTCAAGGCCAGGTTGGACGGGGCTTTGAGCCACCTGATCTAGTCAAAGGTGTCCCTGCCCATGGCAGGGGGGTTGGAACTAGGTGATCTTTAAGGTCCCTTCCAACCCAAACCGTTCTAGGATTCTATGCTGCTCTAGAAAAGAAGGACCTGAAGGAGACAGCAGATCCCATCCTTCCATCCCTTCCTGTCCCATGGCTCTGGGATGCAGCCAGTGTCCTGCACTTTGCTGCAGGGCTGACAGCAGCCCCACTGCTTCCCTTGCAGTTGATGAGGATCTCAGGGAGGCTTCGCGTGCTGGAGGAGCAGTGCAACGCCTGGCGACAGAAGGAGGCCCTGGTCTACTCTGTGCTGATCTCCGCCTGCCTCATCAACACGTGGCTCTGGCTGAGGAGATGATTTCCCATGCCCCGACCTCCCCTGCCCAACCCTGGCAGGGTGGGTGAGGGCAGGGAGAGGATCCTTGCTTGCGAACTTGCAAACAGTAAAACTGCGTGTTTCTTCTTAACTTGACCTGCTTTTTGCACTGTAGGCCCTTGAGGATCTGTGTCCTTTAGGCCCCGATTACAATGAAGGTGCCAACCCTCTACCATGCTCCAGCATCAGAGGTGGGTGAGGGAAACGACGAAGCTGGACCTGGTGCCACAGCAGCTGGAGATGGGTGTCAGGGAGAGGTGGGGTGCAAGGAGTATGACCCAGCAGGTGTAGTCCCTGGGCTGGGCTGTGGTTGCAAATGCTCTTTGTACACTAGCAACTACCTTGTATGTTTGATGGGGTCAGTGCCTGTGTGGGAAGCTGCTGTGAAGAGCCCAGGTCTCATAAGAAATTGGAGGTCTTCATCCTGTGCAAAGCGATGGGAGACCCTCTGGCCCTGCCTGCAAGAGGAGATGCAAAACCAAGGCGTTGGGTGTTTGCAGATATGGGGTCTTGTTACAGTCTTAGACTGTGGTGGGCCCAGTTCCCTCATCACTTTCCAGCTTGGATAACTCAATTCTGACCCCGTAAAGGTCCTCAGCCAACTGCTGTAGGGTCTGTTCCTCATGTTCCACCCCAAAAGCTTGTGTAGAGTGGTTGAGTGTTTTTAAACTGCTGGTGGGGTTTCTTTTCTTCCTTGCGCCACTGCTCTTTGGTGGAAGTAGTACTGCCAGTTCTCGTGTGCCACAGCCCCTGCACTAGGGGATGTGGAGCTGGAGGAGCCGGGAGCTCCCACCCCTGCAGCCACTGCTAAGCCACCATCTCCTTGGCTCCCATCCTGCTCCAGGCAGTTCAGCAGCGGCTTTGCAAATGTTCAGATCCAAAGTGACTGTAAGAGTGTTTCTGAGGTCTGGGTTTATCCGGGAGCTTGGCTCTTTCCCAGAAAGATTTAAATGGGAAACCTCCCCGTGGTGACTCTCTGGATTATAAAACCTTGTACCAACAGTGACAGCACCAGACAGGCCATGGGAAATTGCCCGTTTGGGCAGCAGTAGGTATTTGTTAGGTTGCCAGTACCAGAGGGCAGGATCGCTCCCAGGTTTGCTGCCAAACTGTAACTTCAGCGATGGTGCAAGAACACAGGTGAGGGGAATTCTTGGCCCAGATGCTCTTTAGCTAAAAACAAGCCCAGTTCAACAGCTTTGCTGTTTCTTTCCTTCTGTGGAGTTTAGTAACACTTGGCTCTGAGGTGACTTTGAGATGCTTTTGGTGGTTCATCCAGCACATCTGCTGGAGTTGTGCTCGCAGGCTCTGGGGTTTTGGCAGGGCTTAACAGGACCTCTCTATTCCACTTGTAAGTAATTGTAGCTGGATCTGCAGGTCATCCAGATGTCCAACAGCTTATTTACAGACAGGGATGCTCGGGTGTTTTCTGCCTGCAACTGCATCAAGCATCTGTGACTGTAAATCTGGCAGCTGGACATTGACTAATAAATAACTGTCCCACAAGTAATTGCGGGTCTGAACCTGTTCCTGATAGCTGAGCAGAGGAGAGCACTGAGATTTATTGCAGATGAGAGCCGGGATGGTGTGGTGGGCTTGCTGTGCCGTGGCAGGGTGTCTGTGAGGGATGGGAGCACTGGTGCAGAGGCGGTTCCTGTGGCTTGTGGCTTAGGGACGTGGTCAGGGTTACCAGGGGACCTTACACAACGGGTCTGTATAAGGAGGCTGCCGCTGTGTGACTCGTGCCAGGAGAGTAGGTAAATTGTTTGGCTGGTTTCTCCTCTCTGAGAGGTGCAGACGTGTTTTGGAGGAAGTTTGTGGTTTGGGGGTTTTTTTTAGCTGTATTTAGGGTGAGAAGGGTTGGCCCTCTGGGGGACATGTCATGTTCAAAGCGTGGATTGAAGCTGTTTGAAGGAGAGGTGATCAAACTGTATGTGTTCTCAAAGGCTAATTATTGGCAGGTTGTGGGGGATACAATGTGACTTTTACGTAAGGCGTAAATCCTGGTGTAAATCTGGAAACACTGACCCATAAAATGCATATTTTAATAAACTTTGTGTGTTCTGGACGTGTTTCTTCTACCGGCTGTGGAGTCTGATCCTGGTATCCCAGTGGATGGGAACAGGTAAGGTTTATTTCCTCGGCAGCAGGACTCTGACCCGGTGCTGGATGTCTCAGCCACACATGCTTATTTAATCAGATGCTGGATTTCTGCCCTCTAAGAGCCACCAGGACATTTGGCCCACTGGTGTAAAACACACATGCCAGCTGCCGTGCCGGGGGGGATCTGGAGGAGGAGAGTTTCTCGTTAATTCTGTCCCCGTTGGGGTGTGATACTTCTATTTATTTCCTTTCTCTCTCCCTGCCACCTCTTCTTGGCTTTTCTTTGTCCCACAGCAGCACATGTGGCAGGGCTGGGTGTCTCCTAGGTCACTGCCACAATGACATGCACAGAAAATCAATGTCTTGTGCAATGTGGTGCTTGAGCGAGCTGTGAGGGAGCAGCTCCTGGGGTTCCCATGTTGCTTTTGAAGGCAGCTGCAGGCAGGGAGCAAAAGGAGAGGTGGAAGGGGGAGATGCTGCTGCAGTGCTGCTGGTCTGTGATCTGTCCCCAGTGTTGGGGTCTGTGGCACAGGGACAAAAGCAGGGTGATGTGTCCCTTCCTTGGTGGGGCACCCAATGCCGCCAGCAGCCCTGGCCAAGGCTGCAAAAATCCCATTTCTTCCTTCAGGCTCCTTGTTGTCCTGGTTTTCAGTGAGATCAGAGCAAGTGGAATTTAAGGCTTTGAAGGAAAATAAAAGGTAAACCTTTGATAACGAAGGGACTCCCAGTGCTGGGGCTTTCAGATCAGCCCTGCAGACAGGGCGGGACTCCATGCGCATGGGCAGGGGCTGATCCAGCCACTGCAAGGGGAGGAAGGGGGTAAAAATTACTCTCTTCCCTATTGCCTTGGGGATGCAAATTCTTTATTAACCCGTTATTAGAATGGCTTTGTGAATGAAATATGAGGGCAGAAACTGGTGAAAGATGCATTTCATGATCATCTTCAAACTCTGAAGCTCTCTTCGCCGGGACTCCAGAGCAGCACATCTGATCTTGTGCTCCCTAAGTGTGAGAAGAGGTAACTGGATGGGAGGATGTTAAAATGTGGCTACTTCTGCAAATTCTCCATCGTAGCAGTAGCTGTGGCACAGCCTATGAAGCAGAGAAATAGTCACCAGCTTTGTTTTTCCCTAGGGCAGAGGGCTGGGAGGGGAGCAGAAGCAGGCAGCCTGGGTGGCAATCCTGGTATGTGACTTGGTGTGGCAGGACCTGAGCCTGGCTGGGGTCTGCTGGCTGTGCCTGTCCCTGGCTGGGCAGTGACCCTTCCCCAGGGTTTGCTGGGGACTTGGGAGCCACTGGACCCAGAGCTGCTCAGGGTGGCCACTGAGGAGGTGACGTGTGAGTAGGAAAATGGAGCATTTCTGAGCAGCACGTTCCCCTCCTCCCCTTTCATCCCCTGACACAAAGCTGGCTGCTATGAACTCCTCTGAAGTGCGCCCTGCTGCTCAGGGCGTCGAGGATGCTCAGGGGATGGGCGTGCTGTGGTGACGAGACACCCAGACGCACGCGTGTGCATCCTCCCTGCGCGCCGCGGGGGCCCCTCTGCCGCTGCCAGGCTGCTGCCCGGCCACCTCACCTGCTTCTCTGCTTGGGCAGGGGAGGAAGGCAGGAGTGCTGGCTTTGCTTTGCAGCTCAACACGCGCTTTAAAAGCCTGAGTGCTCTGGAGACAGCCCAGAAGGCTCCTGGGGGAGGGATGCTCACCAGCCACCCCTGCTAGCCCGCGTTAGGCAGCAGCCAGGTGTTGAAGGCTTCGGGGGACACCAGGCTCGTAAGTGGACAGTGGTGGCTTCTCAGCAGCAGCTCTGCTGCCCTGGGGAGGTGGCTTGCCTGGGTGTGCACGGCTGTCCCTGTGCGTGCAGCGTGGACGTAGGCTTTGTGTGGGTTGGTGGAGGTGTATAAGGCATCGCCTTCCTCCAAGCAGAGCCTCGGCCATGGGTTGCACCACATGAGACCACAAGCGTGTCACTTCCAGGAACCTGCCTCACCCGTGCACTGCGGGTAGGGAGGGTGCACTGTGCGCCAGCGGGTGGCCAGGGTGGGAATACGTGGTCTAGGTAGGGCTGGGCAATATGCCCGGGTGCCTTTGTGTCCGTGCAGGTGCAAGTCTGTGTTTCTGTGAGGTGCTTTTGCGTGGTGTGGTCTGTTCTGGGGTGCAGCAGAACACCGAGGGCTGAACGTCTGGGGCTGGGCAAGCCCCATGGGCATCTCTTGCTTTTTAGATAAACAAAATCCAGTGAAATCACACACTTAACAGCTCAGCAGCCTCCATGTGTTAATGTAAGGTCTTTTCTTCTGCTCTCTGAAACCAGATGGTAGCTCCTGCCAGCAGGAACTTCAGCAAGGCTCTTTTTAAATAACAAACCTTAATTTCCAATGCAGGGGCAATTTTTGCGGTGATGAGGTGTGGGGCTTGCTGGGCAGGCCACCAGTGGGTTGCAGTGCCCTGGGGAAGGAGGGTGGTTGCTTGGGTGCAAACACCCTTGTACATGCAAAGTCTACCCTGTGCTGCTGCACAACAGCATCTCCCTGCCGAGGCTGGCCTTGCACTTACATCCCTTACAAGTGTATTTTCTTGTCCTTGGGCAGCCAGTGGTGCCCAGAGAGCCGTGGACTTGTTATGGCACCGCTCGCTGGGGATGCTGTTGCCCCAGCAATGGCTGAGGAGCCTGAACAACGAGGAGAGAATCTTTCATGGACCACAGACAGATGTGGGATTTCTTGGGGAGGGTGAAATGCTCTGCAGGACTCTTACGGCAGCATCAGCGATGGCTGGTGGTAGAAAACGTGGGGTGGGCACACCCCATGGGGTTTGACCCTCTCTTCCCATGCTGTGCTGTATCTCTGCATTCAAACCATGGGATGTGCCCTGCATGGCTGCTCTTGTGGCATTTTTCTGCTCTTCGCAGGTCTCTGGGGCAGGGTGTGTGCCTGTGGTCTTCTCACAGAGAGGATGACAGACAAGAGTAATGGTCTGCGCAGCTCACCGGCCAACCGCCACCCAAGCCCACCCGCCCAAGCCAGAGCGGAGGGTGACTTGGAGGGGACGGGGCTCAGCACGGGCAGGTCAGGCTGGTCCCTGGTTTGGCGGAGGGAGGCACTGGTGGGGCAGGGGAGGGGGGCGTCTGCCAAGACCTGGCAGCTGCCCACATCCTCCAGTTCATCTGGCAGGTGTCATGATGGCGTGGCGTGGCGGTGACCCCACCTTTTCCCCACTGCAGGACTTGCTCAACCCAGGATGACACCTCCTCAGAGCTGCAGAGAGGAGCTCCTCCGGATGGGGGGGAGCAGCCGGCTGCCTCCGCTTTCCGAGGCAGGCAAGCCTTGGCCAGGTACCTGAGTGTGATGCTGGCCCGGGGTAAGCCTGAGCCTTTTGTGCCTGGCTTTGACATTGGAGACTTGCATGGGGTCAGGATCCTCTCCTGCTGTATGGCATCCAAGGGTTGCAGGGACCAGTGTCTGTGGATGCTGCTCTGTGTGCCCATGGCTGCAGGAGGGGATGGCTCCATCACCTCTGGGGCCCCAGGAGGGCTTGGGGGGTCCTCTCCCTTGCAGGCAGCGTCACACTGCCCCAGTCATCCACACATTCCTTATGTCCCTGTGGGAATGGCAGTGGGACTGAGGAAGGAGCTGTGGGACTCTTGCTTACATACTCTTGGTCCTACACCATCACTACAAGGGGGGGGGGGAAAGGAAATATTTGGGCTTGAGAAGGAGCTGTAAGAGCTTTTTCTCAGCTGTAGCCCTTCTTCTTGCTCTCCAGCTTTTGCTTTCTCCTTGCTCCACAGACACCTCCTGACTCTGCCTCTTTCCCCTGTCCAGGATAGTCCGGCTGGTGCTGGTGCTGAGGGACTGGGCCAGCAAGAGCTTGCATGAGGAGCAGCAAAGGCCAGACCCCTTCCTTGAGCGTTTCCAGGGCCCTGAACTCCAGACAGTGGCTGCAGGTGCTGACAATGACCTAGAGGACGAGGAGACTGAGGAGGAAACTAAAAAGTAGGGTCCCTTTCCTGTGGCCCCAGCTGTCTTTGGCTAGAGATCAGCTGTGCATGGTGCTTGGGGGCTCCCAGCAGTGATGGCTAATGGAGGTGGGTGGGGATGGGAAAGGGAAAGGGGGAGGTAGGATGCAGTGGTGGGAAGGGTCCTCCCTGCCCTCTCCAGCCTGTGTCCTGGCAGCCAGCCTGGCTTTGCTGGGCTGTTGTGCAGGCACACAGGACCTGGGAGTCTGTCCTGGTGGAAAAGACCTGGCCTGTCCCTTACCTGTGGGGTCTTCTCCCCCCTGGTCCGTGCCCTGGTAGCAAACACACATTGCATGGCTCGTGACAGCTAGCAGACCTCCCCATTTTCAGAGCAGTTCAACACTAGGGTTGCCATTTGGAGCCAGCCCTGGGTCTGTAAAGAAATGCACCTCCAGCTTGTGCGTACGAGGAGCTGGGGACAAGCTGAGGGATGCAGGGGTTCCACCCAGGAGACCACAGCAAGCACAGATGCTTGGGATTTGCCAGTCTCATTCATCATCTGTAGGATGAAGGAAGATGAAGGGAATGCATTTGCTGCCCATTATCTCCCCCTCAGCCCCCAAGAGCAGACACTGTGACGGCAGCTTTCTGAAAAGGCTCTTTCAAATCCAGCCCTTTCATCTGCTCAGCTCATACTCCTCCTGGTGAAAAGCAATAACCTGGCTTTTCTTCTGCTGGCTAATTAAAGGGCAAAGCTCACGGACTACTCTGGACCCTAACGTTATACATGGTAATTAAAACGCCAAGAAATAATTGTTTTCAGTAGGAGAAAAATATCGGAGCCTTGTATCTGGGTCTTTACTAGTCATGGAAGAAAACGTTCTGCCCTGTGAGGTTAAGGGGAGCTTGTTAATTATCAGAGGGAGCTGAAGCGTGCCACGAAAGGGCTGCTCAGTGCCAGTGGACCCTTGGGGAGACGGTGGTAACTTCTGCTGTTTTCTAGGTCCTCAGCTCCACAGGTAAGAAGAGCCCCAAGTCTGGTAAATCCAAACGTGAGCTGCTGTTCACGGCCGTGGGAGCCTCCACAGTTGCAGGTTTGGGTGCAGACCCTGTGGGAGGAGGCAGATGATTATAATCTCTTCCTGGGTTAACACAGAGCCCTGGTTGTCCAGCCCTGGCCCCACAGTCAGTGTAATGTCAGTGACTCTGGCCACCTGCCGTGGGCAGCACTAGTGATCCAAAGCTGAAATTACAAATATAATTAACACCATTATTGACATTATTAGTGCTTGTGGGTGTTACAACAGCACCAGCTGGCTGCAGGTGAGTCAGCGCTTCTGTATGTTGATGCTGTATGTGCCAGGGAGCAGAGAGTCCTCTTCTCAAAGAACATTTAAGTTGCAGTTTCCACGCACTTTTAATGGGGAGGTTGGACCACCTGCTTGTCTGTGGCTGTACCCAGAGCAAACATGAAGGAGTGCCACTGGCTTTGCCCTGACTGCTGGTCCCCACGCTCCGGGCACCGCGCGTGCCGCTGCCTGTGCCGCTGGGGAAGGAGCCTTCAAGGCAGAGGTTTTGCTTTTGAAGCTGTTAGAAGCAGGGAGGTAGGCACGGGGAATCTGTTGGCAAGTGGGTTTTTTTTTCCTATTACTGGAGGGAGTTTTGCATGTTCAAAAGCTGGAAGGGAGGGAAGAAAGGAGAGGGAGTTCTGCCCCACCGGGCTGCAGCAGCTAAGCCTATCAGCCCAGCCGCAGAGTTTCTCTTCCCTGGCTTCTCCAGTGAGATCTGGCAACTGGAGCACACACATCTTATCTCAGAGTCCCAAGATGAGCAGGATCAAACACTTGGGAGCAGTTCAAAGGCTGGACCCAGGACTGAGCAGACTACAGGCAGGCAGCTGAGAGCAGCGTGGTGATGGCAGCCTTGCAATGCCAGCTGCCACCCCCCGGCTCGCTGCTCTGGGGCTTAGGCGTCCCCTCCTGGTGCTCCCACTGATCTGCAGCACACTTTCCTTCCTGCTCTAATTAATCTTCTCTTAAAATATGTCTGGCACCAATCCATACCTCATCTGGGAGAGGCAATGTCACGTAACGAGAAGTTTTCTGATCACCTCCTTCCATGTATCTGTTTCTGGCTCTGCACTGGGGGTGCTGTGTGCATGTAGGCCACCTGGAACGTTACAGAGCCCCATTTTGGGGATAAAGGAGTTTCAACAGTGCTGGACATTTTTGCTCAGCACTGCTGGGATTTGTTTTAGGTTACAGATTGGCATTCAAGCTGCAGCTATGTTTGAGCCAGTCTAGTGCAAGGGTTGAAGGATGTGGCTCGGATGGTTCCTTCCAACCCTATTTTCTATGTTTAGCCCTTTATTCATGCATTGCCAGCTCTGTTTTCTCTCTGCTTCCAGGAAGAAATGGCAGATCTTTGTGGTGGACCCTGCAGGAGACTGGTATTACCATTGGCTGGCTGTCATCGCAGTTCCTGTCCTCTATAACTGGTGCTTGCTTGTAGCCAGGTGAGCTGGGAGGCTGTAGGGTCCCTGTCTCCTCTAATCCTCCTGTTCAGCTGGTTGTCATGGCTCAGCCAAGATCAGACAACTGACACTGGTGGTACTGGGGCTGGTAGGAACCTAAAGGGAAGGGATTCCCCACTATCACTGTGACTTCTGCAGAGCATCCATCCTCTGGCGCCAGTTGGAAAGGACCATGATTTTGGGGTAAAGCTGCAAGGTGAATCTGGGAGGTGGTTTCAAGACGTTGCTTTACCTAGGTCAAAGGAGGGCAGATTTTTCAGAGAAGGGGATTTCAATTTCTAGGAGAAGAGGTGCAAGTGGCCAATCTTGGTTGTAGAGTTAGGACCCTCAGAATCAGCCTATATTCATCTGTAATAGTTGGAGATGATAAGGAGATTTGTTGGTCTCACCACCCTATTTTATGACCTTCCTCCAGGGCTTGCTTCAGTGACCTGCAGAAGACCTACGTTGTCCTCTGGCTCGTGTTGGACTACATCTCGGACTCCATCTACATTGGGGACATAGTGATCCGCCTGCACACAGGTAAGCAGAAGCAGCATCCTGACTTGTCAGTGCTTTTTTCCCCCCCTAAAAGTGGACGTGAGCTACAAGGGAGAGGCCTACTCTACCACTGCATTAGGAAGATTTTGTCTACCTTGGCAGTCACTGGTATAAAGCAGTCTCCAGAGAAAGAATCTAATTAAAAGATCTGAGAAACGGAGTAAGTTTCAGAATGAAAGATTAATCATCCCAGCTTTCAGCTTCACCTTTGAATAATTGTACAAAATTACCTGCGTTACTATTAGTATTCGGGCATAGTTGAAGGTCTGTATCTCTGATTTTGCATCAGTTCAGCTAATGAATTATCTACACTGAAAAATGGTAGAATTTAATGTTCTCGGAACACAGCAGGTGGCTGTACGTTTTCTGTCGGAACTGCAATAATTCATGATCTGGAGGATGGAAACCTCTGTGTCCCCATTTCTTTGTAGCGACAGACTAAATCCCTAAGTGGTATCTTTAGGTGGCTTTTGCCAGATGAAGGGCTTGAGTGGTAACAAAAGCTTGTAAACTGAGTAGATCAGGTAGAACTGGTAATATTTGGATGACCCTGTGTATATCTGCACGTATGTGCATGACATACCATAAAATGTTTCTCAGAAGTGCATACAAAGCCTGCAGAAGAGTTGAACGTAAGCCAAGATAATTCTATCATCTGCTTCTCTGTTAGGATTCTTGGAACAGGGCCTCCTAGTTAAGGACCTGAAGAAGTTACGGGATAACTACATCCACACCTTACAGTTCAAGCTGGATGTTCTCTCCATCATGCCCACAGACCTGGCATACTTTGCTGTGGGATTGCACTGCCCTGAATTGCGTTTCAACAGGCTGCTGCGCTTCTCCCGCATGTTTGAGTTCTTTGACAGGACCGAGACCAGAACCAGCCACCCCAACATCTTCCGCATCAGCAACTTGGTTCTTTACATCCTGGTCATCATCCACTGGAATGCGTGCATTTATTATGCCATCTCCAAAGCCATAGGCTTTGGAGAGGACACCTGGGTCTATCCCAACATCACAGACCCTGAATATGGGTATCTGACCCGGGAGTATGTCTACTGTCTCTACTGGTCTACGCTGACTTTGACTACCATTGGAGAGACCCCTCCCCCTGTGCGTGATGAAGAGTACCTCTTTGTGATCTTTGATTTCCTCATCGGTGTCCTCATCTTTGCCACCATCGTGGGGAATGTGGGATCCATGATATCCAACATGAATGCCACCAGGGCAGAGTTCCAGGCAAAAGTTGATGCCATCAAACACTACATGCAGTTTCGCAAGGTGAGCAAAGACATGGAAACCAAAGTCATCAAGTGGTTTGACTACCTGTGGACCAACAAGAAGGCAGTAGATGAACGGGAAGTCCTCAAGAATCTCCCTGATAAGTTAAGGGCAGAGATTGCCATCAATGTTCACCTGGAGACGCTGAAGAAAGTGAGGATTTTCCAGGACTGTGAGGCAGGTCTACTGGTGGAGCTGGTGCTGAAGCTTCGCCTTCAGGTGTTCAGCCCAGGGGATTACATTTGCCGGAAAGGAGACATTGGGAAAGAGATGTATATCATCAAGGAGGGGAAGCTGGCTGTGGTGGCGGATGATGGAATGACACAGTATGCTTTGCTCACTGCAGGAGGCTGCTTTGGTGAGATCAGCATCCTCAACATTAAAGGGAGCAAAATGGGCAACAGGCGCACAGCCAACATCCGTAGCTTGGGCTACTCTGATCTCTTCTGCCTGTCAAAGGAAGATCTTATGGAAGCAGTTGCAGAGTATCCTGATGCCAAAAGGGTCTTGGAGGAGCGTGGCCGGGAGATTCTGATCAAGGAAGGGCTGCTGGATGAGTCAGCTGCAGAGGCAAGCACGGAAGGGGAGAGTGTGGAGGAGAAGCTGGACAGGCTGTCCCTGAGCATGGACACACTGCACACCCGCTTTGGCCAGCTCCTGGCAGAGTACAGCGATGCTCAAATGAAGCTCAAGCAACGCATCACTGTTCTGGAGTTCAAGACGAGGCAGCAGGATCTGGAGGACTTCTTCTCTGATGGCTCAGACAGTCTGCTTGAGGATGAGGAGAAAGACTTAACTGGTGGGATGCAATGAGGGGGTGCAGAGGTCAGATAGATGATGTCTGGCCGTGTGCGGGGACAGCATTTGCTATTTCACAAGGCAGATCCTGTGGCTGCCTTGCCAGGGACTTCTCTTAGGTCCTTAACATTGCTGCTGCCACTGTCCTGATGGCAGCTCCTGACATGGCTCCAAATCAGGCGATTGTCTGTGCTGGTTTGTGTGGCAGTGGTTTTTGGTAGCAGGGGAGGGGACTACAGCGGTGGCCGCTGTGAGAAGCTTCTCAAAGCTCCCCTGGCTCCAAGTCAGACCCACCTTTGCACCAAGGCCAGGGCAATTAGTGCCAGTGGCTGCACCTCTGTGATAATGTATTTGAGAAGGGGAACCTGGGAGGAGAAGGGGGAGTTGTGAGGAGATGTTATGAGAAGGACACTGCTGCGAACACTGAGGTCAGTGGAAGGAAGAAGGAGGAAGGGGGGGAGTTGCACCAGAGCAGAGACCCCCCCATATCCCGGTGGAGCAGAGGCCAACCTGCAGCCTGTGGAGGACCCCACATCAGAGCAGGTGACTGCACCTGAAGAAGACCAGGACTTTATGGGAAGAAGCCCCCACTGTTGTAGTTCGGCACTGGGAGGACTGCAACACGTGGGGGTGACCCACGCTGGAGCATCTTGGGAAGAGCTGCAGCCCGTGTGGAGGACTCATGCCAGAGAAAGTTCATGCAGGACTGTCTTCTGTGAGAGGGACCCCATGCTGGAGCAGGGGACAATGTGAGAAGTCTTCACCCTGAGGGGGATGAAGGGGTGGGACTGACTGCAACCCCCATTCCCTGTCCCCTGCTCTGCTGGAGGGGAGGAGATAGAGAGATCAGGAAAAAAACTGAGCCTGTGAAGAAGGAAGAGGTGGGGGGAAAGTGTTTTTAAGATATGGTTATACTTCTCACTGGCCTACTCTATCTGTTAAGCGTTGTTGGTTTTAGTGTTTGAATTAAAGAGATGTTCTTTTTCTTCCCCTAACGAGTCTGTCTTTTGCCCATGACTGTAATGGGGAAATCACCCCTCCCTGACCTTATCTCAATTCCCAAGCCTTTTGCTTTATTATTCTCCTTCCCATTCCTGAGGGGGAAGGTGGCTGCCTGGTGCTCAGTTTCCCTCTGGGCTCAAGCTCCTCCTCAGGCCTGTCCCTTTTTTCATTGCCCTCATCTGAGACCTTGGACTTGGATCATTAAAAGAGGAGAATGACTAATGCCACTGCAAACATTTCCTTCCAGTTTCTGCAAAAGGTCTGTGTCCATCACACCTCCTTCCTCCTGTTTGCCTTTATAGAAGGTGGGACATGACCCTTGCATGGAGGGGTGCCTGGACGTGCTGACCTCCCTGCCATGTGCCACCTACCCATCCACACAGGGGCCAACAAGGAGACAGGCTTTGGAAAACACTGCATTCCTTGCAGAACACAAAACCACCCCAATGAGAGACCAAAACGCAAGCGAGATATTTACAAAAACATTTTGGATTCAGCCTTTATAACACACTTTAGGTAAATAATCTCCACTGAGTGTCTGTGGACACCCAGTCTGCACTGAGAGACTCCTTACCTGCAAGATACCAAAACTCACTTAAGACAGCCCAATCTGTGCCTATTATGTCTGCAAATGGGGATGTTTTTCTGGGTCGCTGTCACTACCTAGGTCATCTCCACCACCCCACACCGAGGCTGGACATCTAGCTGGAAGGGCAGGCAGCTGCCATCCTCCTGCCTGACTCTTTTCCCTTCTGCTCTATTTGGTGCTGTCAAACGGCACCTGGCGCGGGCAGCTCCGTACCCCAAGCACTGCACCTTCCTGGGGGATGGTGTTCCCCAGCCGTCCCCCTGCGGAGGCAGCATGATTTCCATTTGGGCTGTGGATGTTTTGGATTACAAGAACAATACATTGCTAAAGGCCGTGGCTTGCTGGCCCGACAGTGCCTGTTGTGCTATGTGCAGAAGGAATACAAGAACTGTCTCTCTCTCTGCTATCTAAAGTCAGCCAGATGTGTCAGGAAGGGTTTGATTAAAATGACATGCTTTTAAGGAAGAAAAAGCAGTGGTGGGACCCAACTGTGCCCATATTCGCTTTGGGTGGGTAGCTCAGCGAGAGCACAGAACACATTTATTTTCTTAGGCAGGAGGTTTTCTTGTACTCGGTGGGAGTTTTGGGGCTTTGCAGGCCGGTTGCCTTCTGGAAGAGAAATGAGTGGCAGAGCCACGGGGACACATGTACAAGGGTGAAACCATGGCACCGTCGGGTGTGCTGGCAAAGCTCTGCCAGGCTGTGCCACAGCCCTGCGGGCTCCATGGTGCAAGCAGCTTGTTGGTGAGGGCTGAAAGTGCAGGAAAAGCCACCAAAACCCTGCAAGCACGAGCAGTAATGCCACTCGTGCCTAACGGTGCTGTGCAGGTGCTGGGACTGGGGGATGCAATCTCATTTCTTGCTTTTGTCACGTAGCTCGCCCTGACCCATGTGTGGGCATCTGGGACCTCCTGCTCCTGCCCACTGGGCCCGTGGAAGGGGCTGGGGCTGGTTTCCAAGGTGGCAAACATTTGGTGGAGAAGGGAAATGTGGAGGAATTCATGTTCTGGGTCAAATTCAGCCCATAGTTTGGCTAAAGTAATGGGATGACACAGGGGGAGGTATCAACCCTCAAAGGGTCATGGTGGAAAGCTGAGGGCATTTGCTTTGGCCTTTCTTTTCCCTCCAACATCAGACTGCCTCTCTTCATTTTGTATGAGAATTATCCATTTAAAAATAATGGCCTTGCTTTTCGGGATTGGTGGGGGAGGGAAGGTTAAATTACCAAAATTAGAATTTGGGGTAAGATAAGAAGATTTTTTGTTCTCTCTAAATTAAATTGTAGGGTTTCTGTTGTGGTGTGTTTTTTTATTTATTTTATTTTTTAAAATTTATTTATTACTAAGATGATTTTGTTTGGAGCTGAGGTGGTTTCTCTCCCGCTTTTTCTTGTAACACCGAGCCCTGGCTCCCAGCTTTCCCCTTCCCTGTGATTTATCGCTCCGGAATTTGCCGGCGAAGGCAGCCGGGAGAGGGAGCTGCGAGCCCGGCCCCGTGGGCTGCCAGCCCTGGCGTGTGGGCAGGAGGGCGAGTTGGAGCCTCTTCCCTCAGCCCGGCGCTCCTCAGCCCCCTTTGCCCTCCCCGGGGCAGCAGGTTGGGAACCTCTGGGGTAACAGCGGGGGCCGGTGCCCCTGCCTGCGCCTGCCCCCCTCTGGGACAGGGCAGCTCCTGCCCCCAGGTTGGGGATATTCGGGTTTATTCCAGGTTTAAAAAAAAAAACCAAAAAACCAAAAAAAACAGGAAAAAAGAAGGAAAACTGCTCTCTCTCCCACTTTTAATCCGAGATAATAATCCACTGGGGAAATGTTAAGCCTTCAGACAAATTACCCCAGAGGATGTCTTTGTGAATTCAGAGCGGATCCTGCTTGTTTCCTCACGGCAGCAAGCCAGGAAATCATAGATTGATGAACCGCTTGACGGGCCTGCTAATGAAATTAGCAGCAGCTCCATGATTTTTTCAGTGAGCAGGACGGGCAGATGTTGGAGGGAAGCACACAGTGGCCCAGCTGCACTTAGGGGTTGCCTAAATTCCCGGCAGAGCGGACCCAGGGCACAGCAGATACAGCTCTGGCTGCTGCCCATTTATTTTCCGGGTGGTTTGGGGACGTGCCGTGCCCCCGTACGGCTCCCCTGGAGATGGGAAGCAGAGGGCTGCCCAAGGCCACTCCTCGGGGCTGGCATCCAGGAGGAGAAGCTGAGGGTGCCCGCTGGCAGGGTCTGCTCAGCGCCCTTGCCCGTGCACCACAATACATTAAACTGCTTTGTCGTATATTATCAGTTGTGTCCTTCTTTTAGATCTCTCCCATTTTAAAAAAATAATCCCTTATACAACAGAAGCTTTCTCAGCTCTGTCTTGTGTGGGTGGGAGACATCAAATAGGGAGCAAATATATTGCCCTCCAGAGAAGTCGGACAACGTGTGTGCCTCACCAGAGAGCCGCCCTTTCCCGTGCCGTTAAACCAGGGAAGCCTTGACTTCTCCAGCAGATGTTTTCTGCAAATCTGCTGCTACCAACGGGCTCATCTTCAGACCTCGCCTGCCTCTACCAGAGCTGCAGGAAAAGGGATGGGATTCTTGGGTGAATCAACCATAAATGTGTTGTGTGGTATGGGGTTTCCCTCCTCCTCTCTGAGCACTGCTTCTAGGAATGAACTAATCATTGCTGGATGATACCCAGAAAAAGCTCTCTGATCAGCCTCTGGGAAATGTAAGAACCCATTTCACAGCTGGGGGAATTGGAGAGAGCTTGACAGGACACAACGGTGATAACTCCTCTCTTCTGGCTGCCTGCTTTTTGTTTTTCTTAAGATAGGCATGAAGAGGCCATTTTGGTGATTGTGAGCAAGCCCCAAAATAACCTCTTCTTAGGCTGTGGACAGCGGGGCTGGAGGCTGCAGCACAGGAGACCATCTGGCTTTGCCCCTTCTCCAGACCTAAGTTAGGTCAGTAGGCTGCAAGCAGGGTTGATAGGAGTTTGGACCACTGGATTTTGGGATTGCAGAGTGGGCCTGGCTTTGAGCCCAGGGTCTGGCAGGAAGCCTGAAGCCTCTGAGTCTTGCAGCACAGCAGCTCACCCTGGTGAGAGGATCTGTTGTGGTACATGCAGTGTCGGGGGAAAGGCGTGAAACACAGAGGCTGTGGGGACGGTTGGCTCAGGGCTCACTGGGATCCCTGGTGACTGTGGTTCTGGCATGTGGCATGGCAGGGGCAGCGGTACAGCTGCTCTTGGTGCTGCTGAACTCGGTCTTCTCCGTAGTGCTGTGCCGCTGCAATAGTCTGCTCTGCACTGCTGAGGTGGGGTCTGGCTGTCCAGCCAGGACATCTGCCCCCAGCAGCATCCTGCAGGAGATGGAGCAAGCAGGGATGGACCCTGCTTGAGGTTGATGTGGGGCTGAGCTCATATAAACACGTATCATGCTGCCATCTGCATGGGTACAATGATGCTTTCCCATGGGCAGACTTGTCCTTCACAGAGTTTTAAAGCCTCTCTTTGCTGTTTCTGACCTGGGCTGCTCCTGGGGATGTGGCTCAGCTACGTGGAGCATGGCTGATGTGAGCCAGTCACTGCTATCCCCTTAACCCTGCCTCTGCAGCAGTATCAGCAACAATCTCCCTGACTGTATCGTGTCTCTCCTGTGGGCTCAGCTGGACTGAAGTCTCTTGAAAATCAGGAAAGTTTGGAGGCAGCTCCAAGCTCTCCAGCACGGGCCCCTCTGAGTGCTCCCTAGATGGCTTTGCCTCCCCCAGCACCTGCCTCCTCTGCACCCGAGGGAACCAGGTCTTCCCAGGAGTGAGGCAATGCACGCAGAGGGCTGCTGTGAGCAAGATTTCCACCCGTTCTCCAGGGGCTGGGATGTGGAGGTGGTGTAGAAGGTCACCAGACTGCCATGCAGCTGTTCCCTGGAGAGGGGATGGCTTGCTCATCATCATTTGGATTCAATAGCTCTGAAATCAAAGCCCTGCCTGCTTCTCCTGCAGGTATGAGTGGGGTTTCAAAGAAAAGGCTCTATGCTCACCTTGTTCTTGTCGTCCATGGGATGTGCTGTGTCCTGGTGCTGCTCCTGCAGAATGGCTGAGAGGACAGCCACCACCCACTAGTGTAGGAGCTACTGCCAAAGGGTTTTCGGTGGTGCTAGGCAATGTGTTTTCTTTGCAGCCCCTGATGAGTATCTGAGGACCCTTCTGAGGTGCTTCAGTGAGTCTTGACTCACTGAGGTGTGGTCTGCCCTTTGGAGGGGAAGGCTAGTGCTGAGCACCCAGCGCATCATACAGACTGGTGGGTGCTCAGTCCTGGTTTTGTCCCGTGGAGCTCAAGCCCTCTACCACCCCTGTTTTCATGTGGGGTCTCGGTGTGGCATGGGGGCAGTATCCCCATCCCCATGAGCTTGTTTCCCAGCCATGAAGAGCAGACCTGAAGTGGCTGACCGTTGCACTTCTCTTGCAGGTGACTTGCATGCTGCACGACTGTCTTGCTCGCTCCCCTCCTCCTTCCCTGTTCAAAATACCACGCTGTTGCCTCCTCCATGGTTAAACAAACAGAAGTCCCCATTCCTACCTGAATTGGAGGGTGCGTTGCCATGACAGCAGCTCAGGGCAATGGGTAAGCAGCAGGTGAAGCCACCTCAGCCATATCCCTTGGTGGGATGGAGGGAAAACCCAGGGATGCCCTCCGAACACCCCTTCTACCCCTGACCCACCAGTCTGGGGCTCCTGAGGCTTCCTTGCCCCATCATGGGGCTCTCTCTGGTGGCCTCAGCCCAGCCATGCAGGTGGCCTCCTAAGAGAAACTCCCTAGGCTGGTGGTTCATGGAGGAAAGCTGAAGCCGAGATGGTGGTCAGTAAATCAGTTGGTGCAAGGTGAGGTTTGGGAGAGCCTGGCAGGCTCTGCCCATTGCTGGGAGCTCCACGGTGCAGGTAAGATGTGCCAGGGCAGTGCAGGGTGTTGAAGCCAAGCAGTCTTGGCAGGGTTGCAGTGGTAGGGTCTGAGTTGGGTCTTGAAACCAGGATCCTGTCTTGGGCTGGGTGACATTGGCACAGGACTGGTTGCCTGTAACTTGCCACCCTCCTGTGGGGACACCTGCCTTGCTGGTTCCTCCAGCCTCTGGGATGGGACACGGCCCCCCTACGCAGTTGGTTTAGGGTGAGGGCCTGCAGAGCCAAGGTCTGCAAGGAGGGAGGTTTGTAGACTGCAGGTCTCCTTCCCTCTCCCTCCTCTGAGACATCAGTCACCCTTGTCCTCTCCCTGCCCTAAGTGACACATTTTTTCCTGGACCTCTTCCTAAATTTTGCCTTTTGGTCTCAGCCACATGTCACATTACATCTTCTGGACTAGAGGGTGGAGGGGAGGGAGGGGAAATACAGTAGGGATTTAGGCTTATCCTTCTTGGAGCCAGATAAAGTCTGTGACAGAGAACGAATCCCTCTGCCTGCCTGGCTGGATTACCTGCAGTTGTAGCAGGACCGTTGATCTCCAGCGCTGTGATCCCTGTGTGCGGCGCAGGATGGTGGGGGGTGCTGGGGGAGTGGCCGCTGGCCCTCCCTGTGTCTGGCTGTGCACTGGGAAGAATTACTAGGTGGGATGGTAGAGCAGGCTGCTGTCTGGGGAAAACAAGATAGGCTGGAGGAGGCAGAGAAGAAGGAGCCTAAGTGTGTGTCTGCAATCCCCCGTGGCTCTCCCTGGAGCTCAGCGGAAGCGCTGATAACACACCCGGCAGAGGGCGAAGATCGTCTCAGGGCCCATGCCCATGGTGTGGATGCAAACCTTGCTGAGGAGGCTGCCAGGCAAGTTTTGAAGGTATTCTGGCACTTCTCTGAGGAGCTTTTGGAGCATATCCAGAGCAAAAGTCCTTGCCTGCAGAATCATCCTTGCTTCTGAGTCCTCAGACGGTGATGCTGCACTTGGGAACCCTGCTCCCTTTGTAATCTAGGCCATGGTGGCATCTGCTTGGTGTGTGTGATCAGAGGGATGGGGAGCAAGCGTTCAGTCCCAGTTTCTGGCTCTTTTCCAACCCCATGAGGACAGCTGTCAGTAGCTACACAAGACGGAGGGGTGGGGAGATGGTGACATGGGTAATGCGGAGCAAAAGAGCGGCAGTTTCTCACCTCATGGGTGGCTGTGGGTGCTTCGGAGTCTATTCATAGCTCTGTCACTGGCAGAGCGCTGTCTAGATGCTCTTCACTTGGCTTCTTTCTTGAGACACAAAGTTTTTGCTCTGGTTGAGAAGTGAGGATTCAGCAGCCACCTTCCTCTCCAGGCAGACCCACACTTGCCAGGCACAGGCAGCCTCAGCTCCTGTCTTCTCGTAAGAACCTTCCTCATTTAATGAACTGGGTGTTTCTACTGAGAGAAATCTACCCACAGCAGAGACCCAAGACCCTGGTGATAGGCTCCATCTCCCCTGCTCCCATTCCCATGCGAGCTATAGGCACTGACTTTGGCGCTAAAAACCATCTTCTTGTAGCAGGGAGGATTCAATGGCAGAGCAGATAAACTGTGGACCATCTAGTCTGGAAGTTGTCTGGATTTTCTGGCCCCACGTGCCCTCCTAGTCCTTCACGCACCTGAGTCACAGACAGCACATTCTCTGTGTTTGCCCTTGGCTTGGCAGATGTGAAGGTCAGAGGGGACTGCAAGCGGTAACCTTTGAGCGTGCTGTGCCATTGCTGCAGAAGCACATCTCTACTGTGCTTTCCCCCCATTTCAGGGTTTTTGTCTGCCTACCATCAACTAGTCTTAAAATACGCGGGGCACGCCAAGCTTCAGTGAGGGTTCACATGGGAATGGGAATCTTGGAGATTTCTCTGGTAGAGAAAAGACCCCGTGCCTTGGGGACAGAGCATTGTAGGAGCAGGGTTGTTACAGCAGAAGAGTCTTCCCCATGGTAAGAAATCACAGGGAGCAAGGATACACCCCTCTGGAGCATTGCAGCCCCGCCATCCCCTTTTCTTCTTCCAGGCTCCTCATCTCTCTTTCCACCCTGGCTTGCTCCAGATAGTTTTGAATGCCACATGAATCGATACTTTTAATTAGCTGCCATTCCTCATTTCTGCTTTATTGCTTGGGTAAGCAAATTAAAAGTGAGCATGTTGTGGTGAACTCTTACCCTCGGTGGGCTATAAGCACAGGCTGTTCCTTGCCCCTGCGAGGACTGGGAGGCTGCCAGGCGCTGGGGCAGGGGCTGAGAGAAGCGGGGTGGGGGGGCATGCAAAGGAGCTGGAGAAATGCCTGGCTTGTTTGGGGTACTGGGGGGGAGCTGAGCAAAGAGCCCCTGCTTGAGACGAGGAACCTGGGGCCACCCAAGCTCTCTGCCAGGTGGCCAAACTCCTCTATATCCCTCCACCCAGTTTCCAGGGTGGGGAAAGCCTCTGGACTGAGAAGGCACAGCCAGGGGTTTTGCCAGGGTTAAGCAGCCCCACACAATGCCAGGCTTTGAGATTGCACAGTGGGACAGAATCTGGGGGGCTCTCAGGCCCGTGCCAGCCTTCAGGACCGTACCTGTCACATCTGCCCCCAGCAGCATCCTGCAGGAGATGGAGCAAGCAGGGATGGACCCTGCTTGAGGTTGATGTGGGGCTGAGCTCATATAAACACGTATCATGCTGCCATCTGCATGGGTACAGCGATGCTTTCCCATGGGCAGACTTGTCCTTCACAGAGTTTTAAAGCCTCTCTTTGCTGCTTCTGACCTGGGCTGCTCCTGGGGATGTGGCTCAGCTACCTGGAGCGTGGCTGATGTGAGCCAGTCACTGCTATCCCCTTAACCCTGCCTCTGCAGCAGTATCAGCAACAGACTGAGATTAAGCTCAGTGCTTTTCCTCTACGCCTTTGCGTGCTAAGGCCTGTGATGAAAAGCAGGGACTGCTTGCTGACGGGGCTTTCAGAAGTCACGACGGCCGCAGCGGGCAGCCGTGCAAGGTGGAGGCGGTGAGTTAGTCTGTGCCCTGACCCACAAACGTCGCTTTGCAGGGAGCAGAGCTGCGAGGTGTTAGCTCTGACTTTGCTCCGAGAAGGGTCTCTGTGAAGGGGGTGGTGTTGAGCCATGGGGAGGATGGCAGCTCCCTGCATCCTATCCACCCTGGGAGGCAGGGCAGGACAGAGATGTGTTAGCCAAGCTGGGGGATGTTATCCACCAAAAGCCAAACACGCCTTACTCCAAACCAACAATTTATTGTTAGTCTAATTAAAACTTTTGACAATATAACCAAAAATGCAATGAACAGTTGTTATTTATTGTCCAGTTAAAATGATACAAACACTGACAGCCTATTGATTCTGCAATCAATACTTAACAAATGCCATCAGCAGCACTGCCGTTACAAGCTGTGGCGAAAGTAAAAGCCAGTATTTCCCCTGTGCCCCTCGTGCTGGGCTCCCCCTGGGCACCTTGGGGTGCAGGCAGTGGGACAAGGAGCCATCACACTCCTCAGCTCTTTGCCAGGAGCAATGTGCTGTTCACCATGGGGGTTTCTTCTCACTTGAGTCCACTTGGGGCTGATTTTATGTGTTTTCCAACTGGCCTTAGTCTCGGCTCTTTCTTCTCTGATCTGCAAGTTCACTTTGCATCTGACTTGACTGAATCTGGTGCCTTGCACATACGTGGGACATCTTCTCTCTGGTGTTTCTGTTACCCCCGGGAGGGATTTTGCTCAGCCTCCAAGTTTGCACTGCCATCCAGGAGATGTGGGTAGCCCTGGGGTGCCCACATCTTCAAGGCTTGGGCTCATAATGCTGCCACTGCCCCTTATTCCAGGGCCCTAGGTAGTTCACCATACTTCAACTAAAGACTTTTAAAATAATTTATCTATATCACAGTTATGAACAACAGGTCCTATACTCCACAATGAGCCTTCTCTGCTCCCCTCCTGCCCTGGTGGTCCCTTCTCCCTCCTACCCCATTTCCAGTCCCTGGCTGATGGTTGTCCTGGGCAGGTGTCCCTGGGCCACCCCTTGCCTCCTCAGCGAACTCACAGATCTGAGCTGGTGTGAGCTGCGGAGCCCAGGCATGGCTCGTGCCCACCTTCCAGCCCCTTCAATGAAAGGGAAGTGTAAATGATTATTCTTAATAACGTGTGCTGACACAAGCTCTTCTCGGAGCTCATGCCCCATGATGCTGGCATGTGTGTGGTTTGGTCTGGGTCACGTCAGCTGTGGTCACTGCTTCCTCCAGAAGGACTGGCATTTCCTCGTGGAGTTTCTTCACCATGCTCAGGGCTGGAGGAGAACCTGCTCGACAGTCTGCAGGGGATGCAGAGTCATGCCCTCCTCGAGAAAAGGCTTCAGTTGCCCTGCCATTTCCAGATGTTCTCCCTTGCCTGCTCGCCCAGGACACAGTGAGTCTTATTCCTACTCAACCCCCTGTAATCCCTGCAAATCTCACCATTATCTGAATGCTCCTAAATTTGGGACTGTTCTGTATCCTGCTACATTGATAATGTCTGCTTTGAGATTTCCTGCTGTGGCCACCTACTGCAGCATCTCCCTGGCAGTAAATTGAATTGTGAGATGTCTCCTGTGTGACGTTCTGACTTGTGCTGGTGCTCTCTGGTTTCTGGTAGTGCACTGGTCTTGAAGGGAAAACTCCATTAGGAAAATAAAGAAGCTGAATGCAAAACCTTGAATGTAGCCGGGAGGCAAAATGTGGTCAGACAGCTCCTTTGGCCTGTCAGAACCTCTGAGTGATAAGCACCAGTGGGCTGCTGTCTTTAAAAATGACCTTTTGTGAAAGACAAATGGAGGGAAAATGTCTCATGAAAAAAACCCCAAAACCAGCAGTTTGTGGAAATCTTTCTACTGCAAAGCGCTGGCAAAAGTTCCCTGTAAGTTGGCCTTGGCTTGGTTGCTCTCTGTCAGACACGAAGGGCATAGCTTGTGCTTTCTGTGAGAACTCGGACTTATGGACCCATTTGCACGGAGTAGCTGGCCGTTATTCCTGTTCTCTTCTCCAACCTTGGTCTTGGACCAGGAGGATGGTGAGGCTCCGCTGCTGCTAGACCTCAGGCTGAGACGTTTCCTAGCTGCTCATCAGCAGACGTTGTGTTATCTCTGGAGCCAAGTAACAGCCCAGAAAAATTCTCAGCTGCCACCTCCAAACCCCATTCTGGCCAGGACTGGCGAGCGTTCCAGCGACTTCCCCAAGCTGACTATCATGCTGCCATGCATTGACCCACCAAACTCACCCTCTTGCTCCAGCACAGGATATTCTGCATTCGTTTCTGCCATGGCAGCTCATGACTTTGCCACTCAGTGTTCACAGAATCACAGAATCAGAATCACAGAATCATCATCTCGGTTGGAAAAGCCCTTGAAGCTCCTCCAGTCCAACCATGAACCTCACCCTGACCGTTCCCAACTCCACCAGATCCCTCAGCGCTGGGTCAACCCGACTCTTCAACACCTCCAGGGATGGGGACTCCCCCTCTGCCCTGGGCAGCCCATTCCAATGCCCAACAGCCCCTTCTGGAAAGAAATCCTTCCTAAGAGCCAGTCTGACCCTGCCCTGGTGCAGCTTGAGGCCATTCCCTCTTGTCCTGGTGCTTGTTCCTTGGCTCAAGAGACTCATCCCCAGCTCTCTGCACCCTCCTTTCAGGGAGTTGTAGAGGGCAATGAGGTCTCCCCTCAGCCTCCTCTTCTCCAGACTAAACCCCCCCAGTTCCCTCAGCCGCTCCCCATCAGACCTGTGCTCCAGACCCTGCACCAGCTCCGTTGCCCTTCTCTGGACATGCCTGAGTCATTCAATGGCCTTTTTGGAGTGAGGGGCCCAAAACTGAACCCACTCATCGAGGGGCGGCCTCCCCAGTGCCGAGTACAGGGGTAAGATCCCTTCCCTGTTCCTGCTGGCCACGCTATTGCTGATACAAGCCAGGATGCCGCTGGCCTTCTTGGCCAATGTTTGTTACGCTGGGTGTCACCATGCTCCCCAGCTGCTGGCCTACCATCCCCATGGCACTTCGCTGCCTGCTTAAACCCAGGCCCTTCCCTCCCAGACTCTTCTTTTTGGAATGGGTTGGATTTATGCTGTGGGATCATCAAAGAGTTAATGAATCATATTGATGTTGTTAACGTTCTCTGTAAATTCAGAGAAATTTCCAGCTGAATATTTGATGAGGCTAATTAAGGCTGAGTTACTGCCACACTTCTACTTCCCTTCCCTCTGTTCTCTCTGCAGTGTGGATGAGTGTTTGGTTCCCTAACATGTCCTGTCCCCAAAGCCCTGGTCTTCTGGTGGTCACAAACCAGCTGTGACTTGTGTTGCAGCACAGCGTCTTTTAAACCAAACAAGTCAGCCCGAGAAGTCCCTGAAACCCCAAGCTGCTGGAGGCTGGGGGCATGGGGCAATTATCTGTGCCTCCTTCCTCTGTTCCTATTCTCATCCTGTTCTCCTGTTTTTTTCCTGGGACCTGTTATAAAGCCAGAGATTTTCAGGGTCTTGGTTCTGCACTGGTGAGATTTAAGGCTGTTTCAGCCTTTGGCTGCTGCAGCAGTTAGTTCATACAAGAGCTGGCGCTTTTGGGGAATCCTGGAAGGATTTCACCACCATGTGAGAGTTGCGCTTATACAGTAAAGCTGGAGGTTACTTGTGACAGCCATGGCATGTATCACAGTGTGAACTTGGGAGGCAGGAGAGCGAAGAGCTGATGGGACCATTTCACTGAAGGTGAGACACGTCTGAGAAAATGACATTCATGCCCCAAGGCTGTAGTGCTTTTCCACGCCAGCATTGGCAACATTGGAGGTGCCACTGAGCTTACAGTGGAAAAAGTGTAATAATGAGCTGCTTGACTCCAGATAAGAGAGGTGGAGAGCCTGCACTTGTGCGCATGGCAGGATCTGTCTCTTCTTGCCCTGCTCTGCTGCTGGAGATTGGGCAAGAAGATATGAGAAGAAGAATATGGTGAGTGCCTGGCTCCCACTGGAGGTACTGGGAGTACCCATTGCTGTGTAGCCTGCTGAAGCCTGGATGGAGCATCCCTCTGGGACAGCGACGGAGTCCAGTCACTGTTACCCATCCAGGCCTCAGCTTGTCTGCCTGGGAGCATGTCAGAGAACACCAAGCCGGGCTGTGGTGAAACTCTTGGATGCACCTTCAAAGCCCATCAGCTTGCAAAGAGCATGGAAGTAACTGAGCCATTGAGTTTGAAGCCCTGGACTGCAGTCTTACACTAGAGTACCCAAAGCCAGAACATAAACCTTCTTTGCATCCTATCCCTTTTTTCTGACCTTCCCAAGAACTCAACAGGACTTCTTAAACAAGGATGTGCCCTTGCAGCCTTGTTGTTACGGTCCTTTTTCTGTGAAAGCAATTTCCAGATGAAGGACTGGGACTACAACATGGGGACATTTTGTATTGGAGGCATGAGTCTTCTTCCATCTCTGTCTGCCACTGGTGGCTGTCTCCTCATCTCTCTCATTTGTGACTGTAGCAGAAAGGCAAAAAATGGCCTCTGCATCAGTGTCTTGGTTGTTGTTTGGCCAAGCTGGGGCAATCTGGTAGTTCAGACTGAGAAATGGAGATAGCAGCTTTTCTGTCCCTGAGCTGATATGGGCCATGATGTAACCAAGGTTTAGCCCCAGGATTTCTACCGCACAAGGCCACTGTCACTCAGGACATGGCTGCAGTGCTTTGTCCTCCTGGATACCATCCTACAGGAAAACCTACAGAAAACTCCATAAGTTTTTCCAGAGATCATCGTCACCATGATGTGTATCCATCCCCACTCCTGAGAGGGGTGTCAGTTCCTTTGGCTGTATTTTCACGGAGCTGCATGTTCCCACTTCAGCCTTTATCAGTGCTCCTGGGAGCAGTCATCTCACACTGCTTGGTGCTGTCAGGATTTGGGGATTCCTGGGGATTTTCTGAGGCCTCAGTCTCACTCAGGAAGGGCACTGGCCTTTCTGCTGGCTTTCCAGGTGAGTCCACACTCCGTGTGTGTACTTACTTAGCTGTGCCTGCAGAACAACAGGGCGCTTTAACCGTGATGAGCCATCCTTAGGAAAGCTGTGGTAGACACAGGGGGCTGACACTTGCTGAGGATCCAGACCTACCTTCTGGACAGGGTCTGGGTTTCCAACCCCACCTTGTCCACCACATGTAGCTGTGGTGGCTGTTGATGAGTTTGAGCCTCTGTGAGTGCTCCAAGCCCAGTTCCTCAGCAGAGGGTAAGCCAGTCTCCGACTGCCAACCTCCACAACAGATGGATGTCCCAGTGGTTTTGGGTGTCACTCTCGGTATGCTGAGTGCACATTAAACACATGCTTTGGGGGTGTCCAGAGTTGGGGCCTCCAGCACGCTTGGTCCCACAGAAAAGCATGAAAATATGGACCAGACCTTTTGTGAGGGTTTCAGCCCTGCCAAGTCCTGGGGAGGGATGGCCAGGCAATCTGGGCATCCATCAGCTTAAGCCCTCTGAATAGTGTCTGCCTGCTGAGTAAGAAGGGACTTTATTCACCCGCTCTGTGACAGAAAATCCTTTTCCTTCCCCTTGTTCTGCTTGCCACAGCATGGCCCATATTAATGATAATGAGTTAACGAGCCAGGGTAAGTGATAAGGCTTTGTTCTTGGCCTCTCTTTTTCCCAGTTCACCTTTAAAGACATGAAAGGTGAAATTAAACAAGAGCAGCTCTGTGGGTACATCTCCATCCTCCGCCTTTTCTCAGTCTTTCTTTTCTCCTTTCATCTGCCTTTCCCTGTTCCCTGCTTTGTCCTGCTACGCCCTGATCCAGCCAACATGGAGAGCTGATGCCGCTGTCAAAGATACCCTTATCTTCAAGGGTATGGCTGGTGGTTTGAATTCAGCGACAGCCTTAGGATCGAGGTTCTGACGAATCTCCTCCGATAAGGTGTGTCACAGCAGGAGTCACAGGGCAGAGGGTCCGACATTGCAGCTTGGGTGGCTGCTGCCTGATTTATATTTATCCCCTTCTCAGGCACAGTCAAGGAGATGCTCCAGCCCTGCCAAGTGGGGGTTACTTCTTGACAGAAAGCAGCTCTGTCTGCTGGGCTGCTCCTCTCCCAGCCCCTGCCCAGGAGCCCTGTGGATACCGCAGGCTGCCATGCAGTTCCCTGCTCGGTGTCCCGCCTCACCGGGGAAAGAGACACGTGGAAAAGGAGGCAGACATGAGCTACACATTGTAAAACAGGACAGGTGTACTGCGGTAAATCGAGTGACAGGCAGAAATAAGCACAAAAGAATTAGATTGATAGATAGGAATGAGGGATCAATAAACCGAGACTAAAGATAGCGAGGGAGATGGCTGTTGACAGAGAAATAGATGTTGCAGCCAGAAAGATCCTCGAATAAGAGAAACATCAAATGAGAGAGGTGAAGCTTGGAGAAGGGTCATTTTAAGTGCACTTCACTGCAGGGCCAGGATTAGCCCAGACAATACATGTTTAATGCTTCCTTTTTTCTCTCCCTGTTTCAAACCCCCTGAGTGGTGGGATGGCAGCAGCTCCACTAGCACCAATCTTGGCTACTGGAATCAGACCTCTCTGTTAGTGTCAGGCCATTGCATGTTTTGAAATAATCCTTTCTCAAGCACCAGCTTAGCTAGAGAAAGGCTGCTTGGAGCAATCCCATGGAGCTGGGCTGCGTAACTGCTGCTCTTACACTCTCTTGATCAAATCTATGTGCTGTATAGCCATAGATTTAAATCAAACTTAGCCATAATTGAAACCTGCTTTTCTTTTGAGCCTGCCACTGGCAACTAGAAAGAGTGGCAGTTTTGGAAAAGGAAAAAAAGTGTAGAGCAAGCAGCATCAGCATGCTTGGGTACAGGGTGTTCTGGAGGATACAGCCTGACAGAGCAGATTTGGGTGAGGTAGGGAGTAAAGGCTTCCCAGGTGTTGATCCCTGGCAGGTTGGTTTGATGTACTAAGCCTGGATTTGACTGGGTTGGTCTGTTTGTCACCAATCTAATGACCAGTGAGCTTGTTAGGGAATCCCTGAAGCATCCTATAATACCTGTCCTTATGGGATCCTGTTCCCCAGGTAATCCCAGCATGGCTCTCTGCCTAAAAGGTGATTGAGTTTGAGGAAGCTTCATACTCTGGAACTGCTTTACTTCTTAAGGGCTGGTCTGAGAAAGGAGTGAAATAGTTCAGCAGCTTCAAAGAAGCTATTAATTTCCTCTTGTTTTTATTATTTAGGCAAGCTATGCCTCATCTCCCTCCTTCTCTCTGGGCATTTGCTTAAACCCTGTGAAAGCACTGAAGGCAACCGAAGTCCACCCCTTCTCTTCATGCATCCTGGGAGGCCCAGCCAGAGCAGGCTGTGATGGAGGCATCTTCTCTGGCTCTGCAGGCTCCTTTCTCAATCACCTTCTCCACAGCAGAAGACCCAGAGCCTCCAGCTCTGCTGACCTGCAGCCTGCCCACTAGATAGAGAATGGCCGTGGATGGGGACAGGTGACAGTGCGCCATGCTCTGCAGAGGTGGGCTTCTCTCCACCGCCCTGCAGCTGGCTGGGAAGGCAAAAAGTGGTGGAGTGACCAGCACTGGTGCTGCTCCAGGAGCACCCGAGTGCCCTGTGACAAGGGAAGGGGGAACAGGGGCCAAAAGCCTCTCTCATGCCAAAGAAGTGTTTGCAGTGGTGCTTGGGAGAGATGATAAAGGGAGGTGGCTGCAAGTCCTTCTCTGCCAAGGCTTGGGGAGTTTGGGGAAGCCTCTAGCTCCTCCCGCCCATCGGAGGCTTGGACAGCCTCCCAGAGCATACTGGTGTCCTGTGGTTACTGTCCCTGGAGCCTGCACCCCAGCTCACATCTCTGTAAACATAGCAGGGCTGAAAACAAGGAGGACTCATAGGGGTTCATCTGCTCCAAACCTGACCTGAAAAGAGAGAGGGCAAGCATGAAGCAAGAGCCTGAGGGGACTGATTTATCCGAGGCTGGCTCAGATACCATCTCCAGGATGACGTCTCTGTTCAGTGGTAAGAGCAGGGGATGGGATGAGCTGCGAGAGAGAAGCAAGCCTGTCCTGGCTGGGAGCTGCGTCCCCGCCAGCTGCCTCTGGTTTACCCCAGCGCAGCCCTTCCCGAGGGAGGTATCCATTCTCAGAGCGCTTTGTTCAACAGGCTCGCAGTGATCAGTGCGCTGGAGCCATTTATCAGTCCAGATGCATATTTAATGCTGAAAGGGTGAGCAGAAGCAGAGCAGTGTTTGCAGATGGGTGAGCTGGGGAGCTTTGCTGTGGCCGTTAACGGTCCTGCATTAATTATGATAGAATAAATAATTCACAGGGCTAATAACAAAGACTTGTTTTTAATGGTTATGGAAATCCCAGCTTGCTCCTGGAGTAGGGGTTGAGAAAGCAATGTCTGGCTCTGCTTCTGAACCAAGTGGACAGCAGAGCACGTAGGATCTGATGGGGATGCTGCGCTGGCTAGTGACACTCTGGGGGATCTGTACCCCTTGCTGGTCCATGCCCAACCCAGGGGCATCGTGGCTCTCCCCAGCCCCTGCCAGCGCATATGGAAAGCCCGAGGGGACGAGGGAAGGAGGTATCAGGTTCTCCTGTGGGCCCAGGCACTTGTTTTCCTGCTGCTCCTGTTGGGGAGCAGGGTGGCAGCCAGCTTGTTCCTCAGTGCTCCCTGCACACCCCGCGCTGCTCCTGCACTGAGCGTCTCTGCCACGATGCCTCCAGAACTGCACTCCTGCCCTCCCCCCACCTCCTTCTCCCACCTGGTGCCAAAGAGTGTCTAATTTTCCTTCTCCTTTTAATCATGTGGACCCTGAGCTCTGCAAGGGCATTGATCCCGTGGGAATCCACCCCTGGGAGAGGCAGCTCCCGATCAGTCCCTGCCTGGCAGCTCTGTGGCTTGTTCCACCTGTATCTCCTCTCTCTTTCCTTCAGGTCATTTATTCCTCCCTTCCTTCTCCCCATAACCTGCTCTTTTACTTCTTCAAACATCAATATGGATGTTTTCTTGTGCCTCTATTGTCCTTCAGCTTAAACAGCTTTTTCCCCCTCTCTGGTGTTTACCCTCCAGATGTATTTATAGAGAAAAAAATCACATCACTGCCAGTATGCTTTACCAAGGCTGAGCAAGCTATGTTCTTCTGTACTGCTTTTATACCATGTGCCCTCCATTCACCAGCTCACGCAGGAGCCCTCCTCTGCTCCCTTTTAACCTTCTTTAACATGGATAACCTGGCTTAGGCATGATGTGGTGAGTGACACTGGGAAAATGATTTCATTTTTCCTGCCTCAGCTTCCCCACCTATAGAGAGAAGACAGTGACCCCATCCTGTGGCATGGAGTGAGTTTGGTGCTATAGGAGGTATAAGAGCTTTCTCCTTCCCAGCCCTGCTCCTTTATGGGGGCTCATTTCAATACTCTGTGACTTTACATCTCAACAGAAACATAAACTGAAGTGATATGGGACATGAGTCCTGTCTCAGACCATTGCAGGCAGCCTCAAAGCAGCTGAGTAGTCTAAATGAGCATCCAGAGTAGGCTGAGTGCTGGTGACTCACCCACACATCACCAAACACATCCTAGGTCTTGCCATAAACCTAAAACTGGGGGAAAAAATAATGATAAAAAAGTTTTCCTGGGAAAACAACAGCAGCTGGGAACTTGTGTGATGACACCTCTCCGATCTGTTGATGCTGAAGTGTTTTCCTGAGAGTCTAACCAGTGTCTCATAGACTGCTGTGAGTGGGATTGTAACACCTCCCCTAGACTTGCATTTCTCTATTCTGGGGTCCCATCACACTCATAATTTATCAAGGCTTTCCTGGACTCATAGACTTAGATAATTTTCTTCCATGGTCCTTCCCAACCGATGAGCCCTTGCTGGGCAGTGGAAACAGCTATTCCGAACCCCGTGCTCATGAGCCTGAGCCCTGCACGCTGTACTCCTCATTCCCCCTCCTGGGGGGCTCCAAGCTGTCTCCTGCTGGGTGATGGGCTGTGCACCCTCCACCTGCTCCTGCTGACTCCTGGCTTCGTACCTGCGTCAAATGTCATCAGCATGAGGTCACGAATGCAAAAATTGGGATGGGTCACAAACCTGCTCTGCTGGAAGTTCTGCTAGTAACTTCCCTCCAGCCTCCTTCTTCCCATTCCAGGACTCACTTTTGGCTGTTTTTGGGTTTTCCCACTACTGCATGTTCCTGCTTTGGTCACTATCTCCCACGGAGCACCAGCACTAAGACCAGAGGTGAGACTGCTCTATTCCCTTTACCTTTCTCCTTCAGACAGTTATGACATTAGCCTGGGAGGAGAAACCCACTATGTGTTTTAACCCCTTTTTCTTTTGTGTCTATGCTGTTCATCATCCTTGTCTTCCCACTCCTGCTTTGCAGCCCCATCTGCTGAGATGGCACAAGGAACGCAGCGCACCTAAAAACAGGGGAGGCATTTGTACGGATAAATAGCGACCCTTGGACTGTTCCCTTCCAAGACAAGAGACGTTTCAGAGGAGACCAGGACTCTGTTGACACAGGAGAACGCAGCAGATTTCACCTAGAAAGCTGCTGTTTGAACAGAGGAGTGCAGCACAGCTCAGAAGTGCTTATGTCTAGAGAGTGGATGTTTACACAGGAGAAGAGCATGCTCACCTTGCTATTAGAGCACAAAACAAATGTTTGCCCAGGTAAGTGCAGATCCCAAGCTCCGGGTTTGTACTGGGTGTGTGGCTTTGGAGCACACACGCAAGGAGGCACTGTCTGAATGAGTGTGGCAGGTGGAGTGTCCTGCTCCGGACATCCGAAGGCAAAGCAGCGGCTTGAAGAGATGCTCCTGGACTCCCCCCAGGCACCTGCTGCGCAGGCAGAGCGGGGTGACGGGCTGGGCCTGGTCGGCTGCATGCACAGCCAAAGCAGGGCTGAGGGAGGCAGGACCCAATCTCATTTCTCAAGAATTAAAAGCCATAAAGTATACGCTGGTGAAAAATTGCTTTTATTATTATTTTTATTAGACAAATTCTCTCTCCCTCTTTTTTTCTTGTTCTAAGAGGACTTGGTGAAGAAAGCCCCTGACATATTTCCTTTCTTATCCATTTTAATCAGATCGATACATTTTCACACCATCAAATGCCTATCACACTTGCCTGAGTCTTTGAAGAAAGCTTTGGGGCTGGCACGTGAGATTAATCACAGTGCTCATCGTGCACCCGTGGGAGGTGGCAGCTCATGCTGAGTGCTTCTCCCATGACATGGGGAGGAGGAAGAGAGACCGGAGAGACTGGGAAGTGGGGTGGCTGGTAGCTCAGGGTGGACACATTGTGTGGAGTAAGGGCAGGACCCGCAGCAGTGAGGATGCATCCTGGGGAGATGTTCTGCTGCTGATGGCAGGGCTCGTGTTGGGAGCGCTGCGAGGCAGCGTGGCCGGCCGGGTGGACAGATTCCCCATTGCATTGCAGCCATTGTTTTCATTTCAGAGCAAGCATTAGTTTTCAGGCTGTTAACGGGAAAGGGAGTGGACTCAGCTCTCTTCTGTCATGGGGGATAACAGGAACAAAAACTACCGAACAGCTCCACGAGAGCTGGGTGGTGTTGCCAAGGCAGTCTGCCATCTCCTTGGCCCTAAACGTGGTAATCGCTGTGGTCCTTAGGGGGAGCAGAACCTTCCAGGAGCTGACAGCCCCCCTCCACTCTGCCAGAAGCCCCTCTCCTTCCCAGCAGTGCCTGGGAGGCATGTGGGCCTTTGCAGGCAGTGGGGGGGTCACACGCAGAGTTGGGGGTTTCTGCCCCAGCCAGGCAGGTGAGTTTGTGTAGGCTTTTGTTGCAGTAAACATTGGTTACTGTGGGGATCAGAGGGAGCCGATTGCCAAAACGGCTGTGATGAGGGCTGCTGTTGTGGTTTCCGTGATGGAGATTGTGGGCTGAAGAGGAGGAGGCAAACCAAAATATTTACACCATAAAATGTGCACTTTTTTTGAGATGAAGCTTGGGCAGCATCCCAGCCCCTCCATATGGGCTTGTAGACATCGCTTACCTGATTTCTTTCCCTCTCAGGGAGAGCACAACGTGACTGCTTGGTTGCAGAGGGAGAGGCAGGCAGCTCCCATGGCTGGACTCTGGGCATGTGGGGGCTGCAGTGGCTGTGGCTGCTTTTCCCTTGTCCCCTTGAGTGCCACTGACCCTGGCTGGAGCCTGGGGCTTCCTTCCGTGCTGTTGGTGCTGGCCCGTGGGAGGTGGCAGTGACCTGTCTGATGTGGACCCCAGGCTGGGAGGGAACCCTGTGATGCAGAGACAGATGAGTGGCTGGGAGAGAGGGCAGAGGTTTTGTACACCTTGTGCTGGCGAGGAAAGGACCTTCTCAGGATCTGGCCCTCTCCAGCCCTGGGAAGCTGCTATGGGCCTGTGTCCTCGCTCCTGTGGCAGGGACGAGGGGCACCGCAGTATCCAGGCTGGGAATGCAGCATCATTAATCAAGGCTGTGGGAGCAAGGCTGTGCGGGGATGCTTGGTGTGTGTCACTGGACAGGGCTGATGTGATGTTCTCGGTAGCTGAGTCTTTTGAGCCTTTGAGCTGAGCCTTTTGGTGCATTGTGCATTTGGGCTGCAGCAGCCTGGCAGCGTCCTGACCCTCCTTGGTCTTTGGGAGAGATGCTGAGCCTCTCTGCAGTGACTCCTGAGTTATTTAACCTCCCTCCCTGACTGTGGTGGCCGGCGCTCAGCCCTAACTAGCTGTGAAAGCGCAGGCAGGAGCATGAGCCCCTTCCCATGGAGTGGCAGTCAGTGTGGGGGGGCTCATTTTGAGATTATGCTGCGGAACGGCGGCATTAAATCTTCCAACCTGTCCACTGGAGACGGCCCCTCTCATCCTCCCTCTGACAAGATTTAAGATGGTCACGGATAACTGACTTTCATTATTGCTGTGCTCATAAATCCTTCTGTTATCCCCTTTCGGGCGGGCTCCTGCTGTCACCCACACAGTGGCTGCTCTCTGTCTCCAGCAGCGGGTAACTTCCCCCTGCTCCCCTCATTCCGCAGCCCCTGCCCATCCCCACTGCCCCCCATTACCATGGACTGTTGGCTATTGTGCACTTGGTATCTCGTCCCTCCCACCCATTTCTCCTGTGACAGGGCCAAACTCTCTGCAGGTGCAAGAGCACTGACTGGGCAGTTGTTTCTCATATGGTTTCCCATTGCTCCTCCACCCTTGCATCTAATGCCTGACACCAATGAATTCTCCTCTCCCAGGCACCAGTCTCAGAACTCCTCTATTGCCGGGGCTGTTCAGCCAGGCAGGGCATGATTTGGCCCTTCATCACGCTTTGAGGTTTTGAACGACATCTGGTACTTTTTTCCAATTCCCAACTCATTTTTGACATGTTTTTGGCTCTGGCTGCCCAGTGGTATTGATTAGACTTTTTATGGAGTGAATGCTCTTCCTGTACTTAGTTATCATGCAAGACGCATTTCTGTGCTACAAGAGCTAAACGATTAAAACAAACTGAAAAAGAAAGAAGGAAAGAAAGAAAAAATGCCTCCACGTAAACCCAGACCTTATGTCCTACTCCTCTAATTGCCTGTGAGTAGACATGGCAAATAAAAATTCTTCAAGGCTTCTTATCTCATTTTTAAGAGCATTGCTTTTTCCAGACCTCTGGCCCTAAACACGGGCTGATGAAGGTTTCTTTTGGGTATATAGAGAAAACCATTAATGGTTTCCTCATCCCTTGAGGGGATGGTAACACCGCTCTTCTCTTTTCTCTAGGAAGGGGAGCAGGATGGACTAGTGGTGGTAGTTCACTGCTACGGAGACTGGCTGTGTGCAAAGCATTACAGGTTTGTGTAGAGGAAGACTCTGATTTTGGTTTCTAGACACTGGGATTTAAAGGTGGCAGTAAAACCCCTGCAGCCTCTCCAAGAGACAGCTTTGGCAAAGCTGACTGGGGGGCTGATGCATCTCAGCTGCTGCTTGACCCTGTAGCAGGATGGGAGAGTGCATGGGGGGGGGCTTCCCTCTTGGGACACAGAGGAGAGCACGCGCGGTGGTGGGACCTTCATCATCTTCGATACACTTGTGGTGAAGCAAAGCTTGTCCCCCACAGAGCACCCGGGTCACCAGTTTGCATCCAGTTTTAATGGTTCGCTCTGGTGATGGGATGGATGGGGATGTGCGGGGCTGCCTGGCTGTGGGCTCGCAGCTGACCCTGTGGGTGCTCCATCCAAGGAGATGCCACATTTGAGAAAGGGGGTGAAAGGGATACTGAAGGGGTCAAAATGAAAGACAGCACAGCAGAAAAAGCCAGAAAACACTCAGAGCTTTATGAAGTTGGTTAGGAGTTGGTTAGCACTGACTGCTAGTGACAGACCATAGTGGGACCCCGGAGCTCAGGGGTCACTGGGGGAGGAGATGAGGTGAAACAGCCATGAATCAAGGACAGTGGTTTCAGAGAAGGACTGGTTGGGGGAAATACAGAGAGCCACAGCCAATGCTTTGGAATGTTGCCCTGGGAGCAGGGCCAGCCCTGGCAGAAGGTGTGGGGCCACTGATGCCCGAAATGCAAGAGGATGGGAGCTAGTGGAGAGAAGAGCTGCTGAGCAGCAGATTTGGTGCATCCAGGTGAGGAAATCCCAGGGGCTGTTGTGGGGCAGACCCCCCTCTCTGGCCTCGATGGGGAACACAGAGTCTCATCCACTCAGCTCACAGCTGCTCCTGCCAAAATATTTGCATTTGGGGTACGGACACCTGCCAGCCAAATTTGGGTTGGCCTGAGCAGCTCTCTGTCGTGGCCAAACAGCCACAGGAGATGGAGCCGGGCTGGCTCACCATCTGTCTGAGCTAGTGGCAGGGCTGTGATGCCGGTTCTAAAGGGAGCTGGGCCTCGTGCCTGCACCAGGGCAGCCGGGGTAGAGCCCCCGGGTGTGGGTGTCCCCCTGGGCAGCTGTGCCAGACCAGGAGGCAGCGGGGAGGCCCCGTCTCACCACCAGTGGCACAGGTAGAGGCAACCACATCCAGCACTGCTGCTCTCCCCAGCCATCCCCTGCTGAGCAAGGGGCTGGTTGGGATGACAGCCTGAAAACAGAGAGAAGTCCTGTGATCTGTGGGTGCCAGTTTGGAAGGAAAGCACTGATCCTGGGCCAGTTTTCCGGTCCATTTGGTTTCTCTGTGGCTTGATGGGGACATTAAATGGCAGGCATTATGTGCCAAGCTTGGGTATCACATCCCTTGCGGAGAGGCTGATGATGAGCAGTTCTCGGGCATGGACACAGTGGTAATCAGCAGAGCTCACTGTAGTCGTAGAGAGGAGCCTATCTGCAGTGAGAAACAGAGCCAGTTTCACTGCAGGAGCTCATGGTCCAGTCCTTCCCCAGCCCTGGCCTGGGTTGTCTGGGCTCGAGACAGAGGATTTGATTTGTGGACTGCAGCAGTCAGGGGAGAAAACGCTTCTGCAAACGGACTCTGCCTTGCTGAGCTCCAGGTGGGGCGCTGCCTTTGGCTGTGCATCCCCGGGATGATGGTGAGTAACCCAGGGAGAGCAGAGCAAGGGCTGCACATCTCTGGGATGCCCCAGTCCAGCCCCAGCCTCCTTCTGCTCCCAGCAAATGAACTTTAAACAAGGTATGTTTTTCCCCTGTACTTGCCTGCTTATTGACTAGATTTCCAATAAGATCACTGTAGGTCTTAAGCAGAGTTGCCTAAGTTAATCCCCCTGAACATAATCATCAGAGAAAGCCCTGTTTTTACAAGGCTGTGCTTTACACTTGTTAGCAGGTGAGCAGCATCAGCTGTCACTGAATAATCGTTCTCATTAACTCGTCTTTGCACCTTTCTTTTCTCTGACTAAACCCTCTCTCCAAAACACAGCCTTGAGGGCTGCTCAAAAACAAAGCAGACAAACAAATTGAACTAACAAAGCGGACAAGGAGAGACAGAACCAGGGAGGGTAGAAACTCTTCCACCTCCTCATCCCTTAGGGAACATTTGGAGGGAGAATGTGCCCCAATTCCTGGTCACTACTGGGCCTGAGAGGACAGACTGAGCCAGCTGCATAAGCTCCTGGGCCATGGCTGAGGTGACTATCTCTCCCATCCCTTCATCCCTCCACCTGCTGCCAGTGACTCCAGCAGAGATGTTGTTACCACTGCCCCTACGCTGGCCTGCTTCCACCCCTGGATGACAAACTGCTTGCATCACCTAGGGTTGTTTTTTTAAGAAAACTCTTGTAAGTAGAATGCCAGCTTAATTTTTCAGGATATGCTGTTTTGTGATAATTTTTGCAGTACCCCAAGCCACTGGAATGGCACTCTTCGACTCTGGTCCCAGCTGAGGGTCAGCAGGTCAGGGTTCTAGTCCCGGCTCTGCTACTGATTCCATGTGAAATGATGTGGGAACCCAAGGCCCACCGACTCCTCCTGCAAACTACAGAGACATGGCCATGCTTAGAGATGCCACCAAGTGAGCAACCATGAGAAAATAACTTTAGGTCAAGGGTTTCAAGCTCAGATCTTGAAGTTAGTTCCTGAACTCAGGTTTTAGGATATTCAGTGTGGCACTGGAGTCTGTCAGGCATCTGGAGCTCTCACAGACCTGCTGGGACCTCTCCCTGCCTCTGTGTCTCCTGTCATCCCCAAGACCCAGCTTTCTCCCAGCCTGCCCTGAGCTCCTCCAGCTCCAGCATTCAAAGAAGGGAATTGCACGTAGTCTAGTGCCTGCAAATGATGAAATACTCAAAAAAACCCAGATGCAGAGGGAGACTAGGGACAGGAGGGAGCAGTCTTTCCTCTGAAGAAGGCTCCAGGGGCCATGAGCAGAGAAGATAACAGAGAGGCACCAGGGCTGCAGGAGGACAGGGAAGGTGGGGCAGTGGGTGGTATTTCTGGCTGTGAGCCAGTGATGCAGCACTCAAGGTTGATGCGGTCAGATGAGAGTGATGGAGAGAGCAAAGGGACTTGGGTGCTAGAGGGATCCCCGTGAGATCTGTGGGCACAACGCTGTGACAGAAGTTGTGAGGTATTGGGGTTGGTTTATGGTGCAGCCAGAAGGACCCTCTCCTGTCCCCATGGTGTATTTATATTGCTCTGGGGACTTTCCCCCTTTGCTGCTCCTCAGCTTTTCAGAGAAGCAGGATCCCTGGGAGCCCATCATGGGATGAAGAGCTATCTGCCTCCTTCTGCTCTTCTCGCTGCATATCTCTGGGACACTGAGCAGTCCTGACTTTTATTTGACCAATGGTCTCCAGCTGACAAGGAGCATACGGCCAGGGAGGGGGCAGAGGGAGAGGCGATAGATTGTTCTTAATTGACTAGAACAGCCGAAGCTGACCTTCAGAGAACAAAGCCATGAATCGTCAGACAATGGAGTGAGTGCCATGTGGATTTACTGTCCTCTGGCTTTAAAGACCTCACCGCCACCATCCCTCTCCTGCTCTTGCAAGAGAAGAAGGATTAGGAGGATCTGCTGCACAAAGCCCTGATTTACAGGTGTCTCCCAGCTGCAAGTCATGAGCACACATGAGCTTTCAGGCATGTTTTCCCTGCAAGATGCTTACAGCTAATGGACAAGAGAGTGAGCAGACAGACAGACAGACATGGAACAGCAATAGATGGAGGGACACAGTCCTCATCGAGCCTTCTCTGGAGAAAGAAAATCTTCCCTCTAAGACCAGGAACTTTATTAAAGATCTCTAAAGAAACCTGTATTCTTCTGTTGGTGATAGTGCCTTGATAGTTCAGCTTGGGAGAAGGCAATACGTATTCCAAAAAGGAGTGAAAAGTTGAACAGGAAGATTTGTTAAGCCTTGGGTTGTTGAGAAGAAACTACTCTACAAACCTTGCAGTGCTCCATCACTGAGGCAGCAGGGACCAGCTGAGCTGGAGGTAAGTGCCACCAGAGTGACCTAAAGAATCCCAAATCTCTTGCTGTCTTTGAAACACAGTACTGTGCTCCTGCCAGGACAGAGGGAGATGGCACAGCATCTGCCTTTCCCTCTGCTCAATCAAACTTCATCCTCACTGTGGCTGGGAGTGGTGGGCACAGTTGCCTGTCGCTGCAGCTCCAGGGCTCGAGCTGTATGAAGAGTGATGAGAAGTTGAATGTGATGTCTTTCTGTGTGGTTTCCACTTCTGCAGTGCTAGTCGTCAGCAAGAAAACATTGCTGATGTGGGAGGATTCCTATCAGATGCTTGGTCACTCTGAATCAGCAGGGCTGTGTTGATGTGTACCAACTGCAGCCTGGCCCCTCCTGCAGACTCTCGGTTGTGCTCAGTACCACGAGAACCACAAGAAGAAAATACAAGTAGAAAAGAGGGAAAAAAAGCTTTGCTGCCTGAAAGCAGCTCTGTGACTATCAGCCAGTTTCTTTGTGGGCAACGAAATGGCAAAAGAAATGGCAAAGAGTTTGTCTGACTAGCTCAGTTTTCCAGGGAAGAGCCAGGGTATTTGTGTCTCTTAGGACCTGGGAAAGGCATGTCTGGGCCTTGAGCACCTCACAGGGGCTGCCAGGGCCAAGAAAGCAAGTGGCAAGAGGGGACAGTGTGTCAACAAGGGACACATCAGTATCTTAGCTGCAGTCTGAGCATGATAGTCTCTCCGGGAGCTGTGCGTGCATGAAGTTTCCTCAGTACTGTACTGCCGTGTCTTGGCATTCATCTCTCCTCTCTGCTCTTCCTTGGGGCAGGAACGGATCCTGTGGAATAAGGGAGAGGAACTCTTGCCACATTTCTTGGTGTCAGTGCACTGACAAAACACATCTCCTGCAGAAGGAAGGCAAGTTTTCCAGGGGACGGCACTGCTGGCTTTGCTAGTAGGCAAGACAAGCTTCTGCCTGGCAGCTCCATCATTTGCCATCTGCAGAGCGTTAGGGAGGGAGAGGAGATGGGGAGTGACAGGTCAACCCTCTGGGTGGTGAGTATCTCAGCACAGAGAAGGCACCAGGAGAGAGCCAAGGAAACCTTGAGGTGATCTGCAGTGCTGGAGGGTCTTCTTATGGCAGGAGGTCCCCTTCCAACTCTTGCCTTGGGCTGCTCCATGAGATGCCTCGAGGTACACATGGAAGTGTTAGGGGGTGATTTTAATGGCCACTGAAGCTGTGTTTCTGTTGATGTGTCCAGATGTCCCCCGTGGACCACCTGCTTACTCCCACATTTTCAGTGAGCCCATGACACCTACAGCTCAGTGGTTCCCAAAGCTACACCCATTTGCAAGCTGCACAGCCCCTTTTCCATCGTCTTTGCTATAGCAGGCTTGTTTCTGGGCTGCTCTCCCGCCCTTACAGCTCCCTTCCTGAGCACACCCTCCTCCCTCCCTTGGCATTTGTCACGGCCCTTCCCATCCTGAGCCATGATGGTGTGATTCTGCACATGAGGGACTGCGGCTCCAGCTGCTGGAACTCAGCGGTAGGGGAGCAGCACCTCTCCCTTTCCGAGCATATGGGTTCATCCGAATGATGGGTGTCTCTGAAGCATTTGATCATGTGAACAGACCAATGTCTCTGAGTGTCATTTCCCTTAGTGGGGCAAGATGGGCTTTGATTATAACTAATTTAGCTACGTGATCATACCAAGTGTGTAGAGGCTCAGGCTGTGCATCAAAGAGACTGGCTCTTAGAAAGTATTTCTTTCCAGAAGGGGCTGTTGGGCGTTGGAATGGGCTGCCCAGGGCAGGGGTGGAGTCCCCATCCCTGGGGGGGTTGAAGAGTCGGGTTGACCCAGCGCTGAGGGATCTGGTGGAGTTGGGAACCGTCAGGGTGAGGTTCATGGTTGGACTGGAGGAGCTTCAAGGGCTTTTCCAACCGAGATGATTCTGTGATTCTGTGACTTTGATGTGGGGTGGTGGGACAGAGCGTGGTGGGACACAGCGTGACTCCCGCTGGCACTGGGGATCAGCATGCTCTAGGGGGCTGCTCCCTGCAAGGCTGCCTGCAGTCCTGGCTGCGTTGGAATTGTGCCAGAAGGGTGCTCAGGAGAAGCAACACTGGCAAGGGCTGGGCCAGGAGGAGCAAAGTGGTGCAGTGCCTTGGGGTAGCATGTAATCAGTGCACTGCCCTGGCTGGTGGGATGTAAAGGTGCTTTTGGGTACTGTCGTGCTGATTCCTTTTTGCCCTGCATCCTCTGTAGAAAAAATCCAAAACTCTACCATAGACCTGGAGCAGCTGGGCTGAAGGGATCCATCTAACAGCAGCTTCTGTCTTGTGGTGGCTTCATAGAGATCAGGTTGGTACCATCAAGAGATGAGGGCAGGAAACATCCCCTCCTAAAGGAGGAGGATCTACACATAGTGGATCTGGAGAATTATTCCCCTGCACTGATTGTCAGTGTGGCTTGGATCACCTTAAGTGCAAAGGGTGCCGTGGCGACTGGCGTGTCTGAAGTCACCTCTGTGTAGGCACCTGACGTTAGGGGAGGTGAGTCCCACCTCCAGCATTTGCTCTGCAGTGGAAGAGCAGCCTCTGAGGCAGTTGTGGGTGCAGAAGCCATATCCACAGCTGCCACTTTTGCGGTTGTGTACTGTGACAACCCACTCTGTGGTCACAGACATGCTGGCCAGATTTTAGGGTGAAAAGCAGGTGGGAGAGGTCTTGGAGGAGGCAACAAGACCCCCTGAACTGGTAGAGCACACAGAACAACAGGAGCTTTGGGGTAGGATGTCATCCCTTCCCTGCTGCAGCCTTAGCTGGGTCACCAGTGTGGTGTGCTTGGTCTGGAGTCTCTGGGGAAGCTGTCCTAGGACAGGACTCTCCTTCCATAGACATGTTTTGATGTAGGTAGTTCCAGCAGCTGGGAAACTGCATGTTCTCTCCCAAGAAAGAGCACTAAGGACTTTTCCCTTGGTCCTAGATAGAAATAGAGGCAAAACCTACAGAGTTCGATCATTTGCACTACATTAAGGTGGCAGAAAGGGGAAGAAAAGAAGTATAGCTGTTATAGCATGACACAGCTTTTCCCTGGCTGGATGACACGCTCCCTGCATTATCAAACATCTGGCGTTACAGCTGGCAGAGGATAGTGTCCAGAGGAGGCACGTTGTCCAGAAAGCAATTTCGCAGAAAGGTAAGTGAAGGGACCAGCCCTTCTAGGGATGAAACTTGGATCCTGGGGTTCCAGCTCCATCCAGGTATATGCACCAGGGCTGCTGGGACTGGCTGTATGGGTACCTTTCTATCACAGTTTTGTAATTGTTATATTTCAATCCTGCAACATCTAGTGCTCAGAGGGACTGCTGTCCTCAGGCAGACAGAGCCGCAGTGGTCAGCAGGGTGCTGCAGAGGCTTCTGGCACCTGGACACAGGGTCCAGGCTCAGGGACTAACTGGGTCCTGCTGTCACATCTCTCAGGTTCTGCTTATACTGCCAGGAACAGCTCTGCCTTCGCAAACTGATGTAATGCTGCCATACCTGGGGCTCATGCAAAGCACAGCTCTGGGTTAAAACAAGCATCTGTAAGTGACCTCGGTGGTGTTGGGTTCCCAGGGTGGGCAGCTCCAAGGACTGCAGGGGGTGGGGCAGGCTCGGACCCAGCTGATGTGCTCGCCAAGCCGCTGTCCATGATTTACTTGAAGTCATGGCTAACTGGGGAGGTCCCATTGGACTGGAGGGTGGCAAATGTGACACCCATCTACAAGAAAGGCAGGAAGGATGATCCAGGAAACTATAGAGCTGTCAGTCTGACCTCGGTGCCAGGGAAGGTCATGGAGCAGGTCATCTTAGGTGCCATTAAAAGTCATATAATGGACAACCAGGGGATCAGGCCCAGTCAGCATGGGTTTATGAAAGGCAGGTCCTGCCTGACAAACCTGAACGACAGGGCAACCCGCTTATTGGATGAGGGAAAGGCTGTGGATGTTGTCTACCTTGACTTCAGTAAGGCCTTTGACACCGTTTCCCACAGCATTCTCCTGGTGAAACTGACTGCTTGCGGCTTGGATGGGCACACGCTTCGCTGGGTAAAAAACTGGCTGGATGGCCGGGCCCAAAGAGTTGTGGTGAATGGAGTTAAATCCAGTTGGTGGCCGGTCACGAGTGGTGTCCCCCAGGGCTCTGTTTTGGGGCCACTCCTGTTTAACATCTTTATTGATGATCTAGACGAGGGGATCGAGTGCACCCTCAGTAAGTTTGCAGATGACACCAAGTTGGGTGGGAGTGTTGATCTGCTGGAGGGTAGGGAGGCTCTGCAGAGAGACCTGGCCAGGCTGGAGCGATGGGCTGAGGCCAACTGTATGAGCTTCAATAAGGCCAAATGCCGGGTGCTGCACTTGGGCCACAACAACCCCCAGCAGCGCTACAGGCTTGGGGAGGAGTGGCTGGAGAGCTGCCAGTCAGAGAGGGACCTGGGGGTGTTGATTGACAGCCGGCTGAACATGAGCCAGCAGTGTGCCCAGGTGGCCAAGAAAGCCAATGGCATCCTGGCTTGTATCAGCACTAGCGTGGCCAGCAGGGACAGGGAAGGGATCTTACCCCTGTACTCGGCACTGGTGAGGCCGCCCCTCGATGACTGGGTTCAGTTTTGGGCCCCTCACTCCAAAAAGGCCATTGAATGACTCGAGCGTGTCCAGAAAAGGGCAACGAAGCTGGTGAAGTGTCTGGAGCACAGGTCTGATGGGGAGCGGCTGAGGGAACTGGGGGGGTTTAGTCTGGAGAAGAGGAGGCTGAGGGGAGACCTCATGGCCCTCTACAACTACCTGCAGAGAGCTGGGGATGAGTCTCTTTAACCAAGTAACAAGCGATAGGACAAGAGGAAATGGCCTCAAGTTGCGCCAGGGACGGTTTAGACTAGATGTCAGGAAGTATTTCTTTACAGAACGGGTTATTAGGCAGTGGAATGGATTGCCCAGGGAGCTGGTGGAGTCCCCATCCCTGGAGGTGTTTAAGAGTAGGGTCGACATAGCGCTGAGAGATATGGTGTAGATGGGAACTGTCAGTGTTAGGTTAATGGTTGGATTAGATGATCTTCAAGGTCCTTTCCAACCTAGTTGATTCTGTGATTCTGTGATTCTGGATATTAGGAGGCATTTCTTTACATAAGGGGTTGTTGGGCGTTGGAATGGGCTGCCCAGGGAGGTGGCGGAATCCCCATCCCTGGAGGTGTTTAAGAGTCGGGTTGACCCAGCGCTGAGGGATCTGGTGTAGTTGGGAACTGTCAGTGTTAGGTCAATGGTTGGACTGGATGATCTTCAAGGTCTTTTCCAACCGAGATGATTCTGTGATTCTGTGATGGAGCTGCTCTGCGGCAGACAGGGAGACAGCAGCAATGTGGTGTTTTCTCTTTAGTTGTGCCTTGGAGATCCGACACAACCACCCATACATGCTCAGCTACAAACTGCAAGCGGGATTACCAAAGGTTGTCTTTTCCAAAGGCACTGGAGTGCCACTAAGATGGTTGGGAGCATCATGAGGATGGTGGGGAACCATTGTGAGCTTTTGAGGATGGTTGGGAACCAAGAGTGGCAGGTGCTGAGAGCTCTCCCAGGGAGTGATGAGACCCATCTGAGGAACCTGAACCTTGCTGCTCTGGTTGGAGACCTCTCCAGAGGCCAGGCTGCACCATCCTTGGCAGCATGCTTTTGAAATCCAACTCTGTGTCACAGGGACCCCCTTCCTATCGTCCCCACCGTGCTGCACACTGAATTGTGCACAGAGGGTGACCACAAGGGAAAGCGCCTTTGTGAGAAGGAAGAGTGTCATCTTCAAAAGGGATATCCAAAAGAAACAAGTCTTGGATGCTTCTGCAAATTACTCCTCTTTCAGTAGTTCCAGCAGTGCTGCTGCTTATGTATTTTTCCCAGGCTTTCCACAGGTTTATACAAACTTCATATTATAAATACGAATTACATTGGGGACTTCTGGGTTAAATCCTCCAAGTGGTTGTATTTTACTTTTTCCACTTGGGATTTCTGGAAGAATGCAGTCCCTGGCATATTTAAATGACAAGAAAGTGCAGGAAACATTAAAATCTTTTTTACCTCTATTTCATTAACCTCTTTGCTTTCTGAAGGACTGGCAGCCTCATAAGAGAGCAGATTTTCACAGTACAGAGCACTGTTGTCATGCCTGTCAGGAAGTCCCACCAGAATTCAGAGACTGTCTGCTTCTACTCTTCAGGTCCTAAATATTATTATTTTTTTAAATTATTATCGGTGGGCCTGGCCACCTTTGAATTAATTTCTTCCACTTTCAGTTGATGCTTCCCATAGAGTAGACCTCTCCTTCTCGATTTCTGACCCCCCCAACAGACCTTGTAGCACATCCACTAACCTCTGAAGTGTCCCTCAGAGTTTTTGCTCAGTGGTTTCCTTTGCCTAGTCAGTAGTGGGCATATTTCTCCCTTATTTGTATCCCATTCTTCCCTGCACAGTCCCATCAGTGTTGCCACACTTGAGGTTTACTGTCATTGTTATCACTATTATGTTTATGGTTATGCCTGTTCATATAGTGATGGTGTTGGGTTTTTTTCCTCCCCAATCTCGCTAAGTAGATGTGATCTCGTGTAAGTGCAATCTCCTTGCAAGCAAATAAGGTATTACTATTCTCATTTCTGTTATGCTTTTTGCCTGTTATCATGGTGCTGTATAAACTTGTAAGTCAGGCTTCCCTGAAGAGTTTCCCTACTAAGCAAGCACAGCAAAGGAGGGCTGGGAAAGAAGATGCAGCATGCCTAAGCGGGGATTTTCTATTTTGGTGGGGGTGGAAGTTCACTGAAGATGATGAACAGTTGAGAGCAATGCTGCATTTTCAATTATCTGCCATCTTCTTCAAAACATACATATAAAATAACAAACTCACAGCAGTCTTAGCTGAAATGATTGGTCTTGGAAGCAGTTATTAATTCTTAATCACCTGCATCGTGTAATAAGCCTCACGACTGCTTGCTGTATTTGAGGTGGATGAGATAGCAGGCAGCGAGACAGCATGAGAACGACAGATACTGAGAGCTGCTGTGCCCTGCTGAATTTGGGAGGATAAAGCTCCACAGCAGAGTTAAAAGGGAAATACCGATAGCGAAATACTGATAAACCAAGCTATTCTGGGAGCAGCAGAATGTGCGCAGCCTGCTGACTCTGGGGCTCCTCATGCTGTGGCGCTTCTCCAGGGTCTGCAAGGGGGGTTCTGCCCAGGCTCTGAGATTGCTCTGGGGTGGGAAAGTGCAAAGTCTGGTCTCTTCTCCTCCTGCCCACTGCTCTTTGTTCATCACACATGTGGGATGGCTCTCTGCTGCTGCCTCTCCTGGGGGTTCACCCACACACAGCTTGGCACATACTCTCCGAGACAGAGGAGAGGATGGAGGAGCAGAGGGAGGTAAGAGGAGGGGAAAAGTTTTCCAGTTTGGAAAATTGTTTTAAAGCTAAAAAATGTAAGACTAAAATCCCCCACTGGGAAACCCCTTGAAGCATATCAGAAAATGAGGCTGAGTAGTTTCTTTGGATCCTGTGGAATTTAACACAGATTTGTCATCTAGCTGTCAAACCCACTAGAAATGTCTCACTCTCTATTAATAGTTTCATAGATTTTAGACATTTTCCAGCTCAAAAGATCATTCTGTTCATCTCTTGCATAAAATGGGCTATTCCTGTATCAAGCCCATCCACCTTGGCCAAACAGAATCCTATCTTTCTGAAGCATCTCCACTGGGATTTAAACACTTCCAGGCACAGAGAATGCATCACGTACTTGGTGAATTCTTGCAGAGGCTAATTGCTCTCACAACTAAATGTGTCTTTCTGAACATATCAAGCCTTACAGCTGCTGCCTTTGATCCTGCAGGCAGGGATTCAGCTAGGTTAAAGAGCTCTTAATCATGAGGTTCCCTGTCTAGGGACTTGTTCACTTCAGCAGCTTTTAGTCTGTGGTCTGCTGACCTGTGGGACCTTTCTCAAAGGGCTGCAACAAGGAACCTCAGAGCAGCTGGCACGTCAGGAAACTTCAATTAATTGTGCATGGGTCACCACCGGGAAAATATCAGAGGTCTGCTAAAAGGGAAAGAGATGAAACTGTGGGTTTGTGGGTCTTTGGAGAAATAGAAATGGGATGCAGTTGTTGCAGTGTCTGCACCCATGTGTGGGAAGGTGTGGGAGCAGTGGGGAGCTGCTGCTGGAGTGGGAGGAGGTGGCACAGTGCTGGAGTGCTCCTTCTTGCTGTTCTCCAGAGAATCAGCTGCAGAGAGTTGTGCCAAACCTCATAACTAAGAGCCAGTAAAACCTCATCCTTGCTGCCATGGCTTCTCTGTGTGGCTTGTTACGGCTGCATCCTCAGAAGCTGATTTAGAAGTGTTATTGGGACCGGGACGTTTTTATGAGGTGCTGCTTTCACACCCCACTGCTTGGGAAGCCCAGGCTGCCTTAATTAAAGACCTGGAGGGACACAGCTACTGGGTTAACCAAGGATACCTCTGCAGCATCTGCCACCTGGCTCCCAAAGTGAGATGAATGCTGGTCCAGGACCCCCTGAGTGCCCAGCTCTGCCCTGAGGGGTCCAAGGATAGGGTTGGTGCCTGCGGAGGGGAAGAAGGGCACAGGATTATTTTCTGGGCTCGTCTTCTCAAAGCCCCTGGAGTGTTGCGCTGGTTCTGCCTGGGGATAATCCACCATGAGACAAGTCTCTCTTCTGCACTGGGCTGTACTGTACACTGGTTGTCCTTGAAGCCTAAGAAGTAGTTTGGACGTATGACTCTAGCAAAAGTGAGATGCAACAGCAGCAAATGCAGCTAGGGGCTTGAGTGGAACTGCTCAGTCTTTTGGTTTGATGTAGCAGCTATGTTTTCTCCAAATTAAAACATATTCCACTATCTGCCATACCTCTATCTGTTCTGCCATTCATATCTTTGAATGCTGTGATTCATAAAAATCTGCACGTGGTCTGGACTTAATAAATGACAACAAAATAATGTGTCAACTTAGTTAAATTTCTTGAGATAAGCAGCCCAGATAGACACGTTCAATGCACAGATGATGACAGAAATTTGTATTTTTCAAAAAGAGCAGCAAATCTAATGTGTCCTTTCTGATGGAGAATTTAATGAATTGCACAATCTCCAAATGATCTTTAGTCATTAACCCTAATTACTGGAGCTGGTTACATACAAATTTACATTTGCAACCGGGAGAGCAGGAAAACTAGATATTTTAACAAGTATGTAGATCTGTCAATTTTATTAACCTTTCCTCTCCCTCTGGAGAGTGGTGTGATCTGAAAGGAAGAAAGTCCAGGAGGCCTCGCATGTGTGATGCACCGTGGTTTCTAACTGCCAGGCAGGGATGAGCTGCAAAGCTTGGTTTCAGTAATGAAGCATCTTCTTTTAGTTTATTAAGAGTAGGTTGGAGGTGATGTGATAATGGTCTGGCAGTACCTACATCCAGGGGGAGCTTCTGGGATGGTCTTTAATCTCTCAGACAAGAGCATCGTGAGACTGGAGAGTTAGCCAGAAAAGAGGTTAAAGGTATAGCATGCAATGTGAGTTTAATGATCCAGAGGAACAGTTCCCTAAGGGCGACGTCTGCTGCTTTCAACCAGACTTATTTTGGAAACATGATGCAGAACCTCTGGTGGGATTCTTGGGGACCCCCAGGAGGAAGCTCGGGCCACCTGCCCCCAGTGAGCCATCAGGGCAGAGTGAGCGTGTTTATCTGGGAGCTCGTCTCAATTCCCAGGCTTCCAGGTGGTACTGGCATGTTGTATATTTGTCCCAGGGTTTTGGACAATTACTTTATTTTCAGCTTACTGTTTGATGCATGGTTCACAACGGTTCCTGGGAATTTATGATAGCCAGGGAAGAGCTGATGAGTCAGGAGGCAGGCAGTCATTAATTCCCAGTAATGCCTTGGACTGAGTTCATTAGTGTTATCAGAAGATGAAATGATGTGAAAAGTAGGTTTATTTATTTTTCTGAGGCTGATGCAGTTTGCTTTTGGAAGACACTGTGCTCTGGGGAAAAGCAGTGCCAGTGCATTGGCAAGCGAGGAGCCTGAATCCTCTTGCAGCAGTTTGTTCAACGCAGAACTGTTTGCTGTGTGTTTGAAGCAAGAGGTTGTATCAAGGTCACTCCACTGAGATTCAGCTTTGCAGTCTCTGTGAAAGGAGAACTCTCACGCTCACTGTCCTCGTAGATCTTTTTTTACTCCTCTCCACACGTTAAAGGCAGGTCTCGCAAGCTCTTGCAGAAAGAATAAAAGGTTTGCAGAATGGGACTCTTACAAAGTGTCCTGCTATAAAGGACTGCTCTGAATCAGAAACTGCATCTGTTCCAGGAACTGTCTCTGTCTTTCTCACACCGTCCCTCTGGGTTCAGTCCTTGCCTCTGCTTCATTGCCAGGAGGGCAGTTTGGTGGTTGCAGAGATGATTCAGGGCTGTTCTTCCCATACCAGACCCTGAAGGGTGCTGAGGAAGAAATGGAGAGGTACCCATCTGAAAAGCATTTAGTAAAATGCAATATAATTAATCTGGCAGTTGCCATAAAACCTTCAGGACCCGTCCTCATGGAGTGTTTCCCTTTTTTAATGTCGCCTGGAGGGTGCATGGACGGTGAGACCAGCAGCACTTCCCACTGCCCTCCCAACCCAATGCCATTTAATTCCTCTGCTCCGTGCGCTGGCACACTGGGCTCGGGAAGTCAATCTTGGTTTGAATTTCATTCCTTTCCAGCAACCTAATGCAGGTGGAGTGTGTCACGGTCACCGTCCCGTTCCCAGTTAGCATTCTGTCGATGTCACAGGGAGGGAAGTGGCCTGGGACGGAGTGAGCCCCAGAAGCACAGCCCCTCCTCACGCCGTGGAGGGCAGTGGGGTCATTCTTACACTGATGGGGGACGTGGATTAATTCAAACACTTGCCAGCACTGAAGGAGAGACAAAAGCACACCCATCCAGGCTGCAGGCTGAGCAAATAGAGACACTGATCACTGGAAAGTTTTACGAGGATAATAAAAACCATCATAATAAATGGCCATGAATATTTCATGGTGGGTGTAGTGCTGATATGATGTATCGTATAGGAGTGATGGCGTTATTCAACATTCGGATGCAAATGGGGAATGTGTTCTATATTTTGCAGGTTTCTCCCCAGACACTCTTATGTTTTCTAAAAATCAGATTGACTGAGAGCTTTTGATATGAGAAACAACTTCAGAGCTCTGGTTAGAGTAAAAAAAAAGCAGTCAGTATCAGAGGATTGGCGGTGCTAAAGATGAAAAAATACCATGCAGATCAAGTAGCCCATTTCCCTAAACATCGGGGGAGGCTAGGTAGGAGTTACCAAAGGCAAATCATACGCTGTGATGTCCTTGGAGCTGAGAGCTGAGTTCTCTACCTGATAACAGCATCCCCTCTGCACTGGAGACTCCGAAATGCTGGGAGGCTGCAGCACAATGCAGCCACTGGTACCCAGGAGAGGACACAAAAGCTATGGGCCAAGTCCTCCCTCCTCACCTACTGCTCAGTGGCAGATGTTTGACCTTTCTTGGGGTCCCCTTTCTGCAGTGGGCCAGAGTTTTTGTGGTTTGGGCTTTTTGAGTTTCACCCACACTTGTGTATTACGTTTGCTTTGGTGGAGCTCTTTGTTCAAAAGCATCAGCTGGCAAGATGCCTGGCCTGATACCTTCATCAGAACAGGTTCCTCTGCAGGGACACGCGGTCCCCCTCCTCCTTGCTGTGCCAAGGGTGCTGGGCAACTGCACAGCACAGACCTGCTCTGCCCCGGGAGCATCACCCTTACCTACTGTGAGCCTGCAGGAGTTGGCCCTGCGCTTTGACATGTAGCCAGAGGAAACTGGATTTCTTGGGTGTTTGTTTCCTTCTCTCTACTGGCATATGCTTCTGCATGAGCATGAGCATGTTTCAGGGCAGAAGCTTGCTAATATATAGTCCCTTGATAGCCAAACATCTCTATGCCATTGCACACAGGAACATATGCACAGGCGTGCACAGGCAAGTGCTTACAGCTGTCAAGGCCAAGTACCGGTCTGTGCCTGGGTAAGACAGCAGTGGGAGGACTAATAGCCCCCCGTTTCCTTCCCACAGCTCTCTCTAGCCTTTGCTGATACATACTGCACACTCCTCTTCACAAGCACCTTTCACAATCTTGCCCTGTCTCCCTCTCTTTTAATTAACTATCAGGTCTCCAGACATCTGTCAAAATGCAATGCCTATTGCCTATTCGCAAGTTTGGGTGTTGCAGGAACAGTGTCTAACAAGCCACCTGCCTGCTATTCCCCCTCTTCCTACGCTGTCTTTTCGGCAGTGGTGGCAAAGCCAGGGTTTGAAACGAGAGAGGGGGCAAGAGAAAATCAGCCTTTGCAGGTGCCTGGCTGGGCAGAGGAATGGATATGAAGTGGAACCAACTGAAGGAGACAGCCCGCAGGCATGTGCTTCATCAGCTGCGGGATAAACTTGGCTGTTTTCACCCATTGCTGCTTCTCTCTCTGCTTCCGTTTTCCCATTTCTAAGGCAGGGTGAGGAGCACTCCAACCTCCTTGAGTGAATCAGGAGGACCTGCAGATATGCACCTTGTGACAGTAAGATCTGACAAAGCACCAGCCACTGCCACTTCCAAAACCTGCTTTGCCACCCAGCATGGGCTGGGGAGCATCCCTCCTGCCTCCTCTGTCTGTGGGGACCCCCTCCATCCTGCTGGGGTTATCAGTACAGATACCCCACCAAGGACCATTTCTCCTCTCTTTGCAAGTTGCCAGTGAACACACAGTGATTCCTTTGGATTTCTCACTTATTTCTTCCTCATGGCACTGCTGAACAGCTGGTACCAATGACACTTACCCTGGGGGCTTCTTCCCAAAATGGTTGCTCTCTGGTTTTGTCCCCCACGCTGTACTGGCAGGCTTGGGTGGCCCAGGGCCTTGCTACTTAGTGCCTTTTCAGGCCCTTGTTCCAGCTTCCCAACCACCACGAGCAAGGTCTCCTCCTCCCCATTTTAATTTCCCTCCCGACTATCCTGGTTGGGACACAGCACCCACGCACAGGTGTGGATGCTGCTCACGAGAGCACTTCTGCAGAGCACTATTTTCACCAACACGTCAGTGAATAAACGGGTCACAGCCACTCGCAGAGCAAACCTTTGCTGATGTGTTCAGCCAGATGGCATCTCAGTGGAGCTGGGCCCATCAAACTGCAAGTACTTTTCCAGAAAAGTAAAAAAAAAAAAAGGAAAAAAGGGAAAAAAATAGAAAAAATGCACTTGTTTTTAGAGTCTGTGCCGGAATGATGCCGTGAGCTAATTTTTCCCAAACTGGGTGTTGTCAGTTGATGAAAACTCTTCCACAAAGGTGTTAAGCTCACTTGCTGGATCAGAAGTATTTCTTCTTGGAGAGTGCTGATGGGATTGTGCCTTGATCAGCCAAAATGGGGCTGATTTGAATGTGCTTTACTACAAAGCAGTCATTACATTTCTCTTTAGGATTCAAATGAACATTTCCTCCATATTTCAGCTGTGCTGAACTGGCTTTGCAAAGACCCCTTCAGGCATTTTCTTAAGAACTGGTGAAATTACCCTGCCTAACTGCCTCCAGAAGTTAAGTTACCAAGTGGAAACTGTGCCACAGAGGTCCCAGGAGCTGCGTGAAGCAAATGGCACGTTGGTTTCTATGCCAGTCTCAAGGTAGCAGCTGAAGCATAAAGTGGGGATTAAAAAGGACATAATATGCTCACACTCGTTGTTTTGCTTTGGACTCTTTTTGTCCATTAATTTGTCACTGCTCCTGCTGGAAGATGTGTGGATGGGAGAAGCAGCATTTGTCCGTTTGTTCCATCTGCTCTGCTAACACCTCGGTAAGTAGGGCTGGGGCTGCCATCAGCAAGTCCCATGCTGAGTGACCAGGGGCAGTGACTGGGGTCTGGGTTAGCTATGTGAGTGTGGGAGACCCTCCTGCCCCCTCTCTGACTGCAGCACCCTGTAGCAGAAGAGCCTCAGGCTTCTTGCTCGCTACAGACAGGAGTGATTTGGCATTGCAGCCAGGAAGGATGATTCCCAGTTAGCTGTTCTATGTGGTGTTTCCTTCGTGTGGAAACTGGTGGCATTAAAGCCACAGATATTGGCCACACAAATGCCTGTCAGCTGGACTGACAGTTTGTGGCTGTGGCTGTCCTCCTCCCAGCCCACTACAGGAGGAAGAGCTCTCTCTGGGGTATGTACTCAGGTATCTGTTGTCAAGGTTGAGTTTAGCTGACATGAAGTGTAACAATAAAGACAGCCTGTATCAGCTTCAAAATAGCTAGCAGAGCTCCAGGTAGTATTTTCTACAAAATTTGAATCAAATCAGACAAAAAATTTCTCAATTACATTCCCCCTAGTACAGAGTTACAGCTAGGAGCTCATGGGGGTACTTACATGAACTGGTTTGTCACTTGGCAAGACATTGGGGAAGAGAAACGCTGGTAACCAACATTTTGTTAACCAGCTGCAAAGCAGCTACAGAGAAATCACCACTGTGTTGGGGTCCAGCATCAGTGTCACCCCCTTCACCTTCACGGGGCTTCTCTCATTTCCTCCAAAGCAGGAGCCCAACTCTGCGCCCAAGCCAGGGGCTCTTGGCTCTGCAGAGGCTTTTTGGACCTGTTGAGAGCTCCAGGAGTTTAACTGTGAGTTAAGGATGTTACGAATATCCGTAACATCACACCTGAGGGCTGGGGTCCCGTGCTGCTTAAGCCGGTGCTCCTGCTGGGGCACAGAGGGGAGCCTCCGGGAGCTTGCAGTGATCGACTCCCTCCCTGTGGTGACGCAGCTGTGGGCTCAGAGGGTGAAATCTCTCCCATGCAGGACGGGGAGGAGGTGCAGAAGAGGCAGGTGATGGGTGGAGGAAGAGGGGCAGTTTGCAGAGGGTGCCACAGTTTTCCTTGGCTGGGGGCTCTGTCAGTGCTCCTGGGAGAGGGGTGTGTAGTCTCACTGCTGAGGGTTTTTTTATTTTTCAAACCGTCAGTTACCTGGGTAGATTTGGCAAGTGCTATCACACATGTGAAAGGAGAAAGCATGATGAAGGATCATTAGAACAAGGTCTGGCTGATTGGGAACTCCATCACCAAATGTATGTACCTTGTCCCTGCATTGGTTTACACAAATAACTCTGAGTTATTGCAGAGCTCTGAGATTTACTCTCCTTACGTTTACAGTGACTAGCTGTAAAAGGAGGCATCTTTTTACTTCTCTTGTGTTAAGCACAAATGAAGCGCTTCCCTTCTAAAAGCATTTTAAGATGAAATAATTAACAAGCAGGAAAACAACCACCAGTTTGGAACCTTGCAAAGCTGTTTACACTTCCCCCAGGACCCTTCCTCTCTCTCATCCCATTTGTCCTTCTTCCCTTGCAGTTTATGGCCCTGAGCTGGTAAATCACATGCAGGCCTGTGCCTCGCTCTGCACGTAAGCAGTGGTGTGATCCTGTGGAATAAATGTGTGCGGTGAGAGGGACTTTAGCAAAGCACACTCCTGCTCTCTCCCCCCGCCCTCCCCAATGCATCACCCCCAGGCTTGCGAGCACTCGGCTCGTAGGTTTATTATTTATCTTGGTGAGCTCTGTTCAAACCTGAGAACCTGACTTCATGCCCCTGAATTACTGCACCAAATCTGTGCGTAAGGACCTGAGTTTCAGCAGTGACTGATATGAATAGGTCTGCCTGCAGCTAAAAATAGAAAGCACAGGGCAGGCCTCCTGGCAGAGCTGTAGTAACTTCTAATATAAGGTGGCTCGACAGCAGTTCCCATGGCGAAGCTTTCTCTGACGCAGTGGGAAAGGCTGTAGCGTGTGCTCCAGCCAATATTAGCCACAGAGATACTTTGTGGGAGCTGGCTCGTGAGGCACAAAGGCCAATACTGAGTTTTGAAGTTTCCTTCTCCCTAGTACAGGGGTGCCCTGCCCTGAAGAAATGACTCCTTGGCTTTGCATTTCTCTGTGCCTCAGTTTCCCCTCTGCAAGGGGCTCCGGGTGCCCTGTGGATACATTTTAGCCGTAGGGTTTTCTTGCTCTCTCTGCAACAGGGGAGGCTGCAGCACTGGGGCAGACCCGCGGACCCCAGCCCACTCCCCAGCGAGCCTGTTCCACCCGGTGGCTACCCTCTGCGCTTTTATTCCTCCTCCTCCACGTAAGTGTTTGCTCATTCCCCCGCTCCCAAGCCCAGCAGGAAGATGATGCACTTTCTCAGCACCCCTGGCTACTCTGCCCCGGGTATTGCTCTATGGCCTTGCTTGCAATGAAGTGTTTCCTTCCTGGCAAGGCCAGACATGCCTGTTGTAACTCTGTAAATCTCCCTCATGATGGGAAGTTATTTTTCCGTTCATTAGGGTTTATCTGCTGTGAAAATCTGCTCCCGTCCCCCAGAGTACTTGTGCATCAGTCATGACAATGGTTCGTCACAGCGAATCGCTGTGAGTGGCTCCTTGTCCCCCATGCTGGAGCATACGGTCTCCTGGCTTCACGCTGCCCCATGCAAAGGCTTCTGCATGAGGAGCAGCTGCAGAAAGGCTTAGTGGATCTCCCTAGGGTCAGCCAAGTGTAATAGCCATAAAGAAGTGCACTAGACAACGTCGTGGCAAGAGGAGGCAGCAGGAGAGTAGGGATGGCTCTCGGGAGCATCACTGTGGCACCAGTGCCACTCTCCTCCTTGCCCAGGAGCAAGGGTGCTGAAATTGGGGTGCCTCGGGGGTGCAGGGAGCAGCAGGACAGCATGAGGACAGGGCTGAGGGAGGCAGGGCGAGGGTGAGGGCTTGGCTGCTACAGCAGAGCTCAGCTGCATGTTTGTACAAAATGAAAGTGCTGTGATCCTTTCATCCTGGGCAGAACACTGCTCCTGCATCAGCCTGAGCAGCCCCTCGGTGCAGGACTTGGTACCTCTGGAGCTGAAGGGACCTGTCAGGTAGAAGATTTCTTGGGGCTGTTGCACAGACCACAGGACTGGGACCTTCACCTGCAAGGGTGCTTAGCCACTCTGTTAGCATGAAAATAAGTGTAAAAGAGTGCTGTGGATGGGGAAAGGAGCAGACCCTGCTCCCCAGGGGCTGTGACTTTGGAGGGGAGGAGGGAGGGCAAGCGTGTGCCCCTGGCCGGTTCATCCCCACTCTTCCCCAGCTGGGGAGTGGGCTGTTGGAGCAGCGGGCACACTGGTATCTCCCTGGGCACCCTCCTGACATGCTGCTGGGGTCCCCTCAGCTCGCTTAGTACTGCAAGAGGGTAGCACGAGTCTGAGGCTGCCCTGGTCTCTGTAAGCCTCATCCTGCCACCTCTGTGGGGAGGAAGCAGGAAAACAGCGGTAGTTAATCTTTATTTCAAGGCAGAGCTCAGCAAGAACAACCAATCCAGCTTTTGGGCAAACGGGTTGCATAGGACAGGCTGCCACCACTTTCTTGTTCTGCCCTCTCTCCCCTCAAATAAATTTTGGCTGGCTGTAGCAAGGAAGTTGTCCCTGGGGCTTTTTAGGTGGTGAAGTTGCTGAATCAGGGCTGATAGTAGTTCTTGCACCAGCATATCTGTGGTGTGGAAGTGAGCAGCCCTAGCATGTTGTGGGTGCCATGGTCCCACAACAGGGACCCACAGGGGAAGGAAAGGGCTTCCAGGGAGAGGGTGCAGAGATTAGAGATTAGGGGTGTGCTCTGGGTAAAGACAGCTCTTTACTTGGGATAGGAACCCTCCACTTGCTCTCCTGTTTCCCTGGTTTCTGTCCTGTGCCCGGAGAGCTTCTGGGGAGACCCAGAACTGTTGCCTTCCCAGTGCAAACAGAGGCCTTGCTGGGTGAGCACAGAATCCTCCTGTAGGAAAGCTATCCCTTGGTGGTGTGTTCATGGTCCATCATCTGATGCTGCACAGGGCTGAAAGGCAGGATGGAGATGTGCTTGTGGCTGCCCATGAGCCCTGGTCACTCACAGATCCATCCCCAGGGCAGCTGCACTCCTCAGAGCCCCTGTCGTGGGGGGCGGCTGATGGGTAAGACCAGAGCCCAGCCCTGGCAGAGTGGACCTCCCCTGATCATTGCCTAGAAGGTCTGGCAGCGTCCATAGGGCATGTTTTGATGCTGCTAGAGATCAGATATGCTATTGAATGAATCTTCCTCCATTTGCTGTGATAATGGCTTTAGAATTGTGGTGCGATGGATGCACTCCTCCTGTTTGAACCAACTGAACTCTGGTCTAGGCAGGTGCTCAGCAAGCAGGCCTAACCAAAGTTAATCCTATTGTGTGGGGCTATCAGTGAGAACTAACCACCAAAACCAAAAAAAAATGGTTTGGCTGGAGACTCGGCTGATAAGCGACCAAAGCTGCTTTAACACAGCAGAAAATCTGACTACAATCAACCACTTTACACCATAAATATCTGCATCCATCGGGGTCTGTTGAGCTCTCCCTCCACCGCAGCTGGCTGAGCAGCAGTGATCTCCCCTTGAGCAGGGACACCTCTCAAGGTTACCCCTCAAGGCTGAGAGATCCCTCACTGACACCAGACATCAATGGGTTGCTACGTGACATTTTTTGCATGCAGGGAACACTTAAGATACACATAGTAAGCTTAAGTGATAATCTTAGTATCCCATACTAACTTTAAGTGTAGTAGATAGTCTGGATCACCAATCCATTTGTACTTATTAAATATTTTGCCTAACTAAATTTACTGATTAGAACTCAATAAACTAACTGCTAGCTTAGACCTGTCTGAGTGATCTCCAACTCTTCTCCTACAGCAAAATCGGCGTAGTCAGCAGGATGGCAGATTCAATTACTGACTATTTACAGAGGCAGAGAATTAGTTCTTCTCCAAGATGTTCTGAGGATTGGGTGTGCAAAAATTGGGATAATTGGAGTAAGACAGAGGAACAGTTAAACCTCATGAGAGGGAAACTGAAAAATGGTAAAGAACAGGGAATAATATGCAAGATTTTGGGAACGTGTTTGGAAGCAGCATGTCATTATAGGAATTACAAAGAAAAGGAAATGAGAATGTTACAAGATGAGGTTGAACAAAGAAAGCAACAAGAAATGCTGTTATCTCTGTGAATAGAACAATTACAGAAACAACTGGGGGAGGAAAAGGAAAAGTGAAAAAGGGTAGAGGACAAACTAGAACTCATGATAACTCAGGGCCCCAGTCCCCCAGACACTGTAAAGATCCATAAGTTAATTGTGTCCCTGGAAAACTGGGGCGGAGGTATATGGGGGGATCCTGACCAGGGATTTAGTGATGAGAGTAGTGAAGACAGTGAGTTAAATGAATTCGAATTTAAGGTGGCCCCTATTATTAAAACTGAAGTGTCTGTAGGGCCCCAGGGGGGTAACCAAAGAAATGCCACAAGACCAATTCACGGGACCCTCTTCAGCTGGCTAATTTTCAAGAAAAATATGGGTGGAATCCTGCCAAGAGCGAAAATGAATATTTGTGGCATGTCTCCTTAACTGGAGGAGATCGTATTATGTTAAACCAAGATGAAGTGGATGGCTTTTGGGGAGCAGGGGTATTTTTAACAGGGGGACCAGAGCCTAACAATGAACCACATTCTATCACACACTGACTTGCTTATTGCGCAGGGGGCACAGACCCTCAGGAATGAGGAGAAGTCTGTGCTATCCCTATATGTTTGATTTAGGATACTTCACATTTGCTGGTAGCCACGGTTAATAATTATGCTAGTAGCTCTAGTTACCACACATATGGGGACAATTATGAGGTTTTGAAACTTGGTTGAGTGAGACTTTGAAGTGTGGTCAAGATGACCTTGATCAGCAAGAAGATATTCATCAAGGATAGACTTTGATCTCTGGACCCTAGAAAACAAGTAGAACATCCTGGACCATAAAGAGGATGTCTGGGATTGTGTTGAGGATGAATTATTTGACAACCTGGCAATCTGACTCTTCGATTAATTATCTTGGCAATGAAACTAACTTTTGGGTGTCCTGACAGTGAACTACTTTCATTATAATACTAAAAAACACATCCACAGGTCAAAAAGACCCCTACTTAGGTTAAGACCCTTCCCCTGAGCATGCGTAGTAGAAGTATTATGTAAGCTGTATTATAATTGTATGTTAATCACTAACCAATCAGTACTTAATAGGCGTGTTTGGAAAAGCACTAACCTCTGATTTTTGTGTATAAAAGAAGCACAAAAAGCTGCTGTTGGGGTGCTTGATTTGCGGAAAAGTCCACTAAGCACCCAGGCCTGAATAAATACAATATCTCTCCTGAGCGTGTTAGGATTGGCTTATTGCACGCCAGGCACGGATCCACTTCTCGGGTAGCACGTTCATTAAGCGATCTTCCTACTGCTGTTACAAAGGCAGCCTGTGTTCAAGCTATGAATGACAGCGGTGAACATGGCAGCTACCCTATCTCAGCTCCCACAGACCCCCAGGCCATGAAGCCACTAATATGGGGAGCACTTGTTGTTTTAAAACTCTCTCTCATTACAAAAAGAGATGAAACAGAAGACAACAGTGGAGCTAAACATCGTTATTAATGCTAGGTGGATACACCCTAGACACTCACTAGGAGGGGTAACCAGTCCAGAGTCTCTCCACTGAGACTTGTGTTATTCCCCTTTCCAGGAACAGTACCGGGGTGATATCAAAACACCCCCCCTGGAGACTAGGTCAACCACTGGAAGAATACTTACCCTTCTTGCAGGAGTAGTCATCTCCAATGTGAACCAAATCTAGTTTATACGTTAACAAGCCCAATGCATGGGGTGGAGACCCTCACTTCTTTTATTTGTACAAATCAATATGGTAATGATCGTAATCGTGCTTAAGCCTGAGTGCATTACAATGACAATCGCTAACAAAGCAAGCTATAATTGTACAGATTTAGGAGTCCCACCCATTAACACGAATTTGGCAGAGGGAAATAGAAGCATAAAATGTGAAACACAGCCCCCAAACAATGAAGGGGAAATTTCCTCCCTTAGTTTTCAATACAGTTCCTTCGAAAAGTGGCAGATGTAAGAAGGCTCGTAGCTGTTCGGTGAGCGTTACGTTAGAAGAACATACGAAAAGAGAAATAGTAAATACGTGGAGATATAATTTATCCACAACTGAGATAATTTATATCAGCACAGCAAAAACTACCTTAACCCCCACAATGCATCCAACCGAGAGCCCCAATAAGACTGTTGAAACATTATCCCCACAAATTCAGGAAATTGGACCCTATGCTATTAAATATACAAGTGAGCAACAAGTGCTGTTTATGATCCCTCAAGCGAGTGGAACTATCAGTGCAGGCTAACATATCTGCAATTAAACCTACCTGCTCATCATTCCTAAATATATCCTCTACAGGGTGGCTAGCACGGTTGCATGGGTGAACCCTCATCTCTCCAGAATGAGCAAGGAGAGATACGACTGGCGTCCTGGGAACAGGATTAGGAGTATTAAACAGCATAGACACTGAAGTTTTGGCAAACAAATTAAACTTGGCAGCAAGTGAGTTGTAGAAACTAGAATAGCCATGACGATCTTCTTTGCTGGCACTAGGAACTAGTCAATGGCTTTTAACTGATATATTGCTGAAATGGGAAAGAATTAATGAAAAGGACCACTAACTAATTGTAGATGTACTTGGCGTCACCCAGAATAATGTTTCCTTAGCTCTTAGCTGTACCCAAGCTCAGTTATGGGTGCAATCCACTACAGCAGCAATTATAAGGGAAGGCAAATGAGAGCACCATACCCACTGAGATTTGAAAGGTAACTGCGACTCAAATCAAAAAAAGATTTCCAATCTTGGTGGTATCTAGTCAACTTCACTTATGACTCCACCACAGCTTTTGTTTTAAGCATATGCAATGCTTTGGTATCTGCCATATCTCCAATCATTGCGCTGGGATTAAATCACCGCGGAACTGTACTCTATCCGTTAGAATATAGAGTATGGGCCCAACAAAATGGGAACAAATGGCAAACTGTCAATGTTGACGCATGTGTTGTACGGAAGCAACACGGATTTATTTGTGTAAGTAATAGCATTAAGGCCCAAGATGTTTGTCTTGATACTGAACAAAATGTTTGTCATTCTGAAATATATTCTGATGAACCCCCTGAAACTGTACTTGTGTATGTTTGAAATGGATGTGTTTGCATAAGAACCCTTTGTGATTCTATATTTATAGAAAATATTATATATTTATAGACTGTAGATATACACAATTACTCAAATATCTGTATTTGTAATTTTACTAAAATTATGGGATGCAACTTTATTCAGCTCTTGTCACAACCCATCAATCACTACAATCTAACTACTCACTTAGGGCCTACCCCCATTGGAATGAATCTCACATTGATAAGAAAACTGTGGCAACATGATGACCCAAGTCAATTGCTAAAACGAGTTCAAAACAATGGACAAAGAACCCTAATTACTGTCCATCATGATGCAGATGAGATACACTGCGTCCCAGAAAGAGTGAAGAAAGATGGAGAACATCACTGCTGAGAAACTCTGCTTGGATGGTCACCAACAGCAACTGGAGCTTTGAATTTGATGTTACACCCAATTGTAGTCTTGTTCACCTTTTTCGTTCCATGTTTATTGTTAACCCTTTGTTTCTGTGTCGGATTATGGCACTTATCTCAACGTGTAATAGCTACGAGTGAACATGTCGATATTAAAGAATCAGTAAATCTGATATATTCATTTATTTACCAGCCTATCAAAAAGCTGATGTCTTTACTGCCCATATTTATGGCACAGAGGCCAGAGGTGACTGTACCATCATTCTGTGAAGTAAAGTGGATTGACTGTAGTCATGGGGTGGATAGTGTGGTGGATGCACTTGGTTGAACTAACTGAACTGTGGTCCAGGCAGATGCTCAGCAAGCAGGCCTAACCAAAGTTAATCCTATTGTGTGGGGCTATCAGTGAGAACTAACCACCAAAACCAAAAAAAAATGGTTTGGCTGGAGACTCGGCTGATAAGCGACCAAAGCTTCTTTAACACAGCAGAATATCTGACTACAATCAACCACTTTACACCATAAATATCTGCATCCATCGGGGTCTGTTGAGCTCTCCCTCCACCGCAGCTGGCTGAGCGGCAGTGATCTCCCCTTGAGCAGGGACACCTCTCAAGGTTACCCCTCAAGGCTGAGAGATCCCTCACTGACACCAGACATCGATGGGTTGCTACGTGACATTTTTTGCATGCAGGGAACACTTAAGATACACATAGTAAGCTTAAGTGATAATCTTTGTATCCCCTACTAACTTTAACTATTGACCACCGATCCATTTGTACTTATTTTGCCTAACTAAATTTACTGAGCAGAACTCAATAAACTAACTGCTAGCTTAGATCTGAGTGATCTCTGACTCTTCTCCTGTGACACTGTGGTTGACATTCCTTGAGTTGAAGGTGCACTGTGGGATTTTAAGTCATTTTTTCTCCTGTTCCACTCTGTTCTTACCCTTGCTGAGATGCTGCATCCTGTTGGTTCAGCAAGCAGGGAGCTTTGCAGCTTGCCGTGAGTGGGATGGGGTGGATTTGTGTTCTGGGGTCAGTGGTAACTCCCCAGTTCCATCCCAGCTGAGAGGTGACATTAAAGAGGTTTCCAGCACTAAACCAGTGCAGGAGCTGACATAACACTGATTCTACCTGGTGTCTTCGAGGGCTGGAATAGTAGTAGGAGGCTGTGAGATGGAGAGCCACCTACAGATGTAAGGTGATGGAGGTAGAGATGCTGTGGTTGCTGTGGCGTGCAGCTGGGTTAGGATATGTGCTGGTGGTGCAGAGCACAAAAAAGAGCCCAAATCCACCTGGGTGTCCCATCCCCACCCAGAGGTGGTCCAGGAAGACCGGACCTGCTGCAGGAGGTCAGCAGTGCCTTAGTACTCTTGCATGTCTAATGTGGCTGTATCCAAACTTTTAAGAACTCTGTGCAGAATAACAAACCTGATGTTTAGCAAAACGTAAGAAAGAAAATGTTAGCAAGATGTTTTGGCTTACATTTCAATTAAAATGAATATCCCATTAAATTAAAGTAAAATGAATGATCCCATTAAATGAATGGACTTTGAGTCCTTTAATCCTTTCGGTGACTTTGAAGGCTTCTCCTGGTCAGTTCAAAGAAGTGCTGCTATGCTTGGACTTAAAAGTGGCATCTAAGGGATGGTCACGAAGTGTCTAGGGAGGAAAAGAGTTTACGTAGCTGCAGAGATAACCAAGGGCTGGGAGCTGAGCCCTGTTACCTGTACGTGTGGGTCAGCATTGAATTAGACAGAGGCCTGGCTGTTTGCAGAGAGCTGATCGTACTAGCTGCATCATCTCTTCCAGAGTGGAGAAAAATAGCTGAGCAAATGGAGATGTGCAGGTGATCTGCAGTTCAGGGACTTGCTTTCTGTCTTGTATTTTTTGGCACTTTTTTTTGTTTTATTTTTCACTGCTGAGCTCTGAAGGGATTTGGATGCTTGACTCTCCGCAGCCTGCTGGCCTTGGCAAGAAGGCTTTAGCTTCTCAGCACTGAATAAGATAACTGTGCAAGCGTGAGTGTTTCAGCCAGCTTGGACGTAGAGCTGATTTATTACTCAATAGAGCCATTGAGGAGCTTGAAATTGGATGTGATTTGTACTCAGGGCCAGCGCTGGCTTGCTGGGATGAATTCTGTTCAAGGCGTCACCTGTGACTGCAGCCTTCCCTCCCCTTCGCTTCCAGAGCAACAATACTGAAGGGTTTTACAGTGACTCCCCCTCCCCACGGCAGACCCAGCTGACAGTGGGATCCCCACCGTTGCCCCCCATATTCTTCTCCCTGCCCACACAGGATTAGCCAGCCCAGATATAATCTCTTCATCCCTACTGAACTGCTGAGAAATCCTGCGCTGGCTGCTTTTGGGCAAAAAAAAAGCTCTTTGCTAATTCACAAAACTGAGTGGGGGCGGGGAGAAAGAAAAGAAACTAGGGAGAATAATTGGCTGATTCCCGGCATCCTCGATGGCTGTTCTTAAGCAATTATGGGGACTCAGCAACACCCGTATCACAGCACGTTCTTGGAGATTAACCGTCTGCTCAGCTGGCAATTAGAGCTGGTTAAATGGGAAGCTGCCACTTAGCTTTGACTTTGTAGCGGCTGTTTTCACTTCTCCAAGTCAGACTCCAGGCACTTAAGGGAGGGGTGTGAATATCTGTGGGGAGGATTAAGTGCGAGCTGCCTTTCCTACCCTGGGAGAGAGGTTTGTGGACAGGGGGCTGGAAGGGAATTAAAGCTATGCTCCATTTTCTTTGTTAGTCCATCCGTTGCCCCCCGCACCCCCAGCTTTTTCTGTCAAGCTGGAAAGCACAGGCTGCTCCCCAGTCCCATGTTTCCTCCTGCTCTAACTTTCCCTCCATCTCTGTGACCTTGGAAAACAATTTAGCTTGCTGATGCCATCTGTGAAAACAACAGTGCTGTGTGTTTATGTGCCGGTCTCATTTGCACAGGAAAGACATTGAGCTGAGAGACACAGGTTCATCTCTCTGCCCAGGCCACGGACCTCCTGTGAGATCCTGCTTAGGTCAGTAGGTGCCCCTCATGGTTTCTTCACTACAGGACATTCCTGCTTCCTGCGCTGTGGTGCATCTGAGGAGCTGAATGATAAAAGATCCTTTAGCCTCGATTCAGTGCTTCAGGTAGACCTGCTGGCCCAGCCGAGAGGGTGGCAAGCCCTCATCTCTGGCCTCCCCAGAGCTCTGTGGGGTTTAGTACTGCACTTAGACTCTTGTCCAGCTCCTTTGGTGGGGTTGAGAGTCTTGGATGACAATGTAAGGGAAGGCCTGAAGCAGGGAGGCCAAGACAAGTCCCTGCTGGTCCAGTGCAGCCCTGTTTGCATCCCGCAGGCATGCAGAGGCTTGGTATGGTCCGGGTTGGTGAGTCTGTGCTGCAAGCATGGCGCATTGCAGATTGAACAGCTGCCCCTGTCCCTGCTCATGGGAAAAGCCATGTAGCCACCTGCTTTTCCTTGGCTATAACCCATGCTGACGTGAAGGGCTCTGGCAGCTGCCAACTGTGGCTGGGTGCTGGCCACTGGTATGCTCGGCAGCAAGGAGTCGCAGCGGGAGCTGGTATTACGGGGCGCCTCTCTCCTGTGGGCTCAGCAGGAACCTTGCACTTTGGAATTAGCTTCAGTTTTTTTCTTGCTGATTTATCTTTTGAGTTTTCTAGGCCAGCTGTCCTCCTTTATTATTCTCACACTACCTATTTATCTCGTCTGCCCCCTCTTCTTCCCTCCTTCCTCCCTCTGGTTGTCTGTCCGTGGCAGAGCTCTTGCCTGCCAACAAAAATAAGCCACAGCGGCGGAGCGTGACAGACCCCACCGAGGACACATTGGGCCTGACAGCTGAGGCCGAGTCAGCAAAGCCGGTCCCCGCTCGCTGTCCCCTGGCATCCAGCCCGCACGTGGGAGGAAACTCCCAAGATGCCCCACCACCGCAAGCACCTCAAACGCATCCACCATCCTGCCTGTGCTGTTTCAGCTCCGCGAGGACAACCGGGGTGCCTGAAAGCTGCAGTTGCCATCTCCTCTACCGATGTGGTGTGTTCAGGCCAGGACCTTCCCCACCCATTCCTCTCACCTACGCTCCCCCAACAGCCCCAGGCTGACAGATTGAGGGTCAGATCCCAGGGTGGTGCTGGCCTCAGCAGACACTATTAGGTTGCAGATCATCCTTCCTGGAATCACAGAATCACAGAATTGTCTAGATTGGAAAAGACCTTGAAGATCATCCAGTCCAACCATCAACCCAACATTAACAGTTCCCAAGGAAGTCTTTGATTATGGTCTCTGAGGCTCTAGACATGGCTTTGGTGGAGGTTGTACCTCTTTGCAGACAAACGATAATAACACTAATAATATTCTGAAGTTTTATCTTCTTTTCCGGGCATCATGTTTTTAGAGAGACCAGTTGGAGGGGTGAGATTGAGGAGTTTGGGGCCATGTTCAGATGAAACTGTCTTGGTTGTCTGACCCAGCATGGCTGTGGATATGAGGCAAAGCCCAGGGGCCCATCATCTGGCCAACCAAAAAAAAGAAATCGCCCATAGATGCAGGTGCTATAAAGACAGCATTTACAGCACTCTGCTTTAACTTATCCCTTGCTTCTGCTTCTGTTGAACTCCAGCTACTGTGCACAGCCATGAACTAAACTGCAAGGACCCTTCAGTCAAAGAACCATGGAAGTAGATACAGTAAATCCTGCCCCAAAATACCCTGTGTTTAATTTTGCTCCCTCTTATCCCACATGCCAGCTCGACCCCACAGCAGAGCTCTCATCTGAAATCAGAGATGCTGATCAGAAGTAGTCTGGTGCTTCAGAGATGTGCTTTCAGACCTAGAGAGGAAACCAACCGTTCATTGCCCACAGCTGTAGGACACAGATGTGCTGAGGCCTGGCCCTTTCCAGAGACATGTAGTGCCCTCTGTTAGAGCTCTGCTTTTGGGAAGCTTCGGGCTTGCATGTGTTTTGACTGCCAAGAGAAACCTCAGCACATACAGGATCCCAGGGGAGGGCCAGAGGGCTGACTTAGGTGAGACCTTGTAGTACAGCTGACTTACAAGCTCCAATCCTCTGGGACAAGCCTGTCCAAACCCATAACTATGCCTCTAGATGTGCAGAACATCATCAACCCCTCTGGCAAGGGGAGGAGGAATGAAATCGAGATTGAACTGAACTTTCCCAGTCTCACTCCCTCCTCATTCATCTTGCTGGCACTGTCAAACTTTGTCAGGAACCTCCTGACAAGGTTTTGGGGTGAAGGCAAGAAAAACCAGGTAGTTAAATTCCTTTTAACTTCTGGGAGCAACAGGAAGGCAGCAGAGCCTTCGATGTCTTGTTCAGCTCAGCAGCCAGAGCTGTTGCACATGGCTCTGACTCAGCACAGCTGGAGCAGTGTATGAGCCACATGTGTGGTGCTCAGTGTACCCCTCAACAGAAAGCACAAAGGGCTGTGTGCAGTGTCCCACCTGTCTGGAGTTTTAGAGAAGTAGATGGGGCTTAATCAGCATGAATCTCATTGAAAAAAAAAAAAAAAAAAAAAACAACAAAAGCTGTGGCAAAGACCCTGCCTGATGGTTTGAAAACGTGGGAGCCTGCCCTGGATGGGCAGGGAGGGTGGGGAGAACTCTTGAAGCATCTGGAAATATGAATCAGGAAAAGGACAGATCAAGCCAAAAAGATGTGGAGGGGAAGCAGACCTTATTCTGCTGTACTTAAATGTGCAGGCTGCTAGAAGTAGAGTACATGGTAATTGTGTTCCTACCTCCCAAACTAGAATTAAATTTGGGGTCTGGAGGTTCCCTTGGAGAAGATTAGAGCTTGGGAAGGATTTCCTGGCCCATGTAGGCTGAGATCCACAGCCCAAATCCAGGAGCCCTTTCTCTTCCATCACTGACCTCTCATCAGGGATTTAGACTTCTTACCCCTAGGCTGGAGACTATTTTGGACTCCAGTCCCACAGACCCTTGCCTTGGCCTGAGGCCCACAAAGCCTCCCACAGACAAGACAAAGCGTGGAGGTCCAGGCAGGATGGCTGTAGGTGGGTTGCCAGCTGCTGTGTGGCTGTTCCCACCAGGCTGCACTACTGTTTTCACCTTCTTCATGGAATGGACAAAAAATCAACACACCCAAAGTGCAGGTGAGACTATAGGTATAGCAGGGAACTTCTTTGCAGTGATAGTGCTCAAATGTAGTTTTGTGGAAGTCATTATCAGCAAGTCCTTAGGTAAAACAGTGCAACTGCAGTGTACCATTTCACTATCTGGTGCTTCCGTGGGATCTGCTCTTGGGATGCTACACAGGAAAGGCAAAAGCTCAGGGGAAGAAAGTCAATAAAAGGTGTCTTATGCAATACAGAAGGCAGGAGCTGGATCTTTTGTTGATGGAGGTAGAGCTGCCTCCATCTCTGTCCTCAGTGCCTAGTTCCATCACCAGAAAGTAGACTGAGTGTGCCAATACAGACATCATTTTTCAGGCCACTGGCACACGATGGGCTGGGGTATTTAACTGTTATTTTTAAGACAGTCAAACTTTTGCAGAGAGAGAGGTCAGATTTTATTTTAGCAAGAGACTGCAGAGGCTGTGGGTAACTGCAATGCCTACTGTGCTCGGCTTGGCTTTAAAGGAGGCTAGTAACCTCGAGCAGGATTAGAGAGAACATGGAAAGGAGAACCCTGAGTTTGGATTAAAGATGCTTAAAAGTCTCTTGTATCAGCAAGCTCTTTTCTCTGGGAGAGATTAAGAGCGCAGTTTCTCTCAGCCACTCTGTTAATCTGGTCTCCATGGAAACAGGATGATGTTAGTGGTGATGCGCTCCCCTAAATGGCTGCTCAGCAGCTGCGTTAGAGGGGCAGACTGGTTTTAGTTTGTCACCCAAATCTGGTTAGCTTGTCCCCTGTCAGTCCCTGACAGCTGCTGCTGGGGGATTTTGTACTGGTAGAACCAGTGCCCTCATGCTGCAAATATTTTGCTGGAGAGTTCACAGACTTAAGTCTTCACACCTCAGTCAGCCAGCCCAGAAAAAAGCCACAGATGTTTACACAGTCACGATTTAACTGGTGCTCCTGAACAGGACAGGCTATGGCTCTCTTGCAAATGTGGCAGAGCTGCATGGCGCCCACCCTCCTACTGCCGGGCGTGACCAAGGTAACTCCTATCGTGGGACCCTATTCACGAGGTCTCCCTGGTTTGCTGCAGTAACCACTCTTGGACAGATATTGCAATGCAGCCTATGGACAAGGCATCGAGCAAGAAGTCAGGAAACTTGCCTTGTCTTAAAGCAAATCCAGCCTTGTAACGTCCAGCCAACAGCAATCACTGAGGCAGACCTTGTGTGGCTTTGCTCTGTGCCTGTCTGTGCTGGGGACAGAAGAAATGCCTGTCTCAGGAATTCATTCCAAATGCTGGCTAGTCTGGCCTCTAAATGCAAACTGGAGGTGCCAATGTGGCCATCCAGGCTGAGGGTGAAATGGTGGGTGGCTTGTAAATGTTCCCTGCATCTTTCTAAATCCCTTTTCATCCTGAGTCACACACGGAAGGAGCGTGGGTGAGTGCGAGTAGGCAGAGAGAGAGGGATGGTAGGGCTACATGAATTTGGATATGCACATCAGCTATCAAACATAGTGCAAAATTGCTGTGAAAGCAAGGAAAAAAGACAAATTTCATGTCACAGTCTTCAGATGATGAGCTACTGCTGTTACTGTTTTCTGTGTTAGCAAAGTTAAAGTGGGACTTGTTTGCTGAGATGAGCAAGGGGTCTTCTGCATCTCATGTCTCCCCTTCCTAACCCTTCCCTTTTTCTGTCCACTGCTCCACAGCTGCATTTCCCAGTGGATCTCAGCCAGGTGTGTGGGACTGCTGCTGCCTCTAGTCCTTTCAGATCAGCCATGGGTTTGGCTAAAGAAATTTGAAACAAAGCAAACAAAAGATAGATGACTTTTCTGCCTCTCCGACTCCACCTCCTGCTTCAATAACATTTTATGCCACCTAAATCTGGAACTGTATACTTATAAATGTCATGGAACTGAAGAGTCAGGGGAGAGACTTTATCAGTAGTCTTGTTGGCCTCACTGTCAGCTCAACCCTAAATCAGACCTCAAAGATTTTCATCCTGGAGACAACTCCACAGGGATCCAAGGTTCCCTCGCAGAGCAGCTCACTGGCTTCCTGGGTCCATCTGGAATTGCACTGGAACACTTCCATGGGCGTTCCCTTGTAAAACCCATTGTTTTTTCAGCCCATGTGAAAGTTTTCACAGAAAATATGTCTAGTCCAAACAGCCATTTCAGATTTAATATATGAGTGATGACTTGAATAAACCAGCTACAGCAGGACAGTGTCAGCCAACGCCAGGAAGCATATTAAAGAGAGGCTGAGCCCTGGTCTGGCTGTGAGTGAGAGACAGGGCTCTGCTCACCCTGCCCGCGTGGCCCTTTCCCAGCTAGTGAGCCCCGTGGAGGGGTTCTGCAGCCTCATGAATCATTTAAAGAGTCATTCTGCTCTGCAAAGCAGGCAGCAGCTCCCGCGTGGACTATTTCTCAGCAATCGTAATTTGTCCCAGTTTATAAATAAGATGTTTTTCCTTGACTGCCAGGTCCCAGTGACATCTAAAAGGCAAGCTGTGATCTCTATGGCCTGTGAATCATCGCTGATGATGGCGATCCTGACGACTGACTCCTACTTTTGCCAGCTGTACAGCACCAGAATTTGTGGATGTACCCAGAGAGAGCTCCCTGGCACTATGGAGAGGGAAATGGCCTCTTCCTTCTGGAGCACAGCCCAGAGAGAGATCACCTGGGAGGGCAGAGAGACATCACCTGGGAGGGATACTTTTATGGGCAGAAGGGTGGTACAGCTCACCATCGCTGTTCCTGGAAGGTATTCCTACCTTCCTGACCTAGCCTTGGGAAGGTTTGGCCTCTCCCTTCCCCTCCCTTCATGTTCAGGCCTTTTCCTAGCACCAAGGCCAGATTAAATCTGAATTTTCTCCTCTCTTGCCCTCAGAACTGCCTGGCCCACATGCAGTCGTATTCAGCAAAAAGGGGAAAACTTTGGCTGTTCTTTGGGTCTCAATATGTCCTCCTGCTCCTCCCGCTGGAGCATCAGCATCTAAGCCTCCATCTCTGGGATGTTTCTCTGCTTGGTTCAGAACTCAGGTAAGTCCTCTGCTCGCTCTGTGCATCAGAGTCCTCTTTTCTGTGGTCATAAGAGCATTGCTCTCTGTCAGAGTGAAGATAGCATCGAAAACTCTGGGGCTTAGTAATGGACACCAGCTACATCTTGTGGGGTGAGAAACTGGAACCTGTGCATTTGCTGGGAACAATGCTCAGACAGTGCTGGAGTCCCTGGCTGGTCGGTGAAGTGTTTCGGGTCCTCTGCCTGCCTCTGCTACATTCGTCTGGCACAGCTGATGGTATGTTATTTAGCTGCTCTGCATCTCCAGGATAACAACACCTTGTGGGGGTGAGAGTAGATGTTCACCGGCATTTGTCATCACCTCGGCTGCAAGCACCCTGGGGAGGCCTATAAATAAGTGAGGGGCTGTGATTCAGCAGCCACTGGAGAAGCAGCAGCTGCTACTGTGTCCATTTCATGATTCTTTCAAAAGCTGAAACTCTCTTTGATTTGGGTTTTTGCATTAAATTTGCAAGAGCCCCCTCCACAAATGGAGCAGGGGAAGGTGATCTGCTGTGTCTCCGGGGATGATGGTGTGGTAACGATGCAGCCCATAAGACTGATTGCAGGCTTTACCACAGCACCCTCATTGATGTGCACCTGCTTTCATGTTTCTTTCTTCTTCTGTTAGCTAGGGTGAATTTTCCTGATGTCTGTTACCACTGGGCAGAGAGGCACTAAAAGAAATTGTTTAGGTCAGGCTTGTGGAGAAGCAACCAGGTATCTGGATGTGTTACCAAGGTAGCAGCACTTCTGCAACTGCAAAGTCAGTGATGGGACTAATATGAGACTGAGTGATCTGAGCAAAAAGCACAACTGTGTACACCTCGAGGCTCTGAGCAGCAAAATTGCAGCTCGGATTTAGGTTCAGATCACTGAGTTCAGCTTTGCCCATTTAATTCACCCAGTGCTTTGGGACATTATTGACAGTCATGCTTTTGTAAGGCTGTATGGGCCCATGTCTGCTGGGATATGCTGAAGTAAAAGTCCTTTTCTGTGTGCATGTTGGGGGAAAAAAGTGTCTGTGTGTGTATGAACTTCTGTCAGCTACAGCATCGAAGCAGCTCTGCTCTCTGTAGCATTTTTATGATATGTCCTCTGCTAAAATAATCTTAGTGAAGGCCTTGGCTTTGTCTCTGTTTGGGAGGGAGGATGTATGTCTGTCCCTTGTGTCAGGGTGTAAATGCCCCCACAGTTTGATGGAGTAAAGCTTGCTGAGCGAAGCTGTCCATTTCCCCACTGATGAAAGTGGGAAGATGTTTTGTGGGCAGTGGGAAGCGGAATCAGTCGGCCCAGAGGGAGGTGAACAGTAACCATCAGAGCACACGTGAGACCTGCAATGCCCTCGGAGATCCCCTCGGAGATCCCATGTGGACCCAACAGCAGCAGCACTGAGCTCCACTGCCGGCTCAAAGCTACCTGGATGTCAGTCCCACAACGTGTTTGCAGCTTGGTGAATGAAGACACGCTTTGTGCCCTAGATGAGAACATGGGGAAACAGCCACAGAGGCATCCCATAGGCTTCTTGCTGAAGCACAGACAGTGCAGAGGGAAGATCTCTTGGCCAGGTCATCCTGTGGCTCTCACCCTTTCTAATGAATCCTTGTTCCTGGTGGCCACTCAGCCCTTCTGCTTTCAAGTCAACAAATTACAAAAAAGGTAAAAAGCAGAGAGGAGGAGAAAAAGACAGAATGATATATTTTTGTGCACACTCTCCCTCTCCCTCTTCATTCTTTTGAGCCATTTTTAACCCAAGCTAATTCAGCTGGAAATATTAATAACCCTATAAGGACGCCACCTCCTTGTAATGAAGTGTAAAGGTCACTTCTGCTCAAATCACACAACTCTTTCATTTTGTTCTCTGCAAGGAACAGCTCCTCTCTTTAATTATTCAGTTTGCTTTTATATTGCAGTCGCTGCTCTCGTCTCTAATCTCTGACACTTCCCCATTACGCAAGCCCCCGGGAGGCTGGGCAATGCGGCCTGCTGGGTCACACCGAGGACCGCGGATGCTGTGAGCAGCAGTTGGGACTTGCCTGGGGGAGGAAGGAAAGGCTGGATGTGGAGAAGGAGAGCTGATGCTTGGTTTTCAGAGTTATTTCTTTGATGGTGTGGGTCTGCCGGTGTTTCGTCAGGGTGCAGGCATTATAAAATATGTTAATTTTTGGTTGAGTTAAATTCTTATGCATGAGGTGTCACTTGACGTGATGGGAAGGAGAGGGCCTGGAGGGGAGCTGGGGCATTCCTGTCCTCTGGGCTCACCTGATGGGTGGATGGAGGTGGGAGGCTGTGGGATGGGAAGTGACGTACTTCCTTACAAGGCCCTGAGATGAAACAAAACCTCTGGAATCAGTCAATGTCCTCAGTCCTCAGGTATCTCTTGGCCCATGATGGCCATGGCCAGGGAGAACAGAGAGACAAATCACAGCAGCATGCTGCGAACGTGAGCACTCCTGGGACAGGCCATGGGAGTCACCAGCACAAAAACGGGTGATGGATTTGGGGAAAGCTGTTCTCTGGGGATGAATCTGGGGTCACATGCAAGTTCTTCTTGGACAGGTGCCCAAGAAAGGGCTGGAGAACAGTGCCAGCAGGACGACGTCATAGCTCCCCACCGCCCCCAGGAGAGGCTTTAGGTTCTTCCCTACTCCATGCTGGCACCCAGCAAGTCTTCCCAGGAAAGCTGCAGCACCCAAACCACGTGTTCTCTGCTATCCTCCCATGTGGGAGCACCTCCTATCACCCTCCTCCCAGGACCTTACTCATGTCTCTGGAGGGTGGTGGGGCCCTGGCTGGGGTGGTCCTTTCTCCCTGCTGGGGCCACCAGCCGTCACTTTCCCAAGGGTGCCGTAGGGAGTCTAAGACCACAGGCAGTGAGGCAAGAGACTGCTTGGGAATCTGTGAGGTCCTGCAAGATCTTCAGGGGCTGGAAGGGGCTACTTCAGTGGCTGAGATGATTATTGCACTAATTATTACTGTAGCATCCTAAATAATTAATAACCATAATTAATTGATGGACCCAAGAGAGGCAGAAACAACTTCTGTGGTGGCTGTAAGCCCTCCCTCCCCCAAGCACTGCTCCCTCCAGAACTTCTCTGCAGTGTTTTATCTCCCTGAATGTTTAAATGGCTTGAGCAGTGTGGGGTTTCCTCCATTTCCCCTGGGACTCCTCATTCTCTGCTCTAATTACAACACCACAGCAGCTGTTAATGGCCACAAATAAACACAGGTCCTTGGTAGCTGGGATGAGTTAAGGTTTATATAATCATGTGAAGATTTGAGACCTGAAAACCCTTTCACTGTGCACTGCATTAATCATTTAAAAGGAGCCTGACGGATAATTTTTGCATGTGTATGTGGTGGTTTTCTTTTTTCCCCACTCCCCATGGAGTCCAGCTGTTGTTGGCTATACTTGGTGTGCTCAGCACCAGCCAAGCCACTGCTAAAGCCAAAATGATTTCTGAAGACTCATGTTCACATTAATCTGGTGATGCACTCATACAAGTCATGCACTGTGCAAGAAGCATACCAGGACCTCCAATGAGAACACGTAAAAGTTTTGCTTGCTAATGGTAAGACATATTTCATGGTATAAGGAGTCTCACACTGAAAGGACAGAACTGGCACAGTAATTTCCAAATTATGGCTGGCAGCTGAGGCACAGAGACGTGAAGCAACTCTGGCACCAAGACATGGGAAGTCTAAAGAAGAGCATAGCACCGACTGGCTCTTTGGCCGAGGATGGAGATGTCCTCTTCCAAGCTGTGCTAGTGCCAGCGGTTTGCCCTCTCATTGCCCCTTTTGGACATGCTGCAGGAGCAGTAGCATCATGGTTAAGTCAAGTCACCAATTTAAGCTCCGAAGCTACTTTCTCTGATGTTGCCTGGACACTGGGCTTCAACAGCAGCCACCCTTGACACAACCAGCTGCAGAAGATAACTGCTGTCCATAGCATAAGTTGTGTACCAGCGTCATCCCTCACTCCCTTCCCTTCTGTGATTGCTCTAGCAGACCATTAACAGCAGCGCAGACCGGATCAGGGCACAGTTTGCTCTGCGTGGAGCTACAAATGTAGCTTGGTTCCAGCTGACAGGCTTATATGACCTCATCTCTATAAAACCTCATCTTAAACATGCACCACTCATTCATTCAAAACCTCACATGGACGTAAAAAACAGAGTTCAAAAGCTGTAACTTTACAGAGATAGGGGAGGGAAAAAAATAGCTGTGAGTTTTTAGGTGAAAATCCAAAACCATTTGACTGTGGTTTTGCAGATGCGATTTCTATGCCGCATCCAGGATGAACTTTGGAGGGTACAGTGTGAGGTTTGACACCTCTGCTGCCACCATCCTCCTTCCAAGCTCCTAAGCGTGGCTCATGGTAACAATATTTAAGGATATCAAAAAGTCCTAGAAGAGAAAGGATAGAAGGAAAAATAATCAGGGTTAGAGTGCTGACAACGGGGGAAGAGGCTGAAAGTGTGGGAGGCTATGGCCAGGGTGGCTGAAATGCCACTTTCCAAAGCCATCATTTAGGCAAAAACAGTCTTCTGGCTGAAGATGTGGACTGTTTTAACAATGAAGATTAGAGACAGAAGCTGAGAAAACAAGGGGACTTGCTCAGGCCTATAGGTAGTAATGCTCTGAGTAATTCCTGTCCTAAACCTGTTTGTCTGAAAGCACCTCTGCTGAAATAGATACAGCAGGTATCCCTACTGTAATTACCAGCATTGCAATTAAGGAAACAAATGCCAGCTTTTTCTCCTGGTCTTGTTTAACACCCCAGATGTCTGGTGTGGTACTATCTTGCTCTTTGGTGGATGGTCTGTGCTGTGCAGTGACAGCCTCACCTGGGTGGGAACACTAAGCTCTGGCATGGGGGGGGGTGGCAGAGCTGTCTGTAACCTGGGGGAACAGATGGCACTGCCTGACAAACGCAGACTGTCCCCCCCTTCCCTGCTCCTTTCTGCTGCAAATTGAGGCTTTAAAAAGGATTGATGGGGCTAACAACAACCTCATCTAGGATGACTCTTTGGGGGATTAATGGCTAGTCGCTGGGGAAAGGTTTAATGGTCCAAAGAGATCAGCAGTCTCAAGCCAGTTTATTAATCAGTCGGGGCTAAGGCCATTATAGCTTAATGGCTCAGCTTGCATGGGGGCAGAGGAGGCACGGGCGGCAGTGATCCATCTGCACAGAAACAAACCAAACAAAGCAAGGAGATCCCTGGGATCCAGTACAGAAACTCGCTGATTGTCAGGGATTAAGATTTAGCAAGGAAATGCAAAGAGAAAAAGGAGCGATGGGCTTGTTTCATTTATGCCTGACATGCTGCAACCCACCTCCCTCCCTCCCTTCTGCAGTGACTCCTGAACAAGCCCATGGGCTCCCAGCCAGCTTTGTCTCTAGCAATGGCCACTAGACACCACTGCTGTGGCCTGGATAGTTGGGGACTACTACTGGGAGAGGAAATTTCTTTCTAACACTTTGTTCAGAGATCAGGTTTCTGCTCTGGAGTGTGAAAACTGAGGTTCTTATTATTTTTATCACAGCAAGTCGAAGCACAGAAGCTATTCTTATTCATATAAATGTCTAATCCTACTCTGATTCCTCCTGAGCTGTTGCATTTGCTTTGATTACTTTTTCCAGTTATAGCTAAAATTAATTTTGCAGTATAATAATCTGCCTTTACAATGCAGCAGTCCCTGAGATGAGGAGAGGAGGCACTGAGCAGGTCCTGCTACGGACCCAGTCCCGTACTGGGGCTCAGGGAAGGCTTGGCTGTGTCCTGGCTGCCCCAGAGCAGTTAGATGCCATCTGTATGGGGTCTCAATGCCTGCATCTAATTATTTGCTCTTCAGTTTAGAGGGTATTCTATAGCAGGATGTCTGAATACAGCACAGGGACAAAGTAATTTCCCCTGGGGCACAGTGTGGATGAACAGCGGGATCACTGGGGAAGGGGACCTGCTCCCAGGTACTGGAGGTGTCTGGAGCAATTTTCAACTGCCTCCATGCAGTGGGACTGGGTAGGAGGCACTGACTTATTCTGGCCAGGACGGGGTCTGGGAAATATTACAGCAAGCTGGTATGGGTGGCTTGGGGTCAGTAGGCTCTTTACTTGCCTGAAAGTGAGGTCCCTCTGCTTCATCCTCACTGAGTCTGTTTTAAGCAGCCTACAAAGAGTCTGAACTTCTGAGAAAAGCTCTGGCTTTGCTCTAGAATCTGATCACAGTCAGAAGTTGTTTCTGTTCTGATACATTTTTAGGTGGCCAAAATTTTATATTATTTTTTGATTTTTTTTTTTTTTGGCTGTACTTGCTCCCTCCAAAGTCATGAACTACACGTGAAAGTAGATGCCTTATCTGCATTCATCAGCTGCCTTTTTGGATAAAACCTCTAAACTCATATTCTGCTCCTCCTCTTTCTTCCCGTAAATGCAGGTATCAGCCATATGCATTTCTGCTCCCTTGAGACCCTTGCTGATTCACTCTTGCTTCCCTCTGTAGAGCTCCTGGAGAACCTGGAGCTCTGGCTGGCCTAAGATGGTGAAAACCAGCACACCCCATACACTCAGTGCCCCAGGCTGAACAAACATCATGTACAGCACTACAGGTTTCTCTCAACTCAGTGTTTTCAAGAGTCTCTGAGACAAACTCTTCCCTGGAGAGAAGCCTGGACATTCAGCAGTTGAAAGCTGCTTCTGCAAGAGATAGTTGGTGGCAAAAAGTGTGTGTGTGTGTGTGTGTGTGTTTGTGGCTTATGGAACAAAGAGGGAGAGCAACCTCCTGTGTCTTCGGATGGTTTCTGCACATCACTTAATAAGATTTCCAGTTTGCAAGGGCAGTAGCCTAAATTTAATTAATCACAGAGCAGGAAGAAGGTGGCAGGCACCAGGGACAAGCTGAATTAATGGAGTCCCCTTTCTGGAGTGCTGTGCCTGGGTCTCACTGGTTTTTATCCACCTTTTCACCAGTGGGATGGTGTCTGTGGACTCAGTTTTCTGTACTTTTGCATCCCAAACATTCCAAACAAGATATTTCTATTGCTTTATCTAATGAAGGATGGGGATCCATGTGTAGCATGCTGTGAGCTGTGAGTCTATAGGATCAATCAAAACTTGGTTATGAGATTTTGTAGCATGTGGCAGAACTTTATGCCACTAGTTCAGCTTCAGAGGTGACAGTTCCTGGTGGTCTTGCTTTTTTATGGCTATAGAGACTCATGCTATTGAGTCTGATAATGATGTTGGCAAGCTAACACATGGACCTATCGCTCAAATTAATCCAATATAAAATCTGCTGGGTTCTGATTCTTGAAGACCAAGGGCTGTAATAACTGGGGGAGCTGTAAGAGCCAATAAGTAACTCCTTTACATGAGCCTGAAGTCTCTGTGCACCAAGTGGAATTGGAAGAGCAGAGCTTCCTCAGATGAGGTATGCTGGCCCTACCTGGACCTCCTCTTAGACCAAATTCTGAGGTTCCCTGGGAGATGAAGAATGCATTGAGAAAAATATGTTAGAAATATGCTGAACTATGTTTCAACCTGCTGAGTTTCCCCCTAATATAAACATATGGTGCTGAATTTAAATTCAGGTCCTAAACACTGTAGAAATGTTGGCTGCCTATAGTCCACGTGGAATGGTGACCCTATAACCCCTAAACCCAGCAACATGTATTAATGGCTTATCTGAAATCTCTGTAGCAAACATTTCAGTCTCTTCAGCCAGGGAGAAGTGGGTTACTTTGTGAATATCAATGCAGATCAAATAAAACTCATCTCAAGGACAAATGTATTTGTTCTGAAAACTTGGCCAAAGAAATCAGAAATGGTTCTTTAAAATGTATCAGCCTAGAGCAAGTTTTTATCTTCCTTTCTGAGCAGTGAAAGTTGGTGATCAAGCCATAATTTGAAATATGTGGTAGGATACAGCAAAATCAATGCCATTGAAAATGATTTGCAGTTTGGACATATGGATCTGAAGATTTGACAAAAACATGTTCTCTGTTCTACAGACATCAGGCTGTTTTCCTTTCATGTGACTTCATATATACGTAGCCACCCTGGCTTGTTTTCCACTGATCACAACTGCTCTTGTGTTCTCTTTGATGAATCCACTTGCTTGGTTTATTTTGTTTGGTTTTGTTTTGTGGGTTTTTTTGTTGGTTTGGTTTGGGGTATTTTTTGGGGGGATCATATTGGGCACGATTTTAAGTGTTTTGGGAAAGGAATAGTTATTTTATTTCCTTCATTTGGCATAACTGGGCCATCAATCTCAGAAAAGCATGTACAAGGTGCCTAAGTAGAGAGAAACAAAGATGCAATTGCTGTTTTCTTCCTTTGCTTATGTAAAATGAAAGTAGAAGTCTTGCCGTGTTTAAAAATCCTCTTTTCTCCTCTGGAGTGAAGTGATTTACGCCTGCAGCAGGAATAGGTACCTTCTGGTTCCAGGGTACATGGAACAATCCCAGGGCTATCAGCAATGTTGGAAAGGGAGAAGGAAAGGAAGGAAGATGATGACTCACAAGAACTTTCCTTGTCTGTTATGATTTTGCTTTGTCGTTCTGTGTTCTCTGGATGGCTTAGGGAGAGATGCTTTTCCCTCATCTATAATTTGCTGCCAGATGAATATCTTGAGAAGCAGAATATTGAGAAATCTTGGGAAACTAATGAGAAATGCCTGAATGAGCCTGGCATGTTTCTCCGCTCAGCTGTTAGGCTCACAGTGGTGTTGGGCAGAGGGGGCATGCAGGGACTTTGAGACGGTTTCAGAGTTGTGCAGTTCCTTTTGCTTTTTGGTTTAGTACTAAAATAGGACAAGGGGTAGTGGTTTTAAAGTAAAAGAGGGTAGATTCAGACTAGATATAAGGAAGGAATTTTTTACAATGAGGGTGGTGAAACGCTGGAACAGGTTGCCCAGAGAGGTGGTAGATGCCCCATCCCTGGAAACATTCAAGGTCAGGTTGCACAGGGCTCTGAGCAACCCGATCTAGTTGAAGATGTCCCTGCTCATGGCAGAGGGGTTGGGCTAGATGTTCTTTAAGCCTGTTTCCAACCCAAACTATTCTATGATTTCATGATTCTACCGGCTTGGGTAAAGCACCAACATATGGTCTTACCCACAGATTTAGTCACCTAGCATCGTACACATTCTTTCGAGGTGTGATAGTTCTAGCTTACTAAATTCTTCCTACAGCTTGTTCTTCTCACCTGTTGTCTTGACTTTTTTCCCTGAGATGTCGATCTCTGTTGGACACTGCTGGGGGCTGGCTGAAGCTCTGTAATAGAAGGGTTGGTCGGTAAAGGACAATTCCTGGAGAGGAGCAGTAGATCTCCATTATGGCAAGGACCACAGCAGGTACCTACCATTTTTAAGATGCAGACTGTAAACTCTTGGGTAGGGATTTCTGTTTTTCTGATCTGGTGAGTCTCTGCTGCCATATATATTCTTTGAGGCTACTGGGAATTTCTATGGCTAAAATGGGAGAAGGGTGTAGGCCCAGTTCTGCCTTAAAATTGATTTCAGATCTGCCTGAACCTGGTCCAGCTGTCAATATGGTAAAAGACTTTTCCCTTTATGATAGACACAGCTGAAAGCATGGCTACCAGCATCCCTGAAGAGTGTGATTTTGAAAAACAGATTGCAGTGTGAATGCCTGAATTGCTGCCACAGGTATTTCTTTGACCAGACCTAATAGTATTTCTCCAGGAAGAGTGGCGTATGCAAGGAAGCTAGTACTCCACTCCCAGATGGGAAGTTTTGCCTTCATCTCGGCTATGATTCACGATTTACCCTGAGGAGATGAGAACACCGAGAGAAGCAGAATAATGTGAGGGAGACACGTGTGTTTCACCTTGCATTTGGAAAGGGAAGGTGTCAGAAAAGATTGCCTTAGGAGGTTTGTAAGGGCCAGTGACACATGAGAGATGCAAATCAGCCAATGGCAGCCTAGCAATGGCTCAACCTTTCCCTACAGCCTGTTTTGCTCGTGTGTGTGACAGAAGCTATTGCAAAGCTGGATTTCCGTGTTACTGCTACACATGAGGGACTTATCACCTTCCTTGGGCCTTTCACACTGCAGACTGATGAAGGGCAGGAAGCTTATGGCAATAGACTGAAAGTCCTATCCCAGCAGCTGTGAAACACAAGTCACTACTTTGTTATTCCATGGAGTCTGTGACTGGCCTTGAAAGAGCATGCTGACACGCACAGGTGCCATCTTTTGTGCACTGCGGATGCTTTCTCTTGGAGCCCTACAGACCTGTCATGGGATATGTATCATCCAGAAACCTCACCCAGGGGCACCCACCATATGCCCTGTGGATTTCGCACCACATGCAACTTGGATTGATAAGATGGGTCTGTGCCTTCTCCCCTGCTCCTGTAAACCTGGCTGGTGCATCTTGGACCTGCCAACCATTCGAATCCAGCAAAGGGCGATCTGATCGCAGAAGTGCTGCAGTATCATTCAGCAGCCAGGGTAGGAACCTTCTCTCATAGATGGCCGGGTGGCTCTGCCATCTGATTTCAGAGTTGTCTGCCTTGACATGTGGTGTCCTGTGCCTCGGTTAAGAAGGCACTCAAGAGGCCTGAGTTCTCTCAGATAAATGGCTCAGCTTGGAGCACTGTGGCTTGATGTTCCTGAAGCTGCTAATCCTAATTAACAGCTTTTCTGAGTCCGTTTTATAGCACTCTAGCAGCCCAAGTGGGCTTTAAAGTGAATGGAAATGACCCCATGGAGAGCTCTCTCTGGAGATGTTGCTATGCCGACCTGCTTACAGCAACTATTAAGGCTTCGATTGCTCTCTTCCATCCTGTGGTGTTGTTATTGTCATATGGGCTCAGATGGTGCCAGAAGTGTAGCTGGGATGGATGAGGCCTGGACTCTATTATTTAATTTTTTGGAAGGTGTGGGGAGAAGGGGAAAAAACAAGGAGAGAGGGGTAAAACCATGCCAGGCAGCAATATAAAGAATCAGCAACATCAACAACAAAAAAACCCAACCTGAAAGACCTGAGATTCCTCTGACAGACAATTGAGTCGATTTTCTCCTGCACAATCCTTAAAAAAACCCAAACGCAGTATTTTTCCCAAACACACTTCTTTATTGAAGGTCTGCAGGCAATAGGGCATTTCCCCTGGGTACCCGAGTTTCCTCCCTCAGTCTGATGGGAACACTGGGAGCCATGTTATGCCCCCACACTTCACAGCAGGTACCTCAGGGGCTGCCAGGAGCTGTGCTGTGCTGTCAGGCGATGGATGCCATTTCCACGAGACAAAGACAACAAATCGGCCTGGTGTGGCGGTCACCCTGACACAGGCCCGGGGTGGCAGCTCCCATGCCAGCCACGCCGGGGCTGTCTCCCCCCTTGCCCTTGCGGTGCACAGCTTGAAACATTTTTGGCCACACTCATTCTCTTTAAATTCAATCTTCCCAAAGCCTATAAATCTGAGGCATTAAGAGGAAGTCAAATTATAATGAATGTATTTTAGGAATATAAAAAGTAACAACTTAATATAACTTTCTCCTCTCCCTCTGCTTGCCCCCCCCCCCCCCCCCCCCCCCCCCGCCATGTTTTTAGCATTTTGGGAACTCTCAAAGCTTGAAGGGATATAATGTGTGCCAGAGGGAAGTAGGAGGGAGGTTTATTTGTTTTCCCTTTCCGGGAAGGTGTGAGCTGTGCCTGCAAGGAGCTTCTCCCCTGAGGCGACCGGCCCTCTGCCCCAGCGTGCAGGGCACCCCGGCCTCCCTCAGGAACCAGCGCCCTCCCTCGCTGCTCTTCAGATAAAAATAACGACACCTCAAAAGTGGGGAAAGAAAGAAAGAAAGGGGGGGGCGGCGGGAAATCGCGTTAGAAATACGATGATTTTATAGTTCCAGCACCGGCGGCAGCGCCCCGGCCTAATGGTTTCCACGGCGACGGGACGGGAGGGGGGAGCCCGGCCACGGCCTCGCTCCGCGCCTGCGCGGGAGAAGCTGCCCCGGGCCAGGCGCCCGTCGGCGACATGAGCTGTCGTGTGTCGGGAAAACCCTGGGCGGCCCGGGACGGGGGGGCAGGACGAAACCCAGAAGACAAGCCCCCAAAGGAAGATTAAGGAGAAAAATAACATAAGGGGGCGGGAAGTGGCGTGGGCTGCGGCCTCTTGGAGATGGCTGAGCCCTCCTCCATGTTGTGGGTGAGGTGAGACGATGGCGGGGCCACATCGCCCGGCAAGTTTGTGAAGGACATGTGGGTGTAGAGAGGTGGAGGAGGCTTTCAGGGCAGCAGGCCATCCTCAGGCGTGATGCTTTGTGTGTTAGGATGATCTTGTGATGTTTATAATGGTTGGGAGGGGGCTTTTTCATTAGCATCAGTGCTCCCTTATTGCCTTTGTAAATTGGATGTTCAGGGGAAATCTTAGCGGGGTTTCAAGGCCGAGGGAGCAGCGGCAGCATGGTGGGGCTCTGTGGGATGCAGGAAGACAGCGTTTTGCAAGGAGGTGGGAGTGGAGGGAATGGTGAGAGGCCAATTAATTTCTGTAGCACATCAGGCATGAGTAATGAGCGCTGCTCCAAAGGAGAGAAGGGTAAGGTTGCGCATGCATGGCTGTGTGTGCCTAGGGCTGGATTCAGCAGCCGTGCAGACGCTTCTGGCCTTTGCTCCTCCGTGTGGTTTGGGGACAGGAGCTGGGTGGCTCTTGGGGGAGGCCTTCTTCAGAGCTGGGGTTGTCCTTTGGAGTATGATCACCCCAGAAGTCACCAGCATTAGATGGGGAGCAGAAAGGCCAAAATAAAGTCCACCAAATATTAATGCCACCTCCCCCCCCCCCCCCCCCCAAAAAAAAAAAACCCCAAACCCCAACACTTAGGGAAACAGTATTTGCTTTAAAATGGCTACAGACTGAGGGGATCAAGCAAGAATTTCTCTTGCATTAGAAACAATGCTTTTAAATGGTAAAGACTGCTTCTGAGCAGTGTTGATTTGAAGCAACTTCTTTAAAAAAAAAAAATCTGAAAAATCCACCCCAAAAATATCAGACTAACATTTTTCCCTACTTTCCAACAACATATTTTTCTCTGGCGAAATAAAAATGTAACCTCATCAGGAGGGGGATAGGGGACAATTTTTAGCCTTCTTACAAGGTGTGGATAGACAGTGGTGTTGAAGACAGGTAGTCCATACTGTTGTTTATTATCTATAATAAGTAGCATCCAGAAATCTCAGTTAAGGATCAAGCCCTAGTGTGCTAGTCCCTGTACAAACACACAGTAAAGAGTCCCTGCCCTGAAGAGCATACAGTCTAAAAATGGTCCCTTACATGGCATAATTTGGAGGGGAAGGATAGAAATCGGAGACGGAGAAATGAGAGATCAACCTTCTTCCTGACTTTTATCTTCCAAACAAAAGCCATAAACCAAAAATGCTGAGATCATCGTTTCCAGTCCCCATCATTAGCCAGATGTTAGAATCACAGAATCATTTAGGTTGGAAAAGACCCTTAAGATTATCAGGTCCAACTGTTAACCTAACACTGCCAAGTCCACCACTAAACCATGTCCCTAAGCACCACATCTACACATCTTTTAAATACCTCCAGGGATGGTGACTCAACCACTTCCCTGGGCAGCCTGTTCCAACGCTTGACAACCCTTTCAGTGAAGAAATTTTTCCCAATATCCAATCTAAACCTCCCCTGGTGCAACTTGAGGCTCTTTCCTCTTGTCCTATCACTTGTTACTTGGGAGATGAGACCGACCCCCACCTTGCTACAACCTCCTCTGGGGTAGTTGTAGAGAGTGATAAAGTCTCCCCTGGGCCTCCTTTTCTCCAGGCTAAACACCCCCAGTTCCCTCAGCTGCCTCTCATAAGACTTGTGCTCCAGAACCTTCACCAGCTCCACTGCTCTTCTTTGGACAGGCTCCAGCCCCTCAATGTCCTTCTTGTAGTGAGGGGCCCAAAACTAAACCCAGTATTCAAGGTGCGGCCTCACCAGTGCCACGTACAAGGGGACAACCCCTTCCCTGTCTCTGCTGGCCACACTATTGCTGATACAAGCCAGGATGCCGCTGGCCTTCTTGGCCACCTGGGCACACTGCTGGCTCACATTCAGCCGGCTGCCGACCAGCACCCCCAGGTCCTTTCCCACCAGCCAGCTTTCCAGCCACTCTTCCCCAAGCCTGTGGTGTTGCAGGGGGTGGTTGTGCCCCAAGTGCAGGACCCAGCACTGAGCCTTGTTGAGCCTCATACAGCTGGCCTCGGCCTGTCCAGATCCCTCTGCAGAGCCTTCCTACCGTCCAGCAGATCAACACTCCCACCCATCTTGGTGTCACCTGTAAACTTATTGAGGATGCACTTGATCCCCTTGTCTAGATCATTGATGGAGACACTAAAGAGAACTGGCCCCAGTACTGAGCCCTGGGTGGCACAGGAAGGCGACAGCTTGGCAGTGAGTCACACTGCTGATGTTGACACCATTCACCTCAAGAATATGGTCCCCAGGTGCTATTCTTCCATCTGCAACAATGACAGAATCTGCGAGTCTACCCTCACCTATCCTCAACTTTTCCTCCAGGTCTTCTCGGTGAATTTCAGTTGTGCTTGGTTCAGCCATAAGACTAACTTGCTGAGGAAGGTCGTCTTTAGTCTCCTCAGAAGCTGGATTAACCAGTCCAGGCTCTGCGGCCCCTAGTGATACCACAGCAGCTGCAGAGCTTTCCACCACAAGTGACGATCCTCCACTTGGTACCTCTGGATCCTTGGGTGTGTTTGTCTCCACCTTGGATGTTCCTTCCCTTTCGAAATGTAATTGTTCTTCCGCTGTAGTTCAGATTTGTATTTCTTGAAACCAGGACACCTGTTCTGCAGATGAGCTTCTAGTTCACATTGCTGCATTTTCTGCTGACACTCTGCCTTTAAAGGACAGAAGACAATCAGCTTATCCAACAGGTTTCGTACTAGAAGGCTGGACTTGTGGCACTGCTGGAAAGAGAGCTTTATCCGAGCCACAGGACAAAAATTATATTCCTGCATGAAGTTTTCAAGGCATTTTAAACAGTACCTATGTCCACAGAGGGTGTCCATAGGTTGGAGCAGAGCCTAAAGGCAGATGTGGCATTGTCCACTTCATCGTGGGAGTTGTGGAGATGATTGTCCAGCAAGAGGTGAACTGGCCACATTCACAGCAAAGTTCACTAGCTTGGGATGCGTGTTCTTCTGCTACAGGATCAGCCATGATAGCCAGCATCAGGCACTCTCGGGCCACCAGCAAGGAAACTTGTCATGTAGTAGCTGTCTGACAGAGGTCCTCTGTAGGTGCCGGGGATGAGAATGTGATTTTCTGTTCCCCGGGAAGGGGAGGGAGGAGGTGAGGGAAGCCCAGTGTGAACACGTCCTGTGACGGCGTCAATACACGGCTCCTCCACCAAGTTTCCGGGCAGGGAAGAAAGTTGAAACCTACGTGATAGGAGGAGGCAGCGCAGCCACCCAGGTGTCTCACAGCTGTGCAGGTGTCTCCTGCCTTGTGTTCCTGGGCTGTGTCCCCTGGAGTGAGCTAGTCAGACGCTGGTGGAAAGGCAATAGCTGTCCTGGGCTGAAAGATGCTGTGGTAACATAACCCACTCCAGTGTGATGGCAGAAACTACAGCATGCAGGGAAAAGCAGGTGGTTTATGATGATCTAGGAGGGGACCGGTGGGGCTCAGCTCCCACTGTCTTGCTGAGCAGGGCCACACATGGCTCCTGGATGTCTCTGTGCCGTGGATTTCCTGCTGATAGCAGGGAAACCTTTTTCCAGGGAACTGGAGCTTTGCAAAGTAGTTCCAAAAAATGGTGGATTTTTCTTCCTGGCTTTTCTTAGCTTTCCTTTTTTGAGATACTGTAGAAACTTTAAAACATGATTGAATTCGTGCATGCCTTTATTTATTGAGCTATTTATGATGGGCACAGATTTCCCTAAGCCAAAAAGCCCCCTCCCTCCTCCTTCCCCAGCCTTAGTAATCAGCTTCCTTGTGCTCCAGCCCACGCTAGGCTATTTTCCTCTGTCAAATCCTCCATCATTGGTTAAATTACCTAGGTGTGTGTTGGCTTTATCTTTTTTTGGTGAAATCTTATAATCTTTCAAGTCTGCTTTGCCCAAGTCCCTGTCATCCTCTTAGGTCTCTTGTACACCCTGCTTCTCTCCTGGCTGATTCTGTAAAAGGTTGAATTTCAACAAGCTGCTGCTCCTGGGGCTGAAGTCTGTACTCCAGTGCCCATGACAACCATCTGTGTCCGTCAAGGCTCCCAAGTGCTTCAAAGCTACAGTGAATTGCAGATGTTTGGACTCCTTTGCAGATGAATGTTAAATTTTCCCTTCCACCATGCCTTTCTCAGATGATCCCCTTCCACATTTTGCTGCCTGTGTTCGCTGCAGCCTACATAGCCTGCACACCTTTTATGTCACTGTACTGTTAATGAGCATATTTGGCACGGGCCCTGCTTTGCCGCCGGGGTGCCCCTTCCCGTGCACATACTAGCAGCTGCCTTCTGACATGTGAAGACATGCTTCACTCAGAGTCTGCCGTGTGAGCCAGTTTTCATCTAGGATGCTCTTTCCTTTTGGCTCCCCACAGAGATCACAGGACCCTGTTTAATCCAACTCCCTGTCGGTGTACGATTGAGTCATAGGCAGTTTTTCTGTTGCTACATCTAATAGCGCTTTGCTATTAGGAGCAGAACATCAACCCGCTTGGCTGGGAGTTGGCACTGTCACCCAGCAGCTCTTCTTGTCTGGAAATTGTTTTGATTCTTTTCTTAGACTTCTCCCTCTTTGTGTCTTTCTCTCTGAAACATTAATTTCCTCTAATTAGAACCTCCTTAACAATTCTTTTTTCCCCTCTCCTCAGTTAATTTCCTCTAATTAGAACCTCCTTAATAATTCTTTTGCTAAATCAATTTCCTCAGTTAGAACCACCCGCCATAATTTCTTTCCATCCTTTCAAAAGCTGTCGGAATAGCTAAGCAAATTATGCTTCTGGGTAACCTTTATCTCTTACTTGGTATTTTAAAAGAACTGTAACAGGTTAGACAGGCACAATTTCCCCTTCCAGAGCTATGCTGGTCTGACCCCATTAGGTTATACTTAGCTGAGGGTTGTACTATTGTATACTTGATTAGGCGCTCTAGCTGTTCCTCTGGAACCAAGGTAAGGCTGTATTTATGAATGAATTAAACATGACACTTCATTATTCAGATCAGATTTAACAGTGTCAAAATCCGTCTTTAAACCAGATCAAATTGCTCTCTAAGAATATGTAAAACCTCCTGCCCCTGTTAGCTGTCCTCTGAGCCAGCCTTTCCTAACTTTTTCTCTGCAGCCATGCCAGCTTTCTTCTGGTGACAAGCTTTTTAAGTACTAATTGTTTCTAAACCATGCTGTTTTTAAAAAGATTTTTGTGTTGTTCGTAATTTACACAGTAAGTACCTATTAATGGCACATTGCTTTTCACAACCATGCTGTGGGACACATCGGCAGTTGGTATAAATGGGGAGGCAGCTGATTTACACATTATGGACTTTGGCTCTGAGTTGCCTCTTCTATGTTACGCAGTTTCTTTGCAGCTGAGACTGTATTATGCATTTCTCTATCCCTTTAAGATGGACCATAAGGAACCATCTCACTATGTCTGACCTTCCTGAAATCTAGCAAGGATGACTCGCTCCGTTTCCTGATTCTGGGAAGGGCCAAGTATTGGTGGCAACTGGGGGGAGCCATACAGTTTTAGTGAAGTCTGTATTTTTATGTAATTATGAAAAAAAAGAAGGAAACACATCTGAGCTTCAGGAATGCTGTCCCCCCACCACTGGTAGCTGATCGTGTTCCCTTTTCTAGTACTCCTTTCTCACGTTAGCACCTACTCCCAAACACAGATCTGATGGTTTCTACAAGTGTCACTGTGAAGGAGAGCACTGCTCTGCTGTGACGCATGGTACAGTAGGGCCCAGCTCACAGGAGACAGGTCAAACCAAGCCACCTCCAACAGGCTCATGAGACTGCTTCTGGTCTTTGTAGCATAAGGACTTTCTCCCTCTTTTGGCTATGGCCAATGTAAGCTGCATAGTCCTGATCACAAAGCAGAATGTCAGCATGAGCCCTGAAGAGTCTGCTCCAGTAAGGCAGATGGGCCCTTCAAACTTGTGAAGTGCTTTTTACCACCATCTGATGAGAATCAGCAAGGCCTCAGTGGGTGGATGCCTTGGGTGCCACTTGGTACAACAAGTGGAGTGATCCATGAGGAATGCTCCACAGATATTCTACAGGGCTTGCAGCTACTCCATCCTTGTCAGTGCCACTGCCAGCTTCTGGGCAGGTTCAAAACATTTTAGCCAAGCCTAGCTACTGTGGAAAAGCTGTACTGCTGCCCTCTTTCACACTTCTTTCCTTCTCATCTTAGACTTGACAAAGTTTATTCTGGTGGAAGTGGTGCAGAAGTTGTAAGATCTACTTTATTTCCTCTGCAGTCTTAATAACTATGCAGAAAACTCCATTTGCCATCGCTTCCCATGGAATTTAGGGGTAGGACTGGATGGAAAAATGAAATGCATTAAGTTTTAGTTTTTGATAAAACCCCTAATGTTTGAGATGGGAACAGGACATTTTGGGGCAATCTTACAAGGAGTAAAATGCTGGTGGTGCTGGAGAGGGGGTTGTTTGGGAATGGTAGATTCTCTAAAAAGATATGTTAGAAGGCTAAAAAAAAGCTGTCTGGTTCTTCTCAGAAGAGATGAGAGAGCAGGGAGAGGGAATCACCAGGTTGGATTGTTCAGACCAACAATCGACTACAACGGGAGAGATGCTGTTCTCTATGCTCCTTGAGCTCTCTGTGCCCATCTTGCTGGTCTCCAGTCCATTCCAGCTGAGGACAAAGAATGGCTAGAGATAGAGATAGGCAATCCAGTAGACAATGTTGAAGAGCAGGAAGGCGGTGGGGAAGAAGACGCGAGAGTAGGAGTCCAGGCGGGAGATGTGAATGCGGACCCTCCCCTCACGCCACATTCCTGTCTGGCAGTCCTCAATGCAGCAGAAGAACCTCTCACATTCCTTTCCTTCCAGGCACGGGGAGCCAGGGTCTTCATCCTCATCCTCCTCTATCTCTGGGGGCCAGTGCATGATGTTGTTGATGTTGATGGTGGTAAAGGATGGCATCACCTGTGCACCGGCAGGTGGCTGTAATGAGAAGGGCTAGGTGGATTAAAGGGAAGGAAAACAGAAGAAAAAATGTTCTAGACACCAAACCCCATCCCACTGACAATAGAGCAGTTTATAGCATAGGTGCAGTTCAGTGGAGAGGGGTGACTGATCATCCTCCATCTCTGTACCTGGTTGTAAATCACCACCTTGGCATACTGGGGACTGGCAGCTCCCTGCAAGACTATGAGTTTCCTTCCTGGCACCCTAGGGCATAGCCTTAGCAAAGATCTACTTGCTCTGATTCCCCATCTCTGCCACTAACAGTGCAGAAACAGGACCTGTTTGATTTCAGATGTGCTAGCCTCTTCCCTCATTCCCTGGAGCTCAGCTGTCTCTGAAGACACAGCACACAGTCCAGATGTGTCTTCTGGTTGCTGTCAGATGCTGGAGAAAAGCCAGGGAAAGGCTGTGTGTGACTCATAACCTCTTGGCCCAGGAGAAGAGGCTTATCATCAGCTTCATGGAAGAGTTCTCTCCACCTGTGCTGGGAAATGAGACTGGCACAGAAGAGATCTATCTTTTTTGGTTTCAGTTCTGTCCCAATTCAGAGGCCTGTTTCAGCTGATGTGTCAGAAGTACCTGCCATGAGCTTGGGTAGATCTCAGGAGGATGACAACCACTATGGGTTCACTGTCCCCACACTCAGGTCTTCTGATGGACACACCACAAAAGAAAATAGGTTTCTGCATCTCTGTGACCTAAGATACCTCTGTAATCCACAGAGATCAAACCGGTACAGGAGGAAGAACCTGGGAGTGGCTCACCTTGTCTTAAAGTGGACTTGTGGTCATGGGAGTCATCCTAAACTGTACTGATAAGCTCTCCAGCAGTTCTGAAGAAAGCACAGGGTGTCTGGCTCTGACAGGGACCTCATCATTTTGGGGGAGCCTCAGCTGCTTTTTCTGGTTGTGTCTCACCTTTCAGGTTCTCAGACCCAGCACACAGAGTGGTCAGAGGACCTTATGAACACAGCACAGGCACTAAATCACATCAGCAGTTTCCAGTGCAGGCTCAGGAGGGATAGCTTGGGGTTCTAACAGCATCCCCCTCTGCTGGCCCTTTTGACCTACCAGTCTGGCTTTCCTGTTGTGCTCAAGTGGCTTCTTGTTTCCCACCAGGTAGTTGAGCGTAGCGTACTCCATAAGAGCTGCGAAGACGAAGATGAAGCACACAGAGACAAAGAGGTCCATGGCTGTGATATAGGAAACACGGGGAAGGTGCTTGCGGGAGATGGTACTCAGGGTGGTCATCGTTAGCACAGTTGTGATACCTAAGAGAGAAAAGAGCTGGTTTAAGTAATGAAGAGGAGAATTTCTATCTTCTACATGCATCCAGCCCCCAAAACATCCCCAATTCCGCTTTCCTGTGGGAGAGAAATTCCTCTGGTTGTCTGGTCCCATTTTTGCTCTGCTCAGCCAGACTCTGGTCCTGACAGCTCTGACAATGTTCTATCGAGAAAGAGCTGTTCAAAACTCAGGTGTCAGACAGGCTAGCAGTGTGGACTCGTAAAGGAGTGGGGAACTTGGATTCTGCTTAAGTGTGTATACAGGAACAATTGCTTGGACGATGAGAGGAGAGTTCAGAGGAAGGACGTGCTGAGGCAATAACACTGGATGGATCGCTTTGGGCAGGCAATGGGCGAGTTGGGATTTGGTCAGTGATGTCTGGCTGAGTCAGCAATAAGCATGGCAATGTCTCAGATGACACAGAACTGCTATTTCTGTCTGATATGAACCAAAGCTGGAATGCAAAGGCCTCCTTTCTTGTTCTCCCTTTGTCTTTGAGCATTTGCTCCCGGGATGAATTCAGCCCAATGCAAATCTCATCATAGAATCATGGAATCATAGAACGGTTTGGGTTGGAAAGGACCTTTAAAGGTCATCTAGTCCAACCCCCCTGCAATGAGCAGGGACATCTTCAACTAGATCCAGTTGCTCAGAGCCCTGTCCAGCCTGACCTTGAATGTTTCCATCTGCCACCTCCTCGTGCAACCTGTTCCAATGTTTCACCACCCTCATCAGAAAAAATTTCTTCCTTGTACCTAGTCTGAATCTACCCGCTTCTAGTTTAAAACCATTACTCCTTGTCCTATTGCTACAGGCCCTACTAAAAAGTCTGTCCCCATCTTTCTTAGAAGCCCCCTTTAAGTATTGAAAGGCTGCGATAAGGTCTCCCCAGAGCCTTCTCTTCTCCAGGCTGAACAACCCCAACTCTCAGCCTTTCCTTATAGGAGAGGTGTTCCATCCCTCTGATCATTTTTGTGGCCTCCTCTGGACCAGCTCCAACAGGTCCATGTCTTTCCTGTACTGAGGACTCCAGAGCTGGACACAGCACTGCAGGTGGGGTCTCACCAGAGCAGAGTAGAGGGGGAGAATCACCTCCCTTGACCTGTTGGCCTCTCTTTCTGCAGCCCAGGACACGGTTGGCTTTCTGGGCTGTGAGTGCACATTGCCAGCTCATGTTCAGCTTTTCATCTACCAGTACCCCCAAGTCCCTCTCCACAGGGCTGTTCTCAGTCCCTTCATCCCCCAGCCTGTGTTGATACTGGGGGTTGCCCTGACCCAGGTGCAGGACCTTGCACTTGGCCTTACTGAACCTCATGAGGTTCACATGGGCCCACTTCTCCAGCTTGTCCAGGTCCCTCTGGATGGCATCCCGTCCCTCAGGTGTGTCAACCGCACCACTCAGCTGGGTGTCATCTGCAAACTTGTTGAGTGAGGGTGCACTCGATCCCACTGTCTGTGTCACTGATGAAGATATTAAACAGTGCTGGTCCCCATACAGACCCCTGAGGGACACCACTCGTCACTGATCTCCATCTGGACATTGAGCTGTTGACCACCACTCTCTGGATGCGACCATCCAACCAATTCCTGATCCACCGAACAGCCCACCCATCAAATCCGTATCTCTCCAGTTTAGAGAGAAGGATGTTGTGGGGGACCTTGTCAAAGGCCTTACTGAAGTCCAGCTAGATGACATCTGCAGCAATCCCCTTGGCCACTGAGGTGGTCACTCCATCACAGAAGGCAGGACTTGCCCTCGGTGAAGCCATGCTGCCTGTCTTGAATCACCTCCCTGTCCTCCATGTGCCTTACCATACCTTCCAGGAGGATCTGTTCCATGATCTCCCCAGGCACAGAGGTGAGGCTGACAGGTTGGTAGTTCCCAGTCAGTAGTTTACCTGGCTGCCAAGACTTTTCAAGTATCACAGAGACTGACTTGATAACTACGTCAGCCAATTCCCTCAGGACTCTGGGATGCATCTTGTCAGGTCCCATAGACTTACACATGTTCAGGTTCCCCAGGTGGTCACGAACCTGATCTTCTCTTACAGTGGGAGGGACTTTGCTCCCCCAGTCCCTGTCTTACGGCCCATCCACTCGAAAGGTGTGGGAACAGAGGTTGCCAGTGAAGACTGAGGCAAAAAACTTGTTGAGTACCTCAGCCTTCTCCTCGTCTGTGGTTGGCAGTTTGTCAGTTGTGTTCATCGGTGGTGTATTGCTTTCTTTGACCTTCCTTTTCTGGCTGACATATCTATAGAAGCCCTTCTTATTATTCTTTGCATCCCTTGCCAAGCTCAGCTCCAGCTGCACCTTGGCCTTCCTGACCCCATCCCTACACAACCAGGCAGTGTCCCTGTACTCTTCCCAGGATACCTGTCCCTGCTTCCACTTCCTGGCCATTTCATTCCTGTGTTTTAGTTTGACTGGCAGGTCTTGACTCATCCATGCTGGTCTCTTGCCTTCCTTTCCTGATTTCTTACACCTGGGGATCGAGAGCTCTTGCGCTCTATGGAAAGCGTCCTTAAAGATCTGCCAGCTCTGTTCTGCTCCCGTGTCCCTGAGGGCAGTTTTCCAAGGGATCCTATTGACTGGCCCTGTGAACAACTGGAAGTTTGCTTTCCTAAAATTCAGGGTCCCTCAGGACTGCGAACTCCACCAGTGCAGGATCACTGCAGCCCAGGCTGCCTCCAATCTTGACTTCACTGATTAGCTCACTTGTGTTGGTGACCAACAGGTCCCATACCACATTCCTTCTGGTAGGGCTGTCTATTACCTGGCTTAAGAAGTTCTCCTCGATGCACTCCAGGAGTCTCCTGGATTGCCTACAGCTCACCCTGCTACCTTTCCAGCAGATGTCGGGGTGCTTGAAGTCCCCCAGCAGGACAAGAGCCTGCAACTGCGATGCCTCCTGTAGCTGGAGTAAGAAGGCTTCGTCCATAGGCCCCCCTTGATTGGGTGGCCTGTAGTAAACACCAACCACAAGAAGATTCTCTTTGTTGCCTTGGTCTCTAATTCTTACCCATAAGCTTTCAACCTGCTCATGGCTATTCTTCAGAGACAGCTCTTCACAATCTGTCCATTTCTTGATGTAGAGGGCAAGTGGGTAGGAGATGATAAGCAATCTCTTTTGACTTGAATGGGGCTTGGAATTGTTTTTGCAGCAGCAGTAAAGCTCACAGACCTGTTTCCAGACATAAAGTATCAGGAGCCAACAAGGGATCAGCTGCAAGAGTTGGTATCGTGATCTCATCCACTGTTTTTTAGGATGTGGAGAAGAAGCAGGAACTCCACCTGTTCCTCCTTCTCTAGCATTCATCTAAATCCACCTGCCACCCTTTCCTGGGGTCACCTCAATGGGTGGGAGCATGACAAGAGATTTTCATATTTTCCTACTGTATTTGCATTAGCAGATGTGATGTGAATTCCCATGTATTTGAAATGCCAATGGAACTGGTCCAGTTTCCATCTCCCTAATGTAGGCTGGCGGGCTTGAAAGGTACTGGGGATCATTTGTATTAAGTACAACAGGGGCTGTGGAGAGAATACATTACTCTTGATGTGCTGAAGTCCCTTACCACAGAGAGGGGCTCCCCTCCTGGGGAAACTTGCCTTTGCTTTTTGAGGCAGCCACCACAGTGGTGTCAGCCGTGCAGAAATTTTGCCTCTTGCTTTTCATTCCTTTCCCAGCCATGGACTATGGCGTACCCTCACCTCCATTGGAAATGACACCCCACTCCTCTTCCTGCTCTCTCCATGGGCACCAAAGAAATTGATTTTGATAGGGAGGTGGGGAGAGATGGTCAGAATGGATGAGCTCTGAATAGCCCTGCCTGATGCTGATGGCCCCTCGCCTCTCCTCTTCCTCCCTGCAGAGGCCTGCAGGCAGGGCTGGGAACGCCACCTCCAATTAAAGAGAAAGTCGTCCGGGCTGATGGGAAGGACAGCGCTGGGACGCAGAGCTTGCTGCAAAATGCAAATACAGCCAAAGTGCATTAAAGATTTGTAAAGACCTCTCCAGCACCTATCAGAGCAGGATTCAATTGACATAAGCTTTTTCCTGCCTCAAAGAGCTACTGCAGTATGCTGAGAAAATCCAAACAATAGGCAAAGCTGTTGCCACATCCTGGACTCCCACTGTGGTGTGACTGACAGAGAAAGGCTGTACCTACAGGGCTTCCACATCCGGACAGAACTTGGGACCCTATGGATACAGCTGAGCAACTTTGCTCATTACCCTACAACCTTCATGTCGCTGGTCCTACAGTGAGCCCTTGAAAAGTCATGAGGAAATGCAGAATGCATGGATGTGACAGGAGCCCTTTGGTCAGCATTGCAACGCCACAGCTCACCCCTCTCCTCTCAGCACATGAGATTACCACATTGTCAACTTGGAAGAGGCTGTGCAAGGGTCTCAGATCAAGATATGAGAGTGTTGTGCTGTCCTGAAATAATCCAGTAGTCCAAACCAGCACAGTTGGAGATTTGGTTGAACTTGAGGATAGTGTTACTAACAGAAAGATGGACGAGTGGACTATCCTCCAGTAAGCTGAATAACGCCAGAAAATGCCGAAGTGCTTTAGGAGATTTTGCACTCCAACACTGCCACTCTGCTAGCCTTGCAGAGTTTGACAAGCATCAGACATGCAACAACCTGTCTCTTACCCAGAGATGTCCTGGCTGGTGTAGAGTCTCTCTTGATCCAGAAGGAAACCCAGGAAAGAACAACAGTCAGGATGCAGGGAATGTAGGTCTGAATGGCAAAATAACCCATACGTCTACTTAGGTCAAAAGAAACTGTCATCACCATGTACTCCCCTAGGGAAAAAGCAACAGAGACATTGGAATCATAAGATGTGACTTCCTAAAACACAAAAATCAGCAAAGTTTCAGAATTTAGAGTCTTTCTGATGAGGTTTTCTTGTTTTAAGTGCCTAGTTGGCTGGTTTTGTGGCTGCCCAGATTTTTAGCTTCATGGACAGCTGTGTGGCTGGCTGATTAGGTTTGATGACTCACTGGCATTGTCACTGGCTTGCTGGTTTTGTGGCTAGTGGACTCTGTGGTTACCTGGCTGGCTCTGTAGCTGTCTGACTTAATGCCTTTGTGACTAATTTAAGAGCTGACTTTGTGGTTGCCCAGCTGGCAATCTGCCTGGTTGGCTATGTGGCCACCAGGCTGCATTTGTACTGGCCTGCCTGTGTGTCCAAGCACACTGAAGAGCACACTGTCTGGAGAAGTTGCAGGGAAGAGAGTATTCATCTTCAGCTGATTGCTGTAAGAGTTTCTTTTCTATAGAAGCTATTTAGCTGTAACAAGCTACATGGCCTGGGTTGCTAACTAACTACCTGAGCTGTGACAAAAGAGGTGTCCTTCAGTCACATTCATCGGGACTCTGGTTCTGCCCCTGGAAAAGGCATGTGGTGCTGTACATCCTAATTGCTCATTTGGCAACTTACAGCTGAGGTTCTTCCTCTTTTTCAGCAGTTCCTAGCGAGTATTGGAAGAAAGCCACCCGACAGCTCTAGGGTTAAGATGGAGCTTGCAAGCAATTACCAAAAAAGAGAATTAGAGATGTCAGACAGCCACTGGTGCATTCAAGACACTTTCACTGCACCACTTCTTGTTCCGGTTTGTGCTGCCTTTCTACCCCGGTTAGAGGCTGGCTGTCGGTGTTGACAACAGCAGATTTCTGCAGAGTGGGAGAAGCGCTACCTGAACTTGCTGCTTCAGAGGGCTTAAAAACATGAGCTCACCCCACCTGCAGGAATCCAGAGGCTTTCCTCAGTTGTCTGTGGGAAGGAAAGAGGATGTGAGCTATTATGACGAGGAGAAGCTGAAGGGCCTCCATTCCCTGGTTTCTTCACACATGCAGCCTTGTTCCTGTCTCTTAAAGCATAATGCGGGTGTTCATCTGCCCCACACAACTTTACAGAAGGAAAGATTGAGACCTGCAAGTTCTGATTTCCCCACCCAGGGATCACATAGTATGCACATACTGCAGCAAGAGGGGATCTGAGCTCCATCTCCCCTCTCTCCTGACCCTTCAGTTAGGGATAGCTTCATTCACGTCAGCATTGTCACCCCACAGTTCACAGATGTCAGTGGTTCTGGCCTCCCCCTGCTTTGTCTTCCCCTCACCCTTCATCACTTCTGCTCCCTCTAGCAAAGGTCCATCCTTTCATCCTTATGTTTCTCTAACTGTGCTGTAGTGACCTTTCTTCCCCACCACTGTGGCACTGTCTGATGGCTCCTTTGCCTCCCACGAGGTCTCCAAGACACTGGCGTTTCTGTGGGCTGTCTCCCTTTGCCTCACCTGCCCCAGTCCTGAGAACTTCCGAGGTGTTCCTCAGCCCTGTGAAGTCAAACTGGTAGAGCCTCCAGGTGCGCTGGTCAGAGACCTCAATGGAGTAGCGCCTCCAGCGATAGACAATCTCCTCACGTGGGTAGCCATCTGGGAAAAGGGGCAAGGGCATCAGTGAAAGAATATGTCATGTGCCTCTACTCATTCACCACCCTGACTGCAAAAGCGCTGGCATCTCACTCGAGCTGTTTTGTAAACATGAAGCTTTCAGGCAGTTATTTCTGATGCGTTTTGTTTAGATTCCCTTAGGCACCCCCACATGCAATGAGAGTAGGGACAGCAACTCCCTTTGTGGGCTGCTTCAAATCCTAGGGATGGGAAGACCAGGGCTAGAAACGGAGCCTTTCTAGTGCTGAGGGATCTGGTGTAGTTGAGAACTGTTAATGTTGGGTTGATGGTTGGACTGGATGATCTTCAAGGTCTTTTCCAACCTAGACAATTCTGTGATTCTGTAAGGACTGCACTGGTGGGAGTAAGACTTGGGTTGGTGTAAGAGGACATCCCCAGCCTGAAATTTTTATGGGTTTTAGCTCCCTGGGGCAGCACGGGGCCTTCACTACTCCTTATGACTACCTTCCCTTCCCAGGCATGAGTACACCAAGAATACAAAGGTGCCAACATGGAGGTAGCATGGCTGTGGCTGCTCAGACTATCTGTACCTCCCACCCTGGGAGCTGATCTCTGTATGGAACAGAAGGGGTGCATTCTCCGTGGAGAAGAAGGCCTGGCAGGCTGGAGCATGGCTTCTCCTGGCTCTGGCTTTCTTGACAAAGAACCAAGCCTACTGCGAAGCAGGGACCTTGACAACTACGAGAGAGTTCCTCAGAGGAAGGAAGGAGCAAGAGCTTGGCAGCTAACTAGAAGTGTGTTTCTAATTACCAAGCATGTATAGCATGTACCGTTAATTAGCAAAGAATGAAGGATGGTGGGAGACAAGGGGATGGTATCTCCTCAGCATGCTGCCTCCCTCTGAAGCACCTCAGAGCCACGTGAGCTGTATCTCTTCAGTGGCAGGGGAAGCAGGAGATACAAACCCCAGCTAAGATGACTAAATCAGATTTCCAACTAATGCATGAGGACAGGAACCTCTCGGTGCAGAAAGGCTCACTGCAAAATTACCAGTGGAGATGGGCCAATATCAGCAGCCCTCTCTGCTGATGAGAATGGACAAGTGGGGACTGAGAGGGAAGGTCTGAGTACCCCTCCTTTGTGATGGCCTTGGGTGCAGAAAGTGGTCCTGTCTCTGGGCTGAGAGCCAAGCTGTCCTCTCAGAGAGCGGGAGAAGAGGGAAGATGCCAGGCAGGATGGGTGCCATTTGTCTGCCAGCTGAAGGGATATATTCTGTCCAGAGTGACCAGAAGGTCACTGGAATAATCACCTCCAACTGTCCACCCAAACTAAGGAGAAACTCAGAGGTGCTGTGAATCCGGCCCTGAAGATCTCTGCTAGCCCAGGAGTGGGAAGATGCTTCAGGGATGACAGGCAATGGCCCAGGAAGAGAGTCAGAAATTAGGTGAAAAATGTAGCTAAAAGGGAGGATGGTGTCCCCAGAAGAGTTTTACTCTACTGAGATTTCTTTACTTGCCTTCTAAAACTGTTTTAAAAATACGTATACTCACAACTGGAAAAAACCAAAGGGCAGGAGTGAGTGTCCATTGGGAAATTCTGCAGCTGGAGCAGGCACTCAGCCTCAATCGTCAGCCTGAGAGAGGGAGAGAGAGAGGGGGAGACTGAGATTTTGTGTTGGTGAAGGTGGTTTGATTCCAACACAACAATGTGACAGCGGGATTCTCGCTTCCTTGAGAGAGAAACACTAATTTGTTGAAGATCAGTCTGTTTGCAGGAACATTTTAAAACAGCAGCAAAATAAAACATATGTTTGGATATTTTCAAAGTGAGAAAAACCATCTAATTTTCACATTCAAAAAGCCTTTTTGTTTAGTGAGCTTTTCAGATTCATTTATGGGAGTGAGAATTTATGGGAACAAAAGCCAAATGTTTATTACCAGAATGAGATAGCTGGACTGACCAACATAAACTTTTAAAGGATTTTGGTTTAGGAAACCATTTGTAGTTTTGACTTTTTTCTAGGTATAATATGGAAAACCAGTTTGATTTTCTGGAAGCCTTCATCCTGGGAAGAGGAAGCCCATTCTGCAACTAGTACTGCATGTGTACTCCCATCAGCTCAGGGAGACATCTCCACTACTCTGTCCCAGGACACCTGGAAACCTCCTCTGCTTTCACCAGCTCCTTGTTCCCTCACCTCAGCAGCCGGCCACAGTGCCTGCTGGATGTACCTGAGCGTGTAGAGCACTTTTCCGTCATTCCAGATGCGGAGGAGCTGATTAGGAGTGGTTATCCAGTGGGAATCAGCCCGCTTGGAGTTCCTAAAAAAGGTATCTGGGATCCAGATGCGGCTCACCATGTTGGTGTTCAGCGTGAGGGCCTTCAAGGTGCTGTTGAAACGAAGGCGCCGGTCGTACCACGTCTGAGCAAAGAAGATATCAATGGTGTATTCCTGTGAAAGAGAAAGAAGAACATGTCTTTCTGAGGCGGATTCGGGCAAAGCAGAGCCCTGTCCTCTGGTCTGCAGGCCACCATTTTAGAGTGACAGCCAGAACATTCGCTTTTTAAGTCTGAGAGCAGATGTTGGTGACCACTGACACCTTTCCAGGCTCATGTTTAGCTTGGGGTCAGGATGTCCATGGCACACTTAGGAAGAGCCAAAGACTGTGTGTTGGCTAGTGGGCTGAGCTGTAGCATGTTTTGCCTGACCCATGCCTGGAAAGCCAAGACCATACAAACAAGGGCTTGGGCTTCCTCTTGGTGGACAACTCAAGCCAAACACTCCTTTTAAGCATAGGCATGGACATTGGCTGAATCCAGTCCTAAGTTCAGCTCCACCTTTCAAACAAAGGCAAGGAAAGCTGCTCACCAGCTTACCAGAGAGGGCAAGCAGACAGCTCTTTCTGTTATTTGTTAGGATACAGCCCAGCAGTGCTCCATACACCTAATTCGTACGTATAGCAATAGTAATGTTGTGCATAAACCTAGTGAGAATCCATCCCTTGCTGCAGGATTTACACAGTAAATGGTTTATATGAAAAACCATGCTGAAGATGCTGAAGATGCGAAAAGGAAGCTGGGGAAGGGGCTGCTATGGACCCAGCTCTTGGTGCAACCAGTTCAAAATCTTTAGTCTTTTGCAGACAGAAAACAGAGTTTCCACCATAATGAAAACCTTTGGTTTTGGTAAGAGAGAGGGTGTCCTAGCTCACCCCTAACTAGCATTTCTGGGAGGCAGCTCCTGTCTAGATTGGATTGGCAGTAGTCCACATCATTAGCCCACCGTTCTGCTGCTTGCTGCTGCAAGCCAATTTACTCCTTACCCTCTTTTTCAGACTGCCTGAGAAGGTGCTAATTAGTGCCATGCAGGAGCATGTCTGGCACTCAGTGGCTGTCTGAACCAGACCCCCAAATCCAGTTCCACCAGCCCATATTAAAGGCTGTTGACTGCTCCTGACAGCACCTCTCTGACTTGGACTTTGCTCCCTCTCACTCCTGTTAAACCCCCATGACCATGAAGGCATCATCTCACTCTCTCCTCTGGGCAGAGATGAACAATGTCTGACTTTGCCATCTCTCCCTCTTATTCTCCTCCTCCCTCTATTGATTGATCTTGGTGGAATTTTTATGACTGCAGCACATCCTCCCTCCGCTGCCCTTGCTGCTGGTTCAGAGCCGACTTCTCAAACCATGCTGTTAAAATAGATGCGGTGCTCTTAGCGCGCTCTCTTGGACAGCATGTCCTGCTGAGGGCAGGCAGAGCAGGGCAGCACACGACTCCTCGCTTCATTTTCTTCGCCCTCGCTCCACTGTCAGCCAACCGGTGATGAGTGATTGTTACCGAAAACATCCCTTGCATAGGAATGAGATCATGAGAAAAGAGCATTTGCCATCAGGCGGTCGAGGCACTCTCTGGACTGATCCTTCACCCTGCTTAGACAGGGGGATGAGCAAAGGTGATGGGGATGAGGTCTTAACATATCTCTAAATGGGGACAGATGCAGAGCATTCGAAGTGATGGCATTGCTTCCACGGTTCATTCAAAACAGCCACGAGGAGACATAGAGCTAGGATAGCAGCAGCCCTCAAAGCCAAGCGCGCAAGCATCGCCGCTGCCTGAAAACAGGAGAGCCCATTCCAGCATCTGAATGCTCTAGATCGCACTGGGCACTGCTTGGGCATATAGGGTGTGTGGTGATGAAGGCATGGATCAGATTGTGAAAACAGTGAAAGAGACCCCACGGGTGGGCAAAGAAGTATGGGCACAGCAGGGACAAGGTGGGGTAATGGCAGCCCAAGAAAATGACATTATTCTGCTTGGGGCCATTTTTTTTTCCTTGCCAGCTGTTGGGGTCAAAATAACGCAACATTTGACATGTTCTTCCCCACCCCTGCAAATCCCATTTGAGCCAGTATAAGCTTACATTGCTCCTCCTAAGCAGAATCTCTGGTGTAGGAGAAAGCAACTAAAAATGCAGTGATAAATCCATGTTAGATGCCACTATCAATTTCTATCTCCTAACTGGAGTCATTTGTGAGATCTCGCTTCTGGGCTGGCTGCTCAGGTTAGATGTCCTGCTGTAAAGTTCAGCATGCAGGTCTGGGATAACCAGTGCTAACATTCTGGGAGAGTGGAGGGTCAGCTATCCCAGGGGTTTGGTGTTTGTTGTCAAGCCCAGATTTTCAGAAGGGATCAGCATTAAAGAGCTCCTCTTGTGCCATTCATAGCCAGCCTTTGCAAAAGGTGTAGTGCACAAGTCATTCAGCTCTTCTGAAAAATCTGAGCTGTTATTGTCACTGTCCTGTGGTTTGATCTAATTTCAGTAGCTATTATTAGTACAGCTATTCACAAGGAACAACTTACTAGCTGAGCTGGCTCCCTTGCCTCTAGGTGGGGAACCCATTGGGAAATGTTGGCATTTACGTTTTACATGGTATTTTCATTGAGAATTATCCGAGGCAAGATGTATACAAAAATGCTCTGGCTTTTGGGAGTACTTTTACCCTTCAGATTCTCTCCCCCATGCTGTTGCGGAGGAGAGAGCGAGCGAGCGGCTGTGCGGTGCTTAGGTGCCACCTGGGGTTAAACCACGACAGTTCCTGAAGACTTTTAGCACCTGTATCCATCAGGTGCGGTTTGCATTGATGCCAGGGAGCCTTGCAGGACTGCGGCTCTGCACTCATCAGCTGTGGGACAGTGCTCAGACCTTTCTCTGAGCATTAATCAGAGCCCACTTGGCTGTAGGCATCTGATCAAGGTGATTCAAATGGGAGGTGTGTGACCATGGGTTCCCCACAGTCATTGGAGAGGGGTAGGCACTTCTGGAGGGAGATCCCAATATGAAGCAGCTGTCTTCTGGAAATGCCTCACACTCTTACTGACCTTAGGAGAGTCCAGGCAGATCAAGGCTGAATAGCTGAAGTTTGGCAGGACGAGCTCAGCCCCTAAAACTTATGGCAGTGCTGTTTCTTGAACTCCCACACCCCTGTAGTTTCCCTCTGCCCCTGATTCATTCTCAAGCATCAGAAAGAGATTTCTCAATACCTCAATTTCCCCGTGTGAAAAAAGGTTATTGTAAAATACGCCTCCAACATTACTGTACCATCTGCTATGCAGCACATGGAGGTTGTTAACTTCTCTGTAAAAGCACAGGCTTTTTGAGTGTTTTCAACAGAAACAGCTAGTGAAGTAAGAGGAATCGCTCTAACAGTTAGGTCACGCCATTTGAATCACACGTAGGGTGGCACACACATGTTGGCACGCATGCAACATTACATCAAACTTCAGTCACAAAATAATAAATGAAACTACCCGTAAGGCAAATCCGGCAGACTGCCTACCCTAACTGCTATCACGTGAGTTTACCCAATGCTGAGGAACGCCCTGCAGCGCCGCCGCTGCTAGAGGTGTGGGCTGGTGTCCAACTCAGCCTTCCAGCATGTCCCTGCTGGCCCTTGGTCACCGCCATCACCTGGCACATCACTGATCAGTCCTTGTTTTCCTCATGCGAGCAGCACAGATGCTGCTGAAAACCCAATTCCAGAAAATGGTAAAATCTGAAAATATTTAACGGAAAAAAACCCCTGTCCTGTAAAAGAGCATTTGTGGGAAATAAAGGGATGTGGAGTTGACAAGAATATTTCATCTTGGAAGAAAAAAAAAATAAAACAATAAAAAGATTTTACTGCACTCTCAAACCCTTTCATTTTTAAAAACATAGTTTAAGTGAAAAGCTATGGAATTTCTGTGTGAAAAGAAATTTCAAAGAAAACCCCAAAATTTTCAATCCAAAAGAAAATAAACAGATTCAGAAACCAGCCTGCTCCCAGCACAAGAGAACTGGGAGCTGGCCACTGTTCTCATTGTGTGCTACCCTTAGCCCTGCTCCTTGGGTCATCCCAGCCCCAGCTGCTCTAGCCTAACCTTCATGGCCCTGGAGCACCTCCCTGCTTCCCATCCTGATGTCCTGATACAGCAAGGGCATCCAGTCTGGCCCTGTTAGCTCCTCCCCGTGCCTCCTCTCTCACCTCTGTGTGTATGCGCATACACATGGGGAATCAGCCCATATTTCCAGTTGGATTTGGCCCCAGGAACTCTAATCTAGACTAAATTCCACGCTGGATTCTGAGCAGATATGAGTTAGGGCTACCCAATTTCAGACTAACAGCTTAAACTCACAGGGTTAGCATGACACAACTTGGAATTAGCAGTTTGTATTTTCAGGTTACTTTATACACTAAATAAACACAGCTGTGTGCCACCAGAAGATCCTTTTGAAATGGCTCAAAGCAAGTTAGGGTGTGCAGTTCAGCTGACCCCTCTCAAGGGTGCAGTTAGTGGGATACAGAGGAGTTGGTACCCCATGGTTCCTGTATCCATCTATGAGCTTCTTCCTCTGTGTTCTTTAAGAGCTCAGCTTTCTGACAAATGCCAAAGAGAGAGGCAAAGCCATGAGATGAAGATGTCTTAGATGTCTTCTTAAATTAGGATAAAATCAAGGATTTAATGGGGTTTTTTGCAACTTCACTGGTATTCAACAACATCTCCAAATAGAGGAGACAGAGACTTGGAAACAGGTTCCTCCATTTTCCCCTGCTGGAGAGATACTTTGGAAAAATCCTAATTAATACTGGGGCTGAGAGATGAACATCCTAGCCAGTCTCATTCTAGCTTTTATTGTTCTGATATTTGTTTTTATTCATACAGCCCCCTTCCCTCTGCACCTCCAAGCAAATCCCTTGCTGCAGTACGGTAAAGCAGGCTGCTTTCCTGGGAAGCATGGCCAGCATTTCAGGTGGGCTGGTGGGAATCTGATGGGTCCACGCTGACAATCACAGAGCTGAGCAAAGCAGATATTACAGGGGTGCTGTAGTTCAGGAAAATCTCAGGACTTATTGGAGAAGACCCAGGAATGGGGTGTTATTTCTTTCAAGGGCTGGTAGGTCACTCTGTGTAGCTTGAGGCACGTCAGGAAGCCTCTCCTCCAGTCTCCCTCTTCTGCAAAACAGAGGTCAGCCCAAGCATCCCCCCTGCAGACAGAACTGCGTTCAGCAATTCCACACCCCCACAGCCCTGCACAGGTGAGCATTTTCCTCTCCACAACATCCCATGCATCCCTCCCAGCCTGTAAACATCTCTGACAAACCCTGGGCTGCTCCCAGCTGGCTCCATGTCCCAGGGAACACTCTTAATAATAGCAGAAAGTCTGGAGACACACTCCAGGGTAAATAAATAAACTAAATAAAATAATCTTGTTTTAGAATAATCTTTGAATCTGATGCACAACTTCTTGTCCCCACAGCTTGTGGGCAGGAACGTGCTTCTAGCATGACATGTGCAAGCACTTTCCAAGGGCAGCAAGCGGGGAGGACGTGTACTAACAGCATATGCTGATGCTTGACACTGGACCACTTCAGCGACTGGCTGGGCAGCATCAGGCTTCTCCCAGTTCTCCCATTAGTAGTGTGAGACACCTTGCTTGTGGATGCTTCCATGTCCCTGCTCTGGGTGAGTTTTTTCTCCTGAACACAAAGAGCAAAAGAATGAGAATATAAATTTCATTGTGTTTCCAAGGTCCTCGTCTCTCCAAATCGGACCCCGGAGAGCTCTCTGGACATGATGCTGGAGTGACTAGGAGAGCTCGCAAGGACAAAAGGAGCAGAGCTCTGATGATCTGTGTTTTCAAGGTGACACACTGAACTTCCCATCTGCTTCACTTCTGCAGCAACACTGGCAGCGCTGTCCTTGTCTTAATGTCTTTCGCCTCTGCCCAGGGATCTCAGTTGAGACAGCATTCTTTTTATAATACAAACTCGCTGTTAAAAACCATCACCATGTCCTGTGCTCGTGCCAGGAGCCTTCAAACAAGACATTCTGTACATGCTGCTCTGCCGATTGCGGACTCCCCAATCATGGCTTGCTCACCCTTGGAGTCTCTGCAGATGAGAACTGGACAGGGCTTTCAAAACCAAGTGCTGCCTTCTGAGATCTCTACCTGCCCATTCCCACACACCTCTGCTCATGCCTGCTCCCATGCACGTGCAAGCAGGGACATCTAAAAGGCAGGCTTTTATACTCACGACAGCCAACCACCCCAGACTGTTTCTTTCCCCCCAAACCCTTTCTTCTGAGCTGTTCTCTTGTTCCACCGCTTCCTGTCCTTCGGTGATGTTACCTCCTCACATGCAACCCCACGATGGCTGCTGATTGCCATGGTGCCCGCTCCTCTTTTCATGGGAAGGTAGCCTGGCACCAGGAGCCTCTCACTGTGAGCCCCAAGGGCATGTGACCTAGACCTGTGTGTTTAGCATCTGATTAACAGTCATTACCCCAAGGATCAAGGAAAGTCCTTGAGTTGAGACATGACATCAGCCAGACTCTGGTTTATAGAAGCACAGTCTGTCTGCATTGTCCTTGATGAGGTTATTACTGAAAAGGCAGAGGCATGGACACAGGATGCTATATGCAGATGGGGCAGAATTAATTAAAGGAGAAGATACTGAACACTTCAATGAAGTATTATGCAAAGTACCACAGGGAAGGAGCCGCCTCCTTTCAGTTTGGTTTTTCATCACTCTCAGGACAGAACATGGCCTGGGTGGAAAGTCATTTGTAAGCACCTTCTGATGCAAACAAGGATGCAGCCCAGTTACCATGATCTCTAGAAAATGCCTGGGCTGCTTGCAGAGCAAAGCCACACTTGTCCGAAGTCTTGTTTGTGTGTCAAACCTTACTGCTAAAGCTTAAATGCTCCCCACAGTGTTGGGCTTGAAGGAACTTTGTGCCGGAAGAAGGAAGCAGGTGGGCGAAGAGGTGAGGACAGAATCACATAGGGTAACTGGAAGAGAATACTTAGCACTTTGGGCAGGTGCTCTTGTTGATTTGTCCTTTAAACTCATGGGGTGTTTGACAAGATGAAAAGAAATTTCCTTTGAAAGGGCTAGAAGATAAACCTTCTCACTGCATACAATTAACTCCCCAAGATTGCTCCTCCAGGACAGCTTGGCAAGATTCAGATGAGAAGCTGGAATTTCTTTAATTGAACTTCCTATTCCCATGCCACCCACTGCAATTAAAATGAAACACTGGGATGGGCAGTCTAATAACTGCCCAGGACGGGGAGAGCAGCTGCTGCAGCTTCCCTGTACCAGGCGAAGGAAGGCAGGAGGTCCCACAAATCCTAAACACTCCTGGAGAGGGGTGTCTGGGATGGTCAGCTTGTCCCCATGGAGACATCTGCAAGTCGGTTGTTGCCTGGGAACATGATCTGTTTCGCCAGCTCTGACATGGTCCTTGCCCCATCTCTCTGTCCTTACAAAACTCACTGTCCTGGGCTGCTGGATTCCCGTGAGGCTGCCTGCAGGCTCCTGCTCAGTTCAGGAGCTGGACACTGCAGCCTCACTGCCTCCTCCCTAGGATGGAGAGGCAGGAATGAGAGCAGTATCCTGTTGCAGCAGCAGGGAAATGGCCCTCAGGTGAAGCGAAAGAAGTCAGGAAAGTTCTCCAAACATTAAATGAGATGAGTGTCTTCAACTGTCAGAGGCATGTGGCTGTGTGGTTTGAAGTATTAGAGCAAGCATCCTTCTAGGCTTAGGGCTCACCAGCTGGGCCTGTTTCCCTGCTTCCAGTCTGGTACCTCATACAGAAGGGACCACCACTGGCATCACCACTGGCTTTGCCAGAGTATTGCCTACTGCTACTGCTGGCTCACCCGATGGACTGGCAGAGTCAACACTGCCTCTGAGATTTAGGGTCTGATTCTTACTTATATCCAGTCCCTGTTTGGGGGGACAGAGTTTTGGAGGGGTAGAGTAGTCCACAGTAGGCTGTAGACATTTGTAAAGGTCTCAGCACCTTTCCCTGTCTGAACAGTCCACATCTGCTGCCCAGTTCCCTTTGCGGGTTTTTCATCTTCCCAGGCTTTCTTGGGTTTTCCCTCTTTTCATTTCACTCCTTGCTCTAATCTTTTTTCCTCCTCCACACTCTCTTTGGTCTGTAGCTCACCCCTCTGCTTCTCTGCCTCAGCAAGAAAGGCATTACCACCCTGCCCATACCCCCCTTCAAATAGAAACTGCTTCAATTATAATCGCCCTGTTCAAACATCACATCATTTCTTACCCCCTTCCCAACTTCTCATGCTTTGTCTAGTAAGGCCCTACAGTCTCCAGGGCAGGGACTGACTCTCTCTATGGACTGAAAGGTGTCTAGTGATCTCAGCTGGATGCCGATTGTCATGGAAAGAAAACAAAGTCCCTCCCACTGCAGTCTTAGTGATGAAGAAATTGCTACAGAAGCTGTGCTTTGAGGTCAAGAGAGGAAGGAAAGGCTGACAGAGACTGGGAGCCATAGGAGCTCTGCTTTCTGTGCGGATCGGAGCCAGAAGCTTCTTCCAGTGCAGGAATTGCTTGGCCTGGCACACAGCAGCATGCAAAACCAGAGGGGGTAAGAACGGGCAAACAAGGTAAGGCAGCGTCCCTCTGTCCCAGCAGGCTCCTACAGCGGGCAGTCACAGGGGCGTAGGGGCAGAGTATAAGGAGCAGGAAAATTACTGCAGCCTTCAAAATATGCCCTCCTCTGCGGGAACCACCCGCGTCCAACGAGCACTGAGCTCTGTCAAACCGCCTTCTTGGGTGGCATGCTGACAAAATGGAGAAGCCAGCAGAGCCCAGAACTGGTGCTGAAGAAGCGATGCTCACCAGTAGCCATGGCAGTGGAGCTGCGCCTGGGAGGTGAATCACAGGCTGCCGTGGGCTAACGGGCTGCCCCACACGAGGAGTCATGGCACGGCACAAAGCGTCAGGAGGAAACTGGCCCTGGCTGGGCAGTATGATGCAGCTCTCCAAGAATCAGTGAGCCAGGGTGGCACCTCAGAGAGAGGTGCCTCCCAAACCCCAATACTGCTCTGTCCTCCCACCAAAATGGGTCTGAGAAAGCACAGTGCACCCACGTCCCTGGGATGCCATCCATTGTATGGAAATGCCTCTGCTGGCCAGGAGGAAAATGACTTGTCTGCCTGTATAAATCCCTTTCTAATCCTCATCCTCAAGGAAAAAAAGCACATTCAAAAGATCTGAGAAGGTTCTGCTTTCACAAAAGGGGAGGGTTTCGTGCCCTCTGCAGAAATCCTCACTCCTGACACTGTTCTCTCCTGGCCCCAGATGAAGGAGGAGGTGGGGACAGTGTACTCTGCTCTGCTGACTCCTTCAAGGAAACCTGTTTCATGTTGTCTCTCATACCCCTTGCTGTGCTTGCCAGCTTTCTCTTCCTGCCCTGCCAGTTCCTTGATTTAGCTCTTTCTCCCTGCTTCATTTTGTTTTTCCTTTCCCAATTCCTCTTTTCAAGCCACCACAAAATCACAGCCCAGTCCTAATGAGATTTCAAGGGAGCACCAGGCTGAGGAAAGCAGCTTGGAGAAATTGAACAGGTTACAGAGAAAGAACAATTTCTTTCTGTCTCCCCTGTTGGGTATTCAAAGGGCAAAGGAAGCCGGACTGCAGTTACACCAGGCCAGCTGATTCTCCTTTCCAGGCACACACCCACACTTCAGGCCAAGCGTGGTGGTCATTTGGAAGCTAGGACACGAGCCACCAGGCAAGCAGGACCTGCAGAGCTCTGCTGCTCCAGGCTGCTCATTTCCCATGGCATCTGACGGCTGCCAAAGACCCTCCTCAGAAACTGGGGGCTGGTAGTCCCAGTCCTTTTTTCCAGCCTCCAGCTGTTTCATAGAGCCCCAGCCTACTGCAGATGCCTCCTTTAAAACTAAGCCACTCTACCTTCTCCAGCTCTCCTAGATGGCTCTAGGACCTCTCTGGAGAATAGTGAATAAGATGAAGGCTCAGGTTTTCTACTTAAGGAATGCACTTGCATATCCCAGAATCATACATACAAAGACACTAAACAATTTTGGGTCTTGAGCTTAGTCCAAAGTTCCCAGGAGCTGGACAGCACATTCTCTCCTGCTCCTTACCAAATCCCACCACTGGACCTGCCTTTGACTTTCTGTGATAGCAGCAACACTGAGGTATTTTCATCTCCTCTCCTGCTGATCCAGTGAGAGAGGATCAGCATCTAAGCAGCCCCCGACCTCGCTGCTGCGGAACTGGACTGAAGCTTGCAGTCAGCTCTGCAGGAGGCTGCACGCAGAGCTCACATCCAAACAGCCATGAGCAGTGCAACGGGAGCTTGGCTTCACGCGATGGCTCACTCCTCCCTTGCAGCACAAACTGGGTGCCTGACATCCCCATTCCCAGTGCTCCTTCCATCCCTTCTCAGCAGAGACCCTTCCTCCTCAAGCCTCCTGGTGAGATTTCCTCTGCAGATCCCTCTGGCACACAGCTCCAAGCCATGTCACCACTGTGGCTCTTTGTTGTGGCAGGGGGACCCAGGTGCATCGTGCCTTCTCATAAGGTACAGATTAACGTGACAAACTAAGGCTGCAAGCTCTGGACAGGTCTGTTAGTCCACCACTACCAGATCAGGAAAGGAAACGGTCATTTGAATATTATGGTTCTTTTTGTCTTCGGCTTTTCTTTTCAAGGAGCAAATAAAGAGAAGATCAGCCAGTTATCATATTAACTTCACCCTCCTACCTTCCTGTCGCTGTAGGAACCACCAGCCTAACTCCCACAAATTTTTTCCACTTCTCTACCCACTGCTCCACTTTGTCTCCTTATCCTCACTACACTACTAAGGTGGCTTTGGGTGTCTGTGGAGGAGAAAGACAGACCAAGGGACACAGGTCTGTTGTGGGAGTTGTAACAGGTACACTGGCAAAGCTGGAGGGAAAGAGAAGCAGATCGGGGGGAAGTGTCAGGAATGAGGCTTACAACATTTGCAGAGTCCCTGCTCTGACCTCCCCTGTTCCCCAGCCACATGGAGACAAGGTGTTCCCCCACCCACACTCAGAAGTGTTTTGGTTCACACATCCCATGTGCATCTGCCGGTGGGTAAGCCTGCACTGCAGTTCTCCTGTTGAGCAAAGCTGATCAGATGGTTAGAGCCAGTCCCAGATAACTGCAGGTCAGAGAACCACCATGGAAATCCTCACACCAAAGCCCTCTGGACACGAAGATGGACAAGCAAGGCTTATTCCAGGGTCCCCAGGTACCATCAGCTCCGTACCACCAGCACACAGCAAGCCCAGCACAGAGAAAGCCCAAGACCCCTGACCAGACTTACTGCCCCACCCACAGTGCCCCACGCAGCCAGCACGATCCCTCTGGGGCTTTGAGGAGCGGTTGCATCAGGAACTGGTGGGGCCAGTCTCAGCAGTGCTGGCGTGAAATGGCTGCAACATCAGCAAACCTGCAGCGGGGAAGGGTGGGCTGCTGCCAGCCGGCGTGAGGCATCGCTGCAGGTGATTGTGGAGATCCACCAGCCCACCCACTTGCTGACCCTAACACGGGGGTCATGGGGGCACGGAGGAGATCCGAGGGGCTGCAAGGAAGAGAACCAAAGCGCTGCCTCAGCCCGGCCACCCCGGTGCCACAGGGAGGCTCAGGCTGGCAGTATCACTGCTCCACTGCTGCTCGCTTGCAGTTCATATCATGGGCAATTAAATCCTTCCTGTGCACGGAGATGGAATGCAATAGTCTGAATATTCAGTCTTTAACATCACAGCATGAAGAGGTCCTTGAAACATATTGCCTCTGGTCACCCACAACCATGGAATTCTGAGAAATGGTTTCCATTTCATAACACATTTATAGCAAGCAGATTTCACATCAGCCTTTTAGGGGGGATGGTAGGATTGCTTCATCTGGGGATGCAGGAAATAAATAGAACCAATTTCTACTGAAAAAAATGAAGTTTTGTTGGAAATAAATTAAAATTGTCATAACCTAAAATGAATTACCTCAACCTCATCACTGCATTCAGAAACATTTTTTTCTTCAGTAAGCTAACACAATATTTTGTTTTACTCTTATCTATTTGATTCATTTCATTTTGACTTTTATTTTTAAATACTCATTTTCATGCTTTACATATAGGACAGAATTTATCACCGTATGAAAAACAAATCAAAACAATCCGATGACACTAAACATAAATGTTTTGATTGTCCCTAAACCCATTTTCCCTCAGAAATGCTTAAGAATTTTGGCTGTTTGTCTCAAGTGGGAGGGGAGAGCGAGACCCCCTCCCCTACAATGCTGGCTGTTCACCCTAGACCAGAAACCCTGGCCTCTGACCAGCTCTTGACTTGGCTCTCATGCACCTGAAATATCCAGACCTCTCCCATGGAGAGATCTAAAGCTTTCAGTTCTGATAAATCAGCTCTGCCTTAAAAATAATTCAGCCCATCAAGTGACAACTGTTGGTACAGCTCAGAGCCTATATCTTTCAACATTGACACAACAGTGCTTTCCCTTTGACTTGGCAGAATCAATTTAATGAGGTTCAGACACAGATCAGTACCTGAATCACACACATGCTTCCCAGCCTGTCCACACACACACGTCTCCATATGGAGAAGTGGGGCCACTGGGGAACCACAGAGCCACTCCATTAGCTAACGCGTTTGTGATGGATGTGGCCGCAGCCACGCGGTTCTACGCAAGGTGCAGCTGCACACAGCAGCTCTGAGCCTGAGCCCGCATCTCCCGGGCACATCCCTCCCAGCGTGTGATGGGCAAGGATGCACCCCCCCACCCAGCCACCGCAGCCGTGTCTGCGTCGGTGCATCATGGCAAGGCCTCTTCTAATGTCCTGCCAGAGGGCAAAGCCCTACAAAACCGAGAGCGAGCTGCCAGGGTGGCCAGGGCACAGGACATCCCTCCAGTCTGGTCCAGACCCCAGTAAGGAGAGTCTCCTGGTCACTGGAAAACTGTCATCATGGTCTATTAACAAGCAGAAACCCAGTTGCTGGCAGACACCTCCGGAAGGGGAGACCAGGCGCAGCTGCTGCGGTCGTGAGCTGTGTTAGAAAGGTCTTTTGTGGGTAAGGGTGAGGAATTCCAAGTTAAAACACTCTCAGGTTGGACATGGTGAGCACCCTGGCCACTCGGGAAGCGCCTACATTAAGCATCCTTCCTGGGCTGCCTGCGAGGGTCCAGGGCAAAAAAAAAACCCTCTGCATTCAGGCTGGCTGAAAAAATGTGGGTTTTCTCCAAAAGGCTGGCACAAACTGAACGCGGGATCGAGCCGTCCCTGGCAGCAGAAGGCCGGAAATCGGATCCGTGAAGGAATTTACAAGAGCCGCTTACTCCGTTATGAATGTTGATTTATCCCGCGTTGCTGCCCAAGCTGTGGGCTCTGTGGAGGCACCTGTGTGCCAGGGCTGACGCTGCAGTTTAAGAAACCTGACCGAGTACAGCCACATTCCCCATTTAGCGTCAGACTGGGGAGCACAGATGTTAATTAACTTTAGGGCTTAGCTCTCCAGAAATGCCTCTGAAGAAAAGCACATTTCCCCCCCAGGAGGCCGCTGTCCAGATTTTCATATTTTATTTAACTCCAAATTTTGAAGGCAAAACCCCAGCTTTTTGTTCATCTTCCCTGATAACAGACTCCTTGTGTTTTCTGCACAATAAAAAGCTTATAAATAAAATACCAACATGGATATCACACAGAAATTATCTGGAGGGGATTAGTGTATGTTCTGGATAATAAAAGGAGCCAGTTGAATTATTCATAGTGAATAAATCAGCCCTTTTCCGGTTTGGGAGCAGACCCTGAAACTTGCGGAAGCTCTTGGGATACGTTCAAGATGGGAATAACTAATTTATTTCATTAGACCTTCTGTTGCGGTTCGTGATTTGTCCCACAAGTCACACATGATTGGTGCTATTCCTCAGTGGCTTCGTGATTTTTTTTTTATTTAAGGCAATGACAAACAATGGCTACAGGACGGCTGCTGCCCTTCCCCGTGTACCTGACCTCAACGCCGTGCGAACACGAGCAGCTCTGTGAGGAGCAGACCGTCCCTTGCACTTGGGCACACAGGAATGGGTTCAGGTGACCGTTCCCAAACATCAGGGAATCAAGAGATATAAGCACTCTCCAAGCAAATGAGTATTTGGGAAGATGCTATAAATGCACCACCAGCTCCAGCAGCGCTGAGCCATCACTCAGGCACGGAAACTAACAGCCAGAAAAAGCACTGGGGCCCTTAGTGAGCAATACCCATTTCCCAACACTTTAAACTTCTACGATATGCATCTTTATCAGGGACCAAAACACGACCTAGCTCATTATGTGAGCGCGTGTCCTGTGCAACTTCAGTAGATTTATGCTGATGCCTGACTCTTGCTGCACCCCAGGCAGGCCAAGAAGAGCGTGCAGTCCTTGGCAGAGCATTGCGGCATGCTTCGAGCATTGCAATCTGCCCTGGAAGCGGGTGCATCTGGGCCATTGCCTCCTAGACAGATGATTTGTGAAGCATTTTTAAGTCCTTTCAGTTGAGAAGTGCTGTGCAACTGCTGGAGTCTATTATTATCAGGGAAGAAGGGGGGGGGGGGTAACAAATTTCTTTTACCTATAGGCTTATCTTGTGCTCCAGAGCAACATATTCAAGCATTTTAAAAAGTGTGCCATTTTCATTTCATTTCCTTCCTACTTATTCCAAAGCAGCCAAAGCTAAGTATAATCAAGACTTAAGTGTTCCTCAGAGCCAGACAATTATTACCGGTCTCGGTTTCCCCATCTATTAAGAAGAAACGAAGATATTAACCCAAGCCTTGCAGTGGGACACCAGGGCTGTAACCCAAGGCTTCCCGCCGTGGCTCCCACACTAAGTGCCTTCCGACAAAGCACAGCCGCCGTTCTTCGGGATGCGGCTCCGCTTCCGTGTGGAGACGCCTCAAACTGCCAAAGGGCTCCCTGACAAGGGTGGCTTAGCCCCGTTAGGGCTTTTGTGGAGCCTGGCTCCTCTCCTGGGGATCGTTGCCCTGCTGCTGGGATAGCTCAGCCGTTCAGAAGCAGCTGCCGGCTTGCTGCTCACTCTGATAACACGACATCGATGGGGATTGTACTCAGAGAGCTGCGATTCAGCAGCTCAGCCACCCGCAGCTCTGCGTGGGGAGGAAGCAATCCTTGGAAGAGGGTTGTGCGGGCAGCCACTGCCTCCCTGCACCCACGAGCAAAGACAAGAGTGCCCCAGGTCCCCAGGCTGCCTTTGTCAGAGCAGCCCCCTTCCTCACCACTAACTCCCTGTCAGCTTTAACTTTGAAAGCTAAACCTCCCTCCCTGGCTCCTCGAGATTTACATGAAAGCAGTCAGTGGGGAGTTCTCTTCATTCATGCTGGGCTTATACTTCTAAATTATAAAGTGTGTCAAATGAGGATTTAATTTATATTTAACAAGACAACGTTTGTAAATTAATTATTCATCAGCTGATAACGAATAAACATTTCCCCCTTCCCTCCCTCCCTCCCCATTTTTCACAGTGTTTTCACAAATGCACCATACATGCAAATCTATTAAATCTATTCTGCAGTACTTCAGACGTGGGAAAATATGTTCTTCATCCTCAATTTCGTTAGTGTGTTGCATGGTAACTAATGCAGCCAGGCACAGCATTATGAATTTAATAGTGCGCAGCATCTCCTTCCTAAGCAGGGAAGGGGGGAATATTCAACACGTGTATTTGGACGTAACCTCTTCAGGTTCCAGTCCCTTGCTCACAGGCAGAAATAAGAAAATGATTTGCTGTAATGATGGAGGCAGGAGCTTAGCCCTATCCCCTGGAAATCACAGGCACTTCAGAGGCAGCAGAATCTGTCCCCTGGTGAATGACAGAGGCCAGTTTTGCTCTTTCCATCTTTATTATCATTAAGTAATGAGATGGAGGTGGTGCACAAACCCGGCAGAAGAGCTGTCAGCGAGTTTTGCTACAGAATCGGGCACACAAGGGCATCTCCTCGTGCATACCGAAGAGAGGAGTCTCCAGCATCTAAACGAGCCCTGACTGCACCGCCTCTGACCCCAGACACCTGAAGCAGGTAACCAAGGCAGGTCCCTGGATGAGTGGCACATCTCCACTCACTTCGGCCAGGAGGCCACCACAGTGTTTGAGCTGGGTTCTCAGCATTCATCAACTCGAGCCTCACGCTTGGTTGTGTGCAAAATAGGAAGAAAAGAACATTCAGCTCTGACCTCTGGGAGGAACCTAAGAAGCTCTGGGCAGGACTTGCTCCATTCCCAAGCCCGGAGCCATGCTGGTTCTCATGGACACTTCACGGACATCCTGAGGACTGAAAGACACTCAGCCCCAATAGTTGGCAACCGCCTTACTTCTAAAGCATCATTTCCTGAGAGTTAAGCATCCCTAAAGGAAGGTGCCCTTAACACCAGTTAAAGCTATAACCTATAGAAATTGTGACATTACAAGACAAAACCAGGAGCAAATCCCTCCGGCAAACAACCAGTCAGCAAAAAATTTGAACCAAGTCTCCGCCATTGGCCCCTGTTGCTGCAGCCCTCCCTGGCACCTCTTCCTACAAACATGCTTGGAGAACCAAGGTGGGTCTTTACACCAGACTCAACTTAGTGATAAGCCAAGGACACCTAAACACTGTCTGTGCTAATGGGAATCTAATTGGGCATCCAGATCTGCGACACAGCTTGGAAAGCGGCCGCGCTGTGGGCGATAACTCATCTGGCTTGAGGTGCTGCTGGCCGGCACCCAGCGGCAGCAGGCAGCTCTGGAAGGGCTCGTGGCCAAGCGCATCCTTTCCCTGATGGTGTAAACACAGCTTTCTACTGCCCTGAGAAGTGCCAAGTGCCCCAGTTCCACCCAAAAACAACAGGTTCGTGGCGATGGGGAGGAAATCCCAATCCATGCAGTGACAGGGGCAAACAGCTGTGGGACCTGATGGTCCTACTTTTCTGCATTCTTTTCTCTCTCAGCCCGTCCTCTTTCAACCAAGCCCCATCCCACTTCTATCATTTAACAATCTCCTAGCTTTATTTCTGGTTACTGCCACATTTTGGCTGGCAGAGCACAAGAGGGTCCTTTCCCCAGGGAGGAGAGAATGTAAAATTTGCTCAGCTACCTAAATGGGAAACAAGACTGCCATTCTAGTCGACAAAACATACCAGGAAATCACTTTACATTTCTTCCCCCTCCAAACCTGACCGCCTTCTGCCGACTCCTGACTGTTAATGTTATTTTATGACAAGTGATTGATGAGGGTGATGCAGAATTCACACCCAGCACAGGGCATTTTTCAAATAACCTATTCATTTTTAAGGACCGGAATCAGTTTTGTATCCTGACGTGATTTATCATTTGGAGGTTGAGCAGTGGCTATGCAGGGCCAGCTTCCAAGCCCTGACAGAGCATCACCAGGCTGAAGGCAGCAGTTAGTAGTTAACCCTTTGAGGGGTGAGCAGAAGGTCACAGGACACCAGTATTCAACCTGCATTGCTTAAGTTGAAGCTGCCTGTTCCACCAGCATGTCAGGCCGTCCTACAGCCTTCAGCTTCAGATGCACAGACCATGCTGGTCCAAGCTAATAGCCACAGTAATGCTGCTATCTTTCTTAAAAGCAGAACTAGGATTTATCTTCTACACAGCCTGGCTACATGAAGAAATACTTATGTAAGACTCTGTCATCACAATGCACCTAGAAGAGATCAATGGGACATTTCCCCTCTAGTGGGCCTTCCAGCCTACATGAGCCTCTGTGTCTGCAGCAGAGAGATATCTCACCATGGGCTCAGGAGACATCTAGCTCTGCATCAAATTCTGGTTCCTTTCTCTCGGAAACGTGTATTTCCTCAAGTTGTGCATGGGAAAAGGGAAAGATCAGGCAGGTAGGACAGGCCTGGCAGCTGGGAGAAGGCAGAGCTTCTCAGGCTGGGAGAAGCTGTATAAAAAGGGACAAAATGGGAATGACAGGTCCCCAGCAAAGACAATCTGTATCATGTGTTTGATGCCAGCCTGCCAATGGCTGGCATGACCCACAGAATGACTTAATTCACTGCATCAGCATGGAAAAGCAAACAAACACGAAACAAGTGGGCAAAGCAGCCAATTCTAGAGGTGACACTGTGGCAGCTTTGTCACAGCCCTTTTCTCTTGCTTCAGGAGACACTACAGCAGGATGCACCCTCTCTCATGAGCAGGGGGGCGTATTCAGAGTACAGATGGCAGAAAGCTGCCATCCAAGGCTACAAGACCTGGGTCTAGCTGTCCTCAGTACCTTTAATATCAGCCCAGCATCTCAGGGGGAAAGGTTTTAAAGCTCATGGGCATCACAGATTCAAGCTTAGGAAGTTACCTAAGGGGACGGGGAAGGAGAGATGTCCATAGAGAGTCTACCTGGGGAGTCATATGGAAGTGTCTTCAGATCACTGGTGACTGTTGGGACCCAAGAAGAACCCCTGGACTTGTAGCATCTGGGCACTTTGGAGAGACAGTGCAGCCAGTTGTGACAGATGCCACAAGATCCCTCAACTGTCTCTCCGCTGAGTGGCTTCCTCCCCTGCCTGAGCAGCTCCTTGCCATGCCATTCCCACAAACAGCAGTACCTTCCACAGGTGGGAAGACTGCAGATGGGTAGATCAGCCCTGTGGCAGCAGCTTCCCCCACCGAGCCCTGTAGGCAATTCCAAGTGCCAGTCTTGCTGTCACACTCCCAGCTCACATTAAGTGTGCTGGCACCCCCTGGGATCCTGTGCAGTCCTGCAGCCCCACCTCATGAAGCGTAAAAGCTTCTGCTGACTCTTAGAAAGAGCTAAACACGTGGCTTGAGCTGCTCTAGGAATGGTCAGGGCTGTCTTCAGCAGCACCCTCCCATATGATTCTCTAGTGTCTAGTAAGAGTTGGGTTCACACAACAGTTTTTCCCCTCAGTGGGGAGGGCTGTTGTCACTGCATCTTGTTTTCACAAAAATACTGGAGATGCTGAATATGCCTGAAGCTCCTGTACCTGCAGCCATATATGGTTGGTATTAGCCCAGTGGATCTAAAATACTGAAAGACTGGGGTGGACGTACGTACGTTCTCACATACCCATCACCATGGCATAAGCTGTGTTTCTTAGGAAACCAGACTAGCAGCAGTGCCTGGTATCTCTGTTTAGGAGAAGAGATGAACTCTGGATGCAAGACTGGATTTTATAAGCCACTTCCTACTGCTACCACCTGCATGGCTATGCAGTGCTCCTGCGACAGGGAGGAGAGCAGAGCTTCCAGCAGGGGTGCAAAGGGGTAAAGTAAATGGACGAGAAGGAAGGAGAAGGAATGACGATGTGCACTGTGGTTTTGCATGGTTTTCTTGGCATATCCTTGGGCAGTGCAAAGCAGATGGGACAGCCACCTATGACATGACTCTTATGCTCTACCTCCAGGCACAGCAGTGACACTACGCAGCCCCTGCACCCTTTTCCCCACACTGCTGCTCTTACATCGCTGTGGCTTCACGTCCACACACCCGCACGAGATGGAGGAGCTTGCGGTATCTGCTGGCAGCCAGGGATGACATCCACATGGCTTGGGCTTGGTTCTCCTCCTGGAGGTCGGGCTCACAGAAACAAGGAAAGGAAATTGTTTTGCCTTGAGGCCATCCCTGCTGGTGCCCTCATCGTGCAAGCGAGTGCCCAGCCAGGTGCCCGTCTGGTGGCTTGTGAGCAGGCGCTGCTCGGAGGCACATGCTCAGCGGTGGCCAGTCAGAAGGGCTGCTTCAAAATGCTTTCTGGAGTGGAAGTGGTTCTACAACTACAATGCCATCCCTCCATCCCCAGAGGGGTTTGTTCAGTGGAAATTTTCTACTTGGGAAACCAAAAATAACATGCCCATCCCAAGAACTTTCTTTTTTTGGTTTAAGGGGGCTGGTTTTGTTTCTGCTCTGTTTTGCATCGAGAGAGACAAGAAAAGCCAAACTGTCCTGGCTGTACCTCTCCTTTGTCCTCTCCACTCCACTGCCCAGTGGACCAAAGAAGTCTTTCAAAACCTGACAGCAGTCAGGTTTGTTTCTTGCTAAAAAAGAGTTAAAAATTACTTCACAGAGAAAATAAGAATGGCAGTTTCCTGTGAAAAATAAATAATCAACAGTTGTTCTCCAGTGCATGGCCTGGAGGCTCTTCAGACCAAAGAGCAGCTCTCTTGAGTGTCTCTGCAGCTCCTGGTACAGTGGGGTTCTGAGCCATGAGCTACTGTCACAGATGTGGTGGCATCAATCTAAGGTGCTATGTACCGAAGAAGAGCCATTGGACCCAAGGCACCCTCCTTGTCCCTCCACAGCACTGCAGGCCAGGCCTGGGCACCCAACTTTCACACCATCAGACCATTGCCATGGAAACCATCTCGAGATACCTATTTCAGTCCTTCTGGGAAGCGCGCTGCTCCCCCTCCCAGCCACCACCACGCTGGCTCAGCCAGGGCGGTGCAACTTGCCCTGAGCATCCCGGTGCCCACACGCTTCCCAGGCAGGAGAGGGCAAAGCCACCAGGCAGAGGTGTCTGTCTACACATTGCCAGTGGAGACAGCAGCATCATCCTCCTCCTTGGGCTTGTGATCATGCTGAGCTCACCAAGGGCACTTGAAAACGTTGCTCCTAACCAGGGATGGCTGTCAAGCCTTTCTACCTCCAGCTATCAGCAGGTCAGAGCACCTCTTCCCAAGGGCAAGGAGACAAATCCACCTCCTCTCATGACTATACCACCTTCACACCATGTCTAGCCAGCATGATGCAACCCGCCAGCAGCACTGGGCCAGCCACCTCCCATGCCCTCCACTGCAGCAATCCCACAACCCTGCAGCAACAGCACCACTCACCATCTGGATGACCGACACTGGCCCGATGCTGTTCACGTAGATATCCACATCAATAAACGTGGGCTTGACTGTAAAGAAAATAAAATAGGTACAGATGAGCTGGGGCTAGGATCATTTGTGAAGGGCTGAGGACAAGGGGAGCATCTGGGATCAGCATGGCTCCATCTCACAAAAGCATGGAAAACACAAGACACAGCCAGGCCTGGTCACCACTGGTGACCACAGGGAGCTTCAGGGGACACTTACTGCCAATGTCAGGCCTCAGCTTGTTGTCGTAGTTCTTCAGCAGCGAGTTGAGGATCTGCGTGGCATCGGTCTCCTGTGCCTTGGGGGTGAGGACCCAGGTTTTATTGATGCTGAGGTAATCATAATCGTATTCCTCTGTGCTCTCACACCTGGAGCAGAGAGACAAAAGAGGAGAGACATCACTGTGGCAGCACTCTGGTGCTCTGTGGGAGTAGGGGCACAGCTGGGTTTCAGATATAGTAAAGGAGGAGGATGCAGTGCTGCTAAAAGGCAGAACATAAGGAGCTCAGGGACCTCCTCTCAGCCATGCTGCTAAGAAGACACAACTCACCTGGTGCCTTTGCTCATTTCAGGGTCCCCAGACATGCCACCAGTGGTCAGGACTAGTAGGCATGGGGTGCTCCTCATCCTCCCAGCTCCCTTTGGAGACGCACTGCTCATCCCCAAAGCGTGGGAGCCACTCCCTGCCCTCCTCTGCCATGTTCCTGCCCATCTGCCTCCTGGCCCTCCTCTGCCACCAGCAGTTCCTGCTCCCGGAGCTGCCTGTTAACCCCAAATACCTCAGTTGCTCTGCCTGCTGCCTTTCTGTAAACAGCGATGACGCTTCCTCTGCAGAAGAAGACAGTGACCAAATAGCATTTTTGGGGAGCAAGGCATTTACAATAAAAGCATTTCAGAGAAAAGAAGTCCTAAAACCACCAAGCAGGTAGCATACAGTTCTGGCTTGCCAGGAACCCAGCCATCTGTCCTGCGCAGATCCTCCAAAATTAGAGCCTTATGCAAACTCCTCTGTCCTCAGGCCAAGACCTGCCACAGCCCGTTCTCTATATTCACCAACCCTTCTTCCCCAGCCTTTGGTGCGAGCTCCCATTTAAAGATGCTCCATCTTCCTGATCTTCCAGTTCCAAGCCAGGCAAGGAAAGCTTGCATCCTCCTTTGGACACGATCCACTTAACAACAGCTTCTCCCACCACCTTTCTAAACCTTTTGCACCCCTCCCTTTTCCTAAAGGAGTTTTCCTAAACCCTCTAATTAAATTAGGTCCACATGGTCACCCGGGAAATTCTAACTGCCTGCTGCTGCTCTGGGCAGCTCATTCACAAGATTGTCCCCGGAATGACACAGCCATATGTGGGAGAGGACGCCGAGCAATCCCGCACCCGGCACACCCCCCTGAACGTCTGCCATGTCAGTGTGTCACCGGCTCCAGCGCCAGAAGGGGTCTCGCAGCAGGAGCTGCCACTGTGTTGACACTTCCCAGCTGGAGCCTCCAGCTTGGAGGTGCCGTTAGGCTCCACCAATACACATCTCCCTTCGGTGCCTGGGCAGGCAGAGCCTGGCAAAGGTACTTGAAGGGGGAAAAAAGGCATTAAATTGACATGTTGCAGTCAATTTATCAGATGCTTCTCTTTTAAAACCCCAGATAGAACTTGCTTTCACAATCACTTTAAAGCTCTTTGCATCTCCTCAGTTTTCAGGCACCGGGATGTGTGCCCCGACAAGGGCTGGGTTGCGTGCAGCTGCGTTAGGTACTGGTTCATCAGCTTGTTTCCTGTCTGATTGCACTGCACTTTCTAACGATGCTTAAGGAGGTCTTAAGCAACACTGTCAGGATGCACTTCCCTATGCGAGCAGCTGCAGCCAGGGCTCACCTGGCTGTCGAAATGCAGCCGAGCAGGCAGCTCCGTGGCATCCAGCAGCTGCAGGAGGCTCCGGGACCACCACTGCGCCCACCCGAAAGCTGGCCAGAGCTGAAATCTGGAGCTGGCCCCGCTCCTACAGGGCACAAAGAGGGACACGTGTCTGCCAACAGCCCAGCTCAGGCCAGGGGAAAGCAATCCTATCTGCCTTCCCTTGCTGCCAGTGTTTTGGGCGATGCAGGCTGCCTTTAGCAGAGTGAGAAGAAGCTACTCCAAAACCTTCTCTCAGTGTTCCATTGACCCTACTTGAAGTCAGCCCAAGACAGCTCACCTGCCAGCACCCAACGCTGTGTGTCCCACTGCCCTGCCAAAATCCAGTTCCTGCAAGCCGTTAAGGCCACAGTAGAGCCCAAAACATCCCTCCAGAGCTGAATAAAACCAGGCTGGTTACTCTGACTTCAGCTTTCTGGCTTCTCACCATTTAGAGTCGCTGATTAACACTCTAAGGCTTGGGGTAGCATTTCCAGGGAGTCACATCCCTATTACAGATGCAGTGACACTACCAAAAATATGCTTTTTGCTAATGCAGCTAATCCGGGACTACTAAACCATACTAAGCCATTTTAGCATAAGCAAGCCAGCTTTTGCTGGAGAAAATATGCTTTTGCTGGGTGTCTGTGCACACACAGACACACACCAGCTCTTGCTGGTCAGGAGTGTGACCCTCATGCCACCCTGTGCAAGCCCCTGCCTCCTCACCAGTCTCTCCTCCCAGTGGCCCCACTTCAAATCAAGAAGGGAAGAGTCCAACAGCTCTTGAAGAGGAGAGGAATTAAGGTGACGTGTCCATGTCCCCCCCACAGCCGCTAATGGGAATGTCACACCGCAAACCCGCAGTGATCCCCAACGTGCTGGGAACAGCCCGGTGGCTCCGGCTCCTCATGCAACTGGCTTGGTGACAGGGGACAGCCAGTTCTCATATGTCTCCGTGCAGCCAGGAGGAAAGACAGAGCCACGTTTCCTCACCTCTGCTTGTTGAAACGTCGAAACACCACTCCTGCGCTCGGCCACAGGGCTGGGACGCAGCCGTGAGCGTGGGCAGGGGGCGGGCAGAGGGGATGACAGCAGGGCAGAGCTGGGGACATTGTGAGGAAACCCCTGGTCTGACAGATGTGGTCGGGGCCGTGGCAGCTCCCGCTGGTGCCCAGAGCAGGAGGCCTGCATGGCAGGGGGGTGTCCTTTTGGATGCGCTCACATATATGGATGGAGTTGGACAACCCTCCTTGGGCAACCCTTGGCATTACCGCAGGACAGCGCTCTGCCTTGCCTCCCTAATTCTGTTTTACTCAAGCAGACACCTGTTTTGCTGAGGTTTCCAAGCACACTGGTGGCCAAAGTAAAAGCCACCCGAAGAGCTGGTGGCTGGCTCCCTCCCCCCAGTGCCCAAGCTGTCTGACAAGGTTTCCCTTGGCAGGAGGAGGGGAAGAGCAACATGTGCCACAAGCCCTTGAAGACACTTCTGCTCCTTGCCTGACCAGGATGCATTCCCACTACTATCTGAGACTGGTAAAATTTTGTACTGAGACCTGCACCCACTGGGGAGGTGACACACACCCTCTCAGCCACCCCTCGCCTGAGTCAGGAGCGTCCCGGAGCGGAGGTAGATACTGGAGCAGATGTCGATGCTGGGGCTGTGATTGTCCAGCCCCTCTGCAGGTGCAGCTTAAAGCCTCTCCTGCTCCCAAGGATCAAACAGCAGTAAAATACAAGAACATTTTTAGCCACCCATCCCACACGGACATTCAGGCAAATTACTCTAAATTAGAAGCAGAATTTAAGGACGAGGGCTCACTAAACTGTATCATACCAGTTTCACATGTGTTTGTACCTCTTCTTTCACATCACACTCCGTGAAGCCCTGATGGTCAAGCCTACACAGCTTCTACCATCTGCCAATCCCAGCTTTCTGGTGGTGCAATGCTGTGCAGGGATCCTGCCTTCAGGGCTCAGAGTTGGGTGCCTTGGTCCCAGTCGAGGCAGTACCCTGGGGAACACTGGTGAATTAGGCTCTGTGGTGGGGGGCACCGTCTGGGGAGTGCTGAGTCACCCAGCACGAAGCATCCAGCCCACTCCAGCACCAGGGCACGGGTCTTGCAGCTTGTGCTGGGAGTTCACACACACGCGGCACCTGAACCGAGCTCCTCACCCCAGCACCCACCATCAACTGTAGGGCGGGCGAGATTCACCCCCCTCCAGCTGCAACCAGGAAAAATGCAGTAAATGCAGGGTAAGACACTGATACAAGTTGCTCCTTTCCTCCTTCCTCTCCCACAGGCTTCCTCTCCTGATCCATCACCCCCACAACACGCAGAGATACTGCTCCTGGCAAAGCAGGGCTCAGGGAAGAGAGAGACATGAGGTGCAGGAGGGAAGCTGGGCCAGCTATTGGGGGAAATCTTCCCGCTCAAGGGCATGTGAATACATGATTTCACTGCTCCTCCGTGCGATCGTGCAGCTTACGACTCACCCTCTCAAAACGCAGTGCTCCTGGCAGTGCGCTGCAGGGGTGGTAGGGCACAGGAGCTGGGGCCACCAGGGACCCCCCTCTCGGCCCTCAAATGCCCCCTGGCCCTGGTGTCGGGGCACGAGCCCGGGGGGTGGCTCTGGCCGCCTCGACCCCAGGAAGGCCAAGCCCTGGAGAAACCGCGGCAGGGACGGACTTTCTGCCTGCACCCGAGGTCGGGAAGCCTCGGCAGAGCAGACCATTAGTAGCAGGATTCATGCTCCCTGTCCCTGACTGCATTTGTAATGGGATTTGATCGGCTTTAAGGCAGCTTATTCTGCCAATTAGCTTCAGCCAGTAAAATCCCTCTTCCCCCGAGCCCTGGGGGCAACAATCTGCTGACAACATGTTCTTTCCCCGATCTAGCCATTAAACTCACCAGCAGGGCTAGGAATTGTAAAAAAAAAAAAGGAAAAAGAAACTTGAAAATCCCTTGTGCGTGGGGCCTTTCATCGCTGTTTACAGAGAAGCACTACGAATGCTGGCCCTGGGAGAGAACCGTAATCTGCCAGCCCCACGCCTCCGCTCGCCCGCTCGCCCAGCGTGCCGGTGGCACCGGGCTGGCAGCCCGTAGCCAGGGCTGGGACCTGGGGCCAACCTGTAGAGCGGGGCAGGAGCCCGCGCTGCCCTCCCTCCTCCTTGCCAGGCTGCGAGCCCTGCGGGGGCTGTCGGGGTGCCAGGGGATGGAGTGCAGGGAAAAGGGGGGGCGAGCTCCTTCCCACCCAGCCTGACTCTGCGTGGAAATGCCCCGGTGATGGATGGAGCCCCCAGGAGGTGCCGAGCTCCCTCTGCTCCTGCTCCGGGCACCCCCAGAGGGGGCTCAGCCCCCGGCAGGATTCAGCCTGCGAGGTGATGGAGAACGGGGTGTCCTCTTGATTGCCGGCATGCGAAGAGGGGGGCAGCCGGGGGGAGCACTAGGTGCTGCCGCGACCAGACCTGATCCTGCCTCGGGGCCGGCTGGAAGGAATCGCTGGGGGCACAGAGGTGCCCAGACCCCCGCTGAAGCCGGGCTGGGGGTGGCGTGGGGAGAGACGCTGTCGTCTCCAGCCCCCTCCCCTCCCATTGCCCCGACGGGTAAACTGAGGCGGGGAGGGGGCGTCCCGGTCGGCGGGGGAGCTCACCTGGCGCGCAGGACCGGCCCGAGGGCCAGGCAGAGCAGCAGCACCGTCCCGGGCATCTCGGCGAGGCGAGGACCGGCCCCGGGGGGGGGCTCAGCGCGGGGCCGGGGCGGGGGCGGCGGCGGGACCCCCCCGCTGCCCGCTGCGCCGCGCTCCAGCCCCGCCGCCGCCCGCCCGGCTCCGCGCTCCGCGCACCGCTCCGCGCCGCCGGGGAGGAAGGGGAAAGTTGGGCATCTCTTCTCCGACTCGGCGGCGGGGAGGGGCTCGGCGCAGGGTCCTACCTCCCCGCGCAGGGGCTGGCTCCCCCCGCGCCCCCCCGAGGGCTGCGCGCCAGCGGGGGGGCGCGCACGGCAGAGTCAAACCCGCGCATCTGCCCGCCGCCCCGCTGCCGGGGAGCGAGCACCGTCAGCTGGTGTAAGGATCTCTCGCTCCCCCTTTGCGTAACGAGGCGCCTGATTTCTCTTAATAGTAGCCTTTTTTTTTTTTTTTTAAATGCACAACAGTTTTGGGTTTTTTCTTTGAGAAAAAAAAAAAAAAAGAGTGGTTAATTATCGTTAAAATATTCAAGGCGCCAGCCCCTACTGGGCTGAGCTGCGCGGGGGACGCAGCCGGGAGAGGGTCCTTTCCTACCTGTTGGGGCTGCCGTCCCGCAAATAAAAAGGTGGGAGGGTGCGTGGGTAGGAGCTGTGGGACAGCCAGGGGTCACGGGTGGGCTGTGGGCTGTCAGCCTGGCGCCCTCTGCTCTCACGGTTTGCCAAGCTGCGCTTGGGTATTTCTTTTCACTGCTGGCATCCGACTTGTCAACAGGAATCACGGATTCCTTCTTGGGGAGTTTTGGGTGAGAGCTGCTCGGAACCGACTTTGTTATAGCTACTTGAGGTACCAATAATTGTCCTTCGCCATCGGGTTACAGCCGTCCCAGAGGGGCCTGGTCCTGCGTCTCCCAGAGGGTCTGGGAACACTGATGACAAATGGGGATTTGGTGCCACCCCTCTGGACTGGAGTGGGACCATCCCTGGTACTGGAATGGGACTGTGGACAACTGACTCTGTCACTGCTGGCCCTGTCACAGCCCTCGCTGCACCAGCACGGGCAAATCTCTGCTCTGCGTCTGCAGCCTGCAGAACCCACTGTCTCACTCCTTCTCCTCGGCAGGATGGGGACGTACTCGGTCCCTGGGCACGTTCAGTGCCTCAGAGCCGGGACCAGCCTCGGTGGGGACGAGGAGTGCTACAGGAGTACAAGCAGTAAATAACAGCAGCACACCCGGGTGGTTTTTCAGGGCTCTTCCCACGCAGCCTCTCCCTTGCTGATTCTTGCAACGATCACCTTAAGCCCTCAAGCATGAGATCTGAGCAGCCTCAAACCACAGGAGCCAGCTGCAGGCACCGCAGCTCCGAGATGGCATTTCCCTGTAACGGAGTAGCTGCAGATCGTGTTTCCTTTACTGCATGCTAAGGAGCCAGCTCTGGGAATGGCAGAGTTTACAGGAGGCACGTGTCAAAAGAGTAAATAATGAATATCAAAGCAGCAGTGAAGGTGAAAAGAGCCCTTTAGGCTTCAGAGCAAGCCACTGCATTGCCCCCTGAAGTTTTTCAGGGATCCAGATGGAGCTGGGAAAGGTGCAAGAGCAGTCGCAGGGAGGATGTGGCTGTCGAGGAGTCTGGTCATGAACAGACCACAGAAAATCCAGGGGTTCATATGTGTGCTCTCAGCTCCCCCTCAAGACGCAGGATGTGAAGTGGTATGTGGGGAAATTCACGGGACAGATTTCTTTTGGCCACTCCTTCGTGCTACCTGAGAACTGATTGATGTGGGGAGGACTGATGCTTGGAGAGCTGGAGATGGTCTGAGCAGAGATAAGGAACCATAACACCCACTGATGATGTAGTTCTGGGGATACCTTCCAGGCAGTTGCATGCAGCGGGAGCATCCGAGCAGCTGTCCTCCCCAATCTTCTCCATCTACAGTGGTCTCTTGTCATACCTGGCACCGAGTCTTCTACTTGGACCAAGGATAAGCATGAAGCGTGTTGGTGGTGTAGGAGAGCAAGGGGAGAGTCCTGCTCCTCAAGGAAACACCTTATTTACCAACAGCACAGGTTCAGCCTGGGAGAAACCCATTGCAAATCCACGGTGAACAATTCTGACCAGGAAAACCCACCCTCAGTCCAAATGGTGAGAAGGACAAAATGTCCTGCACTGGTGTTTTGGGAGGAAGCAGCCCCTATTTTCCACTTTGAAGAGACATTTGTTTTGAGGTCTACTGTCAGAGGATTCTCCTAACTTAAACAGATGAAATGTTTTATTCAAGATGCTTTCTGTCCCTTCTGGTATTTCAGTTTAACCGGCAAACTAATAAAACCTATTATTTACAGAGTCCTCATGAGCAGAGAGCCTGGGGGCCATGCTGCCACAGTAAGCAAGAGTTTGATCATGCAGTCCTCGCTGCAGGATTTAGCCCTGGGAGATGAGGAGACAAGTCCAGCCCTGGCCCAGGATCCCAAACCTTGCAGAATTGGCAGTGCTTTCAGAGGGAGCCTCCCCACAGCCAGAGAGTCCTGTATGAGTCTGGGCACATCTGCAACCCTTTCTGAATCCCACTGTGCTCTCTCAAATGCTCCTTTGCAGTCTCAGCCATGAAATCTGTGCTGCCTGCTCCTGCGTTGGTGGGTGGTGTTTATGACTGCAGGCTGGAGCAGCAGGTGAAGGCAGGAGGCAACGCTCTGCCCTCCTCTTCCTTGTGCGAGGAGCTGGTCACTCCTTGCCTCAGGCAATGCCAAAGACAAGGATTGTCTTTTTCCAAGGAGACTGCTCTCCTGGGCTATGTCAGGAGTGCTGCACTGAGGGAAAATAAATACAAGTGAAGAAAAGCATTCACCCAAGGTGTTTAGGAGCTGGCTTCTGAGAAAACCCAGGCTCTTGGCATTTGCAAAATCCTCCTCAGATAACTTTCAAGGGTGGAGGAGCAAGGCGACCCACAGCAGGACTGGAGGACCCTGGGCAGAGACAGATCCCACAGGGCTCTGCAGGAGAGCACTGCTGGCAGTGCTGAGGACACCAGGACGAGTAGCTGCCAGGGTATTTGCAGGCAGCCGCTGCCAGGGCCATGGAGCAGACAGCTCTGAAGGGCTGCACGGAGGTGAATTTGCCTTCCCCTCCTCCCGTCACTGCTCCACATCATCTGTCTGAGGACAGAGCACAGTTAGAGCCACTGTCCTTGATACTCTCCTCCTGGTAAGGAACCGGGGCTCGTGCTGTTACCTAGCCAGTGCATCCTCCGGGAGCAGTGCGGGTTCCCACGCTGAGGTTTCCCATGGATCTCCCTGTGCCCAGAGCTGGGGGCTCTGGCAGAAGGCAGAGGCTGGTCAGGCTGTGAGTCTCCTCCAGCAGCATCTGTGAGGCTGAGGATGCTGACACGCCTGGGATGAGAGCGGTGAAGGACATCTGAGGAGAAGCTGGTCACAGGGTCGCTCCGGAAAATCTGGAGGGTGAAAAACCCTCTATAATCCTCAACCCTTTTCTCTGAGTTGGGGCACGTCCTGCATGGTAGAAACATTTGTTTACTCTACCAGGGCATTTGTTCAACACAGCCGAGGTTTTGTCTTGTTCAGGATCACCAGGCAGACCAGGCACAGCAGCAGATGCTGCATCTGGGCTCGCACGACATCAATAACCGCTCCAGCTGGGCTCTGGCTTCCCACCATTATGGACAGTGATGATATATGAAACAGACAGGACACAGTTTGGTTTTTAGGTGCTGGAGTGAACTTGCAGTGCTGACAGATAAAAAAAATGTGTTTGGAGCCTGAACAAATGTGACGTGAACATTTTCCAAGGAGAATGAAGGGTGTGGGAGGACAGCCCAGGCCGTAGCAAGAGCTGGTGCAAGCTGTCCCGGAGGGTGACAAGAGCGTGGATGGGGGCGAGAACTTTACTTTCATCCCCTGCTGCTGCGTCAGGCCAGGCCTGAAGGAGTCTCCACATCCCTTCCACTGTGGACACTCCCTCTTCAAGATTAGTTGCTTAGTGGGAAGAGATCACCTAACTGATAGGTGATCTGATCCTGGGTGTCAGAATGGTTCTCGTTGTCATCCTGGGGATGGGAAAGATGCCATTTCCTGAGCTTTCATGGTTCTGCTCTTCTGGCACTCTCCCCAGCTCAGGGCTTAACACATTACATTCCTCCTAGGGATCAATATGTGAAAAGAGAAAACGTACATGGGAAGGGGTGGGAAGGGGAAGAGAATTGGCAGCGTTTGACAAAAAAGGGCAAAATCTCAGCAAATTGAGCACCAGGTGTTTCAATATTTTTTCAAATGGAATTTGCAGCTATGCCATCCATACATCTGATGTTGTATGTCCAGTACAGGACCATGAGCTGGCAGCTTGGCGTGACTCCCCCAGAATAACTCCCAGGCAGTACATCCATATTTCAAATACTGTGCAACTGCTGACACAAACTTTGGGGACATGCAGCTGCAGGAACAGGAGCAGCTGCTTCTCTTCACTGTGGAAGTGCGGCTGCCTCTGGATGGAGACACATTAGCTCCTCGTCAACCTGTGCCACAGTAGTTCAGGAAAGGGGAAAAGGAGCCAGGAAGGTCATGGAGGCAACAACAACCATCACTGGGATGCAAACTGTGTTTCACCCAGCGATTCATCCCAGGGTTGCTCAAGAGCTGTGAGAAACCTGGGCTTGGGGCTCTGCAGAAGACATGCTGGGATTCAGAGCAGAGCCTACACATGCAGAGGATGGTGCTCACGACCAAAACCCCATGGATGGACCTGGCCAGCAGTAACCCTGCCTGACCCTTTCTGCACTGGAGCTCTGCAGGCACAGCATCATCACCCACTGGCCTCCCCGGCAGGATTTAAGAGAGTGAGAGAGGGAGGCACAGTTGCCTTTTATTGTTGATACCCTTAGGCATTGCTGTCCAGCGATGCGGGGATTTCAACGACTTCCTTCTCTACGGGAATGTTTGCACACCAGTAAATAATGTTAACTGCTCATCTTTGGCCAAGTTTAGTTGTTGCAATTACAACCATTTCCAGCAGCTGGGCTGGGTCCTGCACTCTGCTCTCCCTCTTGCCCCGGCTCTGTGGTTTGCCTGGCAGTTTGAAGTTTTGTCAGCCTGAGGATAACACAGGGTGGTTGGCAAGAGGAGAAACCAGTGAAAGAAGCTTTCCTCCCAGAGCCAAGGAAGACCACAGTCCCTCCTGTGGCAGGTACCAGGTGACCTGGGGTCACCCGAGCTGTGTTGCTTTGCTGTCTGCTATGGGAGTGACTCTGAAGCCCCAGGACAGATACCTGCCATCAGCCCATATTCTCACACCTCTTTCCTTCTTGTGAGCTTCTAGGCATTCTCAGGGCCTTTTTATTTATGCCCTTCTCGCTCAAGTGCCTAAACTCAAGGGACGCATTTTGGAGGGGCTGTTTTTTGTTGTGTTGTAGGGAGGCAGTGCTTGGGACTGTGGCGCTGCAGTCCACCATACCACACCAACAGGGCTGCATTAGCAAGAGCTCACCGGGGAGGTGCCCAGCTGAGAACAGACTCAGCACACCTCAACGCACTTTGCTGATCCGGCACGTGGGCTCCCCAGCGCAGGGCAGGGGCAGCGCCTGCTCCTCGCCTGGATCAGCTTGACAGCCCCTCTTCCACCCCTGGCTCGAAGCATAATTCATTCAGGGGGAAGAGATCATCCTCTGTGATGCTGTTACCCGCTCCCAGATGGGGGGAAGTAGTGGGACTGTCTCTCCTTCCATCTCCCCTTGGCCCAGGTGAGACACAGCGGGACAGTTGGCCCCCATGGCAGGGTTCCCCCAAGTCCATGGCAGAGCAGGGCTGCTCTCCTAGTCCAGACTCCATCCAGTGGCCAGCTGCTCTCTACTGCTGGCACTGCCATTTGCACCCTTTCCACCTCCACACCCTCATGAGCATCTGCGATGCTCCTCAGCCTGTGCCCACAAGAGTACGTGGAGAGATGCCATCACCGCTCTCTTCCTCAGCTCCAGGATCTCCTGTGAAACACTGACCTAGATTAACCCTGCACCATGCATGAGCTTGGGCTGTGCTGCTGTGGCTGCCGGGCATGCCGAGCCCCACGCAGGTACCTCCCCTCTTCGGGATTTTACTTTCCAACCAAATAGGCTTCACACCTCATCAGGTGGAAATCCAGAGGCCATCTGGCCACGCAGCCAGTGCCACAGTGCCCAGCATCCACTGTCCCTCTCCCCCTTGGTTTTCTCCCCCTTGATCCCAACCCCTCTGGTTGCCGAAAGCAATCGGTGGCAGCTGAAGTGCAAAGGAGCCGACACTGTCAGCCGCGGCTCTTGCGCTCAGTGCCCTCCAGCTTCTGCACTCCCAAAGTCATCGGAGCAGAAATGCCTGCACGCACAGCGCCTCTCCAAAAGAGAGATGCTGGCACTAGGATCTGGTAATTGCCAGCACGTCAGGAATGAGAGATCTTCTCCTAATACTCACTAAGCTCCAATCTTAATCTTGTTTGTCGCTGTTAAGTCTCAGAGAAATCAGACCGATGCGTTGAAAGGAGGTAAAATAAAAAGATTCAAGAGGAGGCTGAAGTCTCTTCAGAAAACTGAAGAGAAATAATCTTCAAAGGTTCCCACGAGCCTGCACGCACTGGCCTGGAAAAACGGAACAGATAAACACTGAGAACAGCAGTTGGAGCCTTGCTGGAGTTGTTTTTTAGTCTAGTACTTTGTGGCGGGAGACAGGAGTTAAGGCTGGAATATCAGAAAGCAGTTACAGGATCTCAGCACCCAGGGCTTGACCCCTTCCCCTGGGACCCCATTCCTGGCGTCACTGTTGCCTGGCAGGCTCCGGTCCCGTGGCAAAGCCTGGTTCCCGTTTCCCTGTGGGGCTGGGGACCAGCTGGAGCAGCGGCACATGTGGAGCGGGATGCTTTTCCCTGGGTGAGTTCTCCCGGCTGGGGGGGGGGCGGTCTGTGGTCCCTTCCCACTGCCCCACCTGCAGACGGGATCCAGCCAGCTGGAAAGGGCTGCAAAGAAACAACCTGTTCTGGGGGATGGAAGGGTTTGCCTCTGGCAGACGGCCTCTGCCTGCATCCAGGCAGAGTGTTTGCTGCCCATCAACCCGAGCTCTCAGGGCAAGGAGCCAGGGCAGCACAGCACCTTGCTCCCACCACCCTGCCTGGGCTTGCCACATCCCTCCCGCATCCCTTTGCCTTGCAGCATCCCTGCAGACGGCCACGTGCCAGCACCCTCTCACTCTCACCCAAGGGACACGCATGGAGGGGTCTCCCCTCTCCTTGTATCCTCCCCTGAGACTGGGGGGGCTTCCTGCAGTGGAAGCCGCTTTCAGACTATGTACTTGTCACTGCCCACTGAGCTGCTGCTGAATCCCTTCTGCAGCTCACAGGTACTTTTAGCCTCCTGACAGCCCAAGGCAACACGTGTTGCCATTAAATAAGGCCCTTTCACCTTGCAAAAAGTGCGTGTGTGTGTGTAAGAGACCAGAGATCATCCCTGGCGTACTCCAAATGCACCCCAGTGTGGCATGCCAAGCACACACACCTTTGTCCCACGCACTGCAGAGGGACGTGCCCAGCCCCGGCGGGGGTCACGGTGCAAAGACGTACATAATCTGAACCAGATCATGTCTGTGCAGGCAGGGTGGGATCTGATGGGGGTCCCTCAAAGTGGAGGGAGCCTGTCCGCAGGCTCTCAGCTGGAGCCGATGGCAGGGAGGCGACGTGCTGACTCCCCAGCTCTGCCAGCTTCAGGCTTTGCAGCAAATTTTGCCTTTGTCATTGCCCATGTGTTTGGTGGACAGGGGACTCCTGTCTTCTAGGAGGCTGTTAGAAAATGCCTTTCAACAGCAGTCAAATTCACCAAAAAAAAAAAAAAAAAAAAAGAGCAAGCCATAATTACACCCACACAGCTCTCCACACTGCGCTAAGCTTCACCCCCCTGTCAGAAATGCACCCGCACCGATAGAGTGGATATGTTGATTAAAAGTCCCCCAAAATGAATAGATCAAGAGAAATCTGCCATACCCCTGCAGCAAGGGTGAAGTGCTTTTTAATTAAGGACAAAGAGATGCAAATGTCCTGAATCATCACAAGCAAATAGCAAAATAGCACCTGTCAGAATATTAAAAAACAAGCACTCAGCGTTCCCTTGTGATCAGCTCGAAGGAGGCCTTGCGTTTAAAAAAAAATAAAAATTCCACCGAGAGTTGAAAAATGTAATAGGCTGAGAGCGAGTGAGGAAAATGGCTCGATAAAAACAAGCGGGTATTACTTGCTGGTGATTTTGGTGCAGGAATGTGTCAGCGCAGCCGACAGAAGGGTCTGGAGCATCCCTGGCCCCATCAGCAGCAAACCCCGCTCCTCCCAGGTGCGAGATCCCTGCCGCCACCCTACAAAGCCCCTAATCACAGAGCTCAAATAACCCCAGTCAGCTGGGAAAAAAACCCGACTTAATGCACACTGAAGTGCTTTGTTGGAGGATCAGCCTCGGGGTCTGCTCCGTGCCCATCCCCTCACCCATGTCAGACCTGTCCGTGCGGAAGGAGAGGGGATTTAAGTCTTTCTGGGTAATGAAGGCGACAGGGTTGCGTTTCAGAGCCGTGTGACAAGACTCCGTAAGCTGTTCTCCTCGCTGAGCATTTGTTTGCGAGGCAGCCTGGGAACACGCAGGAAGGGTCCTGCACATGTCCAGAGCCTTTATTAGGATGGATTACAGGGGAAAGCGGCTGGAAAGGATGCCTGGATGCCGATGCTGCTGGGGAGAGCAGGCAGGCGGTCTCAGACTGGTCAGGGCAGACAATTATTTTCCCAGAATAAAAGCTTTGGCGGATTCTTTTGTGTTTTGGATGTTTTCATTGCTATCATTGCTTGCTCTCACCTAAAACCATTTGTGTTCAAGTTAAAAACCCAGACAGGGGGGAGAGTGGTGCTGCGAGGAGCACCCCATTCATGCAGCCTCCCCTCTGGCCTCCAGCTGCTGGGCTGCACCCCAAAATGGTGGCTTTTAATGACACGGCTGAGGCCACCGCTGTACCGAAGCCAGGGGGGATGAGGGCTGGAGAGGCAATGAAAGGGGCGAGTGTTGGGAAGCGCAGCGAGAGCCAGTGCAGCCCAGAAGCAGCGACAAAGGGCCGGGGCTGTGAAAGGAAGGCAGAGCGAGAGGGAAATGCCTAGAATAATAAGCGATGGCCGGACGGATGCTTTTGAAGGGCACTTGGATATCTTGGGTCTCCTGCCTGACCTACTTAAAACTGGTGTGATCTGATGAAGGAGCATCCTCCAGCTCTAAATATAAACTTTGCTCCTCTTTATTTAAATTCCTTCCCTCTGCCACCCAGGGGCACGACTGTGGCCGACAGCTCGGTGCAAGGCACTGTACCTCTTCTGTAGGTCCCAGAGTCCTGAAGAAGCGCCCCCCCCCGCCCCCCCCCCCCCCACTGGGAGGGCTGGGGACCCCAGTGAGAGCTGCTGGGCTCTTTTCCTGTCAGAATGGGCCATGCAGCAGCAGATGCCCTAGCACAGAGCCCAGAGGGCCAGCGCTGGCATTACACATTTTTCTAGCAGCCTATTTATAAACAGGAGCAAAACTGCACTCCAGAGGGCATTGCCTATAGGGGAATTATGGGCTGCACAGCTCTCGGGTAGCCATTCGCAGCACAAGATGCAGAAAACTGCACATCAGGACCATAAAGTCAGGGGTCTCCCATTAGCATCTTGTACATGCGTGATTGGCAGTCAAAGATTTTTCATTTTAAATGAACTGCAAACCTGGTACACAGCAGAGTCCTGAGGCATCTAAACGATTGGCAAATTTAGGCAGAATTTGGCAATTAGTTTAAGCGAGAAGAAAAACAAACAAAACCACAGTCCAAGAAAAAACAACTGCTATCAAAGTACTTTTTCCAACCTGTTTTGAAATAAAATATTTTGCTTAAAAATGCCAAAATGTTTCATCGATCCATTTTCTAAATTAAGTGCTTCAAGTTTTTCCACTTCAGCACACCATTGTTCATTTAAAACTCGATTTTCTTTAAATAAAAAGGGTAGGAAAAGAACCACTGTTTTGGTTTGAACAACATACTGAGATGACAAGATGAATTTTTTTCATTTTTCCTGTTTCACTGGAAAGCCATATTAAAAAAAAAAAAAAAAGAGATGTTTTGATTCCATCTGAACCAAATTTAATCCATTCCTCACTCTGCTCCAGAGCAATTTCCATATCTGCAATGTGCATTCCCCGGAGAGCCGCTCTCGCTGCAGCCCCAGCCCCACGCGCACTCTCAGTGTGCACAGCCAGAGCTGGCGTGAAGGGGATGTTCAAGCAACACTTGGCCAGTTTTTTCAAGCAGCTCAGCAGCAATCATGTATCCAGCATGAGGCCAAATAGTGACCCCCAGCATAGATTAGGACCCCTAAGCAGTGAGAAGGCCACGGGCCCGCGCAGGGGGAGTGGACAGCCTGGCCCCCGCTCCCGTGCAAAGCCCAGCAGCAGCACATCCCCAGCTGGGACTGGGACATCGTGCTGTCCCCAGGCAAGAGGGGCTGCCACCACCCCGGACTGTTGGGCTAAAGCCAGGTATGCTGCATCTCTGCTCTCATCCTTCCTGCAAGAGCGACAAGGTCAGGACATGCCAGGGGCTTCTGGAGCTCTAGGTCTTCCCATTGCCACGTGGGGGACAAGGTGGGTTTGGTGAGAATTCCCAGCAGATCAGCGTAAGATTCATAATACTGTTTTATCAAGGACTTTCATCAAGCCCTTACAGCTCCCTAAGGATATAAAATTTCCAGCTCATAGACTCTGGGACTGTATGAGCTATTTAGGAACCTTCAATATGCTTTATTCAACTTCCTTGCTTTGGTGGCAAAAACGTATGTGGGATTAGAAAGAAAAAACAATTAAATGAAAAAACAAGTCATTACAGAAAGCTAGCAAGCTGCACGTCTCTCAGTACCACCGTCAGAATTAGATGAGTTTGTTCCCTTTGTGGAGATAGGCCCCGTTAATTTTCTTGGCAGGATCTCCCATGTTAAAGCAACAAGGCGAATGTTTGCTTTGACTTTTCGACAGTGTTTGTGAACCCTGGGAAGCTTGGGGGGGGGGAAAAAAGACAAATTCTCTTCATCTGGAATGCTATACACGTTAATTTTTGCAAAGCTCAAATTTAGGGTCAAATTTGAACTGACAGGGTCTCCTTGAAGGAGGAGGAGGGGCAGAAGATAATATTTGGTAAAGAGAAGAGAAGGATGAGACAGGCAAAGTAGATTTTTTTTTAAGCTTGCAGGGAGATACTAAGCTCAATAATCAGACAAGAAAGGCAATGAGCAGCTATCAAAGCAGCAGCCGTTTTAAGAGCTGTACTCATCTGAAAGCGACTTTTAGTTCTTGTGAAAACTGCCGCCTTAACAGCTGTCCCAATTAGAGCCAGCCGGAAATTTCCCAATAAACCAACATTTTTGTCAGAAAATAATTCGCTGAGTCTGAAATGCTCCAAGTTGGCTGAACTTTTGTTGAATCGAAAAGCAGGGCTCCAACTGGGTCCGGTGCTCAGCTGCCAGGTTTGCGCTACGAGCGGCAGCGCTGACGGAAAAGTCAATTTTGCTGAGCAGCTGCAGGCGCCAGGAAGAGCCTGGTTCCCATAATTTATGTTTGGGATTTGGTTTGAGTTGAAAAAAAAGATAAAAAGGCAACTGAGTTCCTTATAAACTTGAACTTGAGCCAGTTGAATTTGCTCATGCCATGATTCCATATGCCTGACCCGTTTGAGGATCTGGCGGCTGGATCTACAAGAAAAAAAAAAGCAACCCCAAAGTGCTGTGGAGAGGCCAGTGCTGGAAGTGGCTCCTGCCAGGAGAGATGGCTCTTGGCCGTGGCCACATCTGCGTGACCCCGAGGCCAGCAGGTCTCCCAGGGTCTCTCCTTCCCTGGGGTGACCCTAGCAGAACCATCCTGATGCCACCTTCCTCCTCTTTTCTTTTATTTTTTAAATACAGTGAAAGCAATGACTATGCTTATTAGGTTTTTTTCAGCTACATCTTTGAAGACTGATGTGTTACCACTGGACGTATCACCAGATTTGTTCCAGCTGCCTCACCGCATCAGAAACTTATTTAAAGAAGGAAAAAGTCAACAAGACTTAGTCTAGGAGACCCAGTGCAGAGCTTCACATGAGCATGGAGAGATTTTAGCTAGCTGTATTTAAATTATATTAAAAAAAAAAAAAAAAAGTCACCAGGCAGGTCAACCCAGACTCCCCCCAACCACCTTCCAAGGGTCTGCCAGGCTCCGAGGCAGCTGCTGGGGGCCAGAGGAGTCTCTGGGGCAAACTGGAGCTGTGTTTGCAGAGGAAAAAAAAGCTGTTGATGCTCTGTGCGACTCCTGACCAGCAGGGAAAAGCCTTTCTGTGAGTGGTGATGATTAATTACTAATGATAATTAACCTACAACAGTGGCACTCAGAAACTAGAGCAGAGGCACATGTCCCATCACATGCAGCTCTGAATGAAAACAGATCTCCTGCCCCAAAGGGGTTTCTTTTAAAAAATGCCTAGAAATGATGACTGACACAATTGGAGCTTTTCCCCACGCGAGCGCTCCCCGGGGCGGTTCGCAGGGCGCGGAGCCCGCTTGTAGGGAGCACTTTCCCTTCCCACACTGCCGGCTGTGGCTCACAGAGGGTCTCTGCCGCTTGGCTGGGCGACTCCCAGGGCATCCCCGCAGGGCTGTGGTGCTCCGAGCCTCCCTCTGCCCCAGCGAGAGGTGCTGTGTTGGGGCCCTGCTGCTTCCCCATCCCCAGTCCCATCCACTGCCCACCACTCACTGGCCCCATCACCGTGCAGGCGCAGCACCGACGCTGCCCATCGCGCTGCCCCTTCCGCCAACAGAAATGGAGGGGTGAGGGGCTGGAGCTTGGCATCCTCCCCCTTTGGTCCATTAAAGTGATGTTAAGGGCTTCTTGCTAAGGGCCCTGTGAAGCGAGGAAAAAAAAAAAAGCATCTGCCACATTCTCCATTTCATCTTGCAAGATGTGAGATCCCACCCCTCGCACTGCCTATCCCTGCTGACAGCCGTGCTTCCTACGGAGCAAATGGGCTTGAAACTCCGCGATCAAAGTCATTTGCATTGATTTCCATGGCCTGGTTTCTCTGCCTGGATTCTCCCTGTCCCTCTAGCCGCCCTGCCCCTTTGGAGCTGGAGCACCAGCGTCTTGCCTATTTGGGGTTTTGCTGGATCCCTGTTGCCTTCCCAGAGGAAGAAAACAAAATATTGGTGCTGGACACCAGTGTTTACCTGCAGGTTTAGCAGCACATGCACTGAGCTGCTTTTGCTTGCCCCAGTCTCGAGGCGGATGTTTCTCTTCATACTGTTTCCCAACCAGCTTTCCCAATGCTGGTCCCTCACGGGTCACATCAGCAGCTCGCCTGTCCTTGGGCTCTGTTTCCTACCCGACCAGCTTGCTCGGCAGCCCCGGTCTGTGCCTCCTAACCAGCCTGCCCCCTCAAAACCTCTCAGCCCCCAGCGGGATTTGCTGTAGGGCCAATTGCCCCGGTGGATGGCAGCCAGTGTCCCCAGCCCAGGCAATCCTGAAAGGGCTGCTTCTGCTTTCTGTCCTGCTCAGAAAAGGACCATAACAGCATCTCTCACTCTGGGAGAAAAGAGGGTCTCCATGGCAGCTAGGAACAGCACTAGCATGACAGTAAGACTGTGCAAGAAACTTGATTTTTTTTTCTTAGAGAAAATGCTTCTATTTTTGACAAAAGGCCTTTTTGAGGTATGAAACCTCTTATGAAACTTCTCCCACATCAGTGCTTTACATAAACTATTTTGCTGTAGTTGTGTTATTCATTGCACACATTTTACACCAGCGTGAACTAGTTTATCTCCAGAGAATGGAAACCAGAGCCTGTCTGTGGGGCAGGGCATCCTGCAAGCCTCTGCAGGTCACCTTGTCCAAGACATGCCATCACAAACAATACTTCAGCCTGGTGCGACTCCTCCAAACAGAGCAGAGCCACACTACAGAGCAGGAAAAGGGTCTCACCAGCCTGAACATCGCCTTTAGCTGTGCAGCAAGAGAGTATAAATGGGCCAGGAAACATCACACAGGTGCATCCTGAGTCACAGCTTCTGCCAGTGGGAGCTGCAAAAGTGAATGCTGTTATGCTGATGTGCTCCTGGAGAGCCCATGGCCCTAGAGCATGGGGGGAAGACAGCCAGCTACATCCTCATAACAGGGTGAAGAGTCCATTAGTATCACCGCCTTATTTTTTTTTTCTCTGAGCCTGAGATGTCAGGGCTGATAGCAGATAGTTTGTTTCACAGTGAATGTACAGCGATAGGTCAGAGGAACAAGTGAAAATGCCACCTTTGAGGGGAATTAGATCATTAAAATGTCACAGTAGTACCTTGGGAAGCCAACCGAAGATTCCAGCTGCAGTTTCTTGCTCCCTCTGCTAGAAAAAAAATAACACCTGCCAAGCGAGACCAGGCCTTCTAAAGAGATTACTATTTTTTTCTACCACCATTGTTTCACACCACTCTGCCAGCAAGAGAATCGTGATCTCATTTTCCATTGCCACAAAGTCTAATTTGGGTGGGGGGAGTGTAAACACTTTCCTCCAAGCCAGAACTAAAGGATAAAGGGAGTGCTCTGGGGATGGTAGCACAGAAAGGAAACCTATACACCACCCAACCTCCCATCCCATCTGATGAACATTACATTAATGGCAGTGCTATGCTAGGATTATTCCCTTTTCTAGCTTTTCACCCTCAGGGCATTTTCTCCAGCAGCAATTTGACTCAGTGGGTCTTTGTTACTGCTCCCTGTGCTGGGTTTGTGTGTGTGTGTATGTGGGTTTTGGTAGTGGGGCAGGGGGCTGTAGTGGTGGGTTGCCCCTGTGAGAAGCTTCTCGACGTTCCCCCAGCTCCAAGTCGGACCCACCTCTGGCCAAGGCCGAGCCAATTAGTGACGGTGGCTGCACCGCTGTGATAAGGTATTTAAGAGGGGAAAGCTAGGAGGAGGAGGGGGAGTTGTGAGGAGGGCGTCTGTGTGAACACTGAGGTCATTGGAAGAAAGGAGGAGGAAGTGGGGGGAAGTGCAGCCCCCCTGCAGCACCTGTTGAGAGGGCAGGCCATTCCCCTGCCACCCGTGGGAGGTCCACAGTAGAGCAGATGCCAACCTGCAGCCTGTGGAGGACTCCATGCTGGAGCAGGTGACTGTTCCCAAAGAAGGGCAGGACTCTGTGGGAAGAAGCAGCCCCCACTCTGTAGTAGTTCGTCGCTGGGAGGATTGCAACACGTGGGGGTGACCCATGTCGGAGCAGCACAGGAAAAGCTGCAGCCCATGGGAAGGTCTCACGCCAGAGAAAGTTCATGGAAGGTTCACTGTCTCCCATGAGAGGAACCCCACGATGGAGCAGGGGAAGAGGGCGAGGAGTCCTCCCCCTGAGGAGGAAGAGGCAGTGGGACTGACCCCTGTGCCCCTGGTGGGGAGGAGATAAAGAAATCGGGAGCAAAGCTGAGCACGGGAAGAAGGGAGGGGTGGGAGGAAGGTGTTTTTAAGATGTGGTAATGCTTCTCACTGTCCTGCTCTGTCTGTTAAGTGGTGTGTTGTTAGTGTTTGAATAAAATTGATGTTCTTTTTTAATTCCCCTGAGAAGTCTGTCTTTTGCCTGTGACTGTAATGGGTGAATCATCCCTCCCTGTCCTGATCTCAATTCCCAAGCCTTTTACTTTATTTCTCCTTCCCATTCCTGAGAGGGAAGGGGTGAGTGAGTGGCTGCCTGGTGCTCAGTTTCCCTCTGGGCTCAAACCACAACACCTTGTTAGAAATTTTCTTTCCAAGTACATATGGAAGGAGATCCTCACAGTAATAGCACATTTTAGAAGGGGCCACAGTAGGTAAAGCCGAGTCCTTGCTGTGTTTCTTGTCCCATCTGCCAGTGTCTGCCCAGAGGCGATGCTAAGGAAAGGGGCAGGTATATGGATGGTTCCTCCCTTTCCAGGAGGAGCTTCCATGTTTCAGCAAGTCATCTCTCATGAGTTGCCATTGTCCTGTTGTCTCCTTGCTTTTCCAGGCTCTTGCTCCCCCCTCTCCCTTGGCAGGGCTGGGAATTTCTTCCCACACCAGCTCAGGATGGAGAAGCAGAGCCAAAACCAGCTTTGACTGCTGTCAGGCTACCTTATCTAGGTAGCCAGTCACAGGAGAGCTGATAGCAGCAGCTGCCACCACCACTCCTGACTTTTCTCTCTATTTCTCTCCTTCTGCTTACTCTCAGGAGAACCACCTCCACAGCTAGCCCGAACCTTCCCAAAACTCAGAGCATTCAGGCCCTCAAAGTGGTGACCCTTTGCTCTCCCCCTGCACCATGCCTCAGTGCCTAATTGTTCTAATAGTTTTTCAAAGACTTCATTCATCTTCTGCCATAATTCAAGTCTTTGTTCCATACCATGATGTAGAGGGAATAAAGCAGAGTGAGGACAATGAAAAATCAAACACTGAGGGGCAGATGACTCCTTCCCTTTGACCGTGCACACAAGGAAAATCAAAGCTACCTGGGTTTTTGTTTGTCAACACCAATCTGGTCCAGGCGAGATAATAACCACAAATGCACAAGGCTGGGGTGCAAAGAATGGGAAGGGAGCATGCTATTGTGGCTGGCTGAATGGTTTGACTGCTGGCAAAACAAAGCCTTTTGTCCACTGATTATTTTTTTTTCCTTGCAGACTACTTTATTGGTTACCTTTTGTTTCCCCTCTCTCTTCATATTACGTCATTTGGAGGATATTTCCAGAAGTTTAGGGGTGGCTGGGAAAGTGTAATTCAAAGCAAGGGCTTCCTTGAGCTGAACCTCCACTTCTAAAGGGGATATTAATGCTGCACTGGAGTCTGACTGCATCAGTTGAATTCACCCTAGCAAATTTTTAACTCTTAGCCCATTTTCAGCCTGTTAGGCACAGATTAACTGTTGGGTTCATCTGTTTGCAAGGTGATCTCTGTGCCCCAGGGACAGCCAGCAAAGCCCCAGCTAGTCCTTTCCTGTCTTTGATTGGATGATGATTTTTTCTTTTAATCAGAAGAATCACAGATGGTAAATAAATGAAAAGCCTCAAAACAACAAATTAATATCTATTTACGCTAAAACTCACTGTTTTGTTTGCATCAGGGGCATTGTGGTTATTTTGAACTTTTCTGACCAGCTCTAGCGCTGAGCACAGGCAATAAGCTAGGAAGATTTGGAGTCATGCCACACAGCAGGTTCAAGGCAGGGACACACCCAAGAACCAGGATATATTCACAACTGAGGCTTTGAATCTCCAATCCTCCTGGTGTTTATAAGGAGGGGGAGAGAGGGATTGTTTAACTTTGAAACTCTAAAATGGCCTTGGTGTCCACAAAGGTTTTAGGAGTGCTTGCAACACAGCAGGAGCCAAGGATTAAGCTCTAAATCCATGTTTTGTCCCTGAAAAGCTGCCCTGATCACTAATAAAGTGAACTCTGTGCTCTCAAGAAATATTTATCCAGACTGTTAACACTCCCTGCTATTCTTGGGCATGACTGGCAGCCAGCAGCCAGGAGCAAAACTGTAGAAGCCCTTCAGCCTGAGCTTGAAGTGCCCCCACTGAGCAGAGCGAGGGCAAAGAGAGGGTCGGAATAGCAAGGGGATACCGATGGGGGTGGAGGCACCTCGTCAGAACTGTGACAGCATCATCAGCAGCCTGAGCCAGAATAGCAGGGAACCTGGGGTCAAGGCAAAGGGCCACTGCTGGCGCTGCAGGGGGAGTCTCCAACGCAGCATCTCCGCACACCACTGCTGCCTCCACGTAGCTCTCGTCTGTCCCCCATTTCCATAAACCTCATTTACCTCACATGCGGCAAAGAGGAAGGAGCAGCAGCGTGACAATACTCGTTCAGTTGGCTCCTGCAAAATGCAGCACTTTGCAAAACAGGCTCTGCTCTTCCGTAGCATCTTCCGACACGTTGTGCCTCTGCAGCCTGTAAGACCAAGGGGAGAGGTGACCACTCCCCAGAGGGGAGAGCTACAGTCAACTCCTGCTACCGAAATTTTGTCTGGGAAGCCACTTTGCACCATCAGTGTGAATACCACAACCTGGGCAAGACTATTACAGAGCTGCAGCCCTTTCAGGCAGTGGGAAAGTAATGGATCAAAGGGCACCAAGCCTGTACACCACATGAGAAGTCCTAGCATGTTCTGGGATTTCCCAGGCTGATGTGAACCCGTTTTTTGAAGTGCTGTCCTAGAAACCATCCTCCGGTGTGCTGCTGCAGGAGCACTGCACATCCCACAGGCCACGGGGAGATCCCAGCACATGGGCACAGGAACTTGGGGGCTCTGCTTGGGCGAAACATCACTCCAAAAGCCCCGAGTCAGGCACCAAGCAGCACGCACACAGCTGAATAGCACTGGACTGGTGTCGCATTAACCCTGCCTCTTTGGGCACTGGCCATATGTACACCATGCTACAGCTCCGCAGCACTCAGCTGTTGCTCGGGAGCTGCTGTACTCAGAGGTATAGGCAGAAGGAAACACACTGCGCCTTTGTGTGCACAGCTTGTCCCAGCCAGATCATTGGCTGTGCAGACCCCTTGGCTCCGTCAGCCCCCAGAGCCATGACTGAGATACTCAAGATGGGACATAGTGCATAAAGGTTGTATAATTGTGTGAGGCACGCAGAGGATGGACAGGGATCAAGGGCTCACCTTCTCTTCTAATGCACAAGGAGACATCAAATGGAAGGGGAAAATCATAGTCCCCAAACCTAAATGAAGTGGTTGTTTATACCACAATTAAACCAGGGAACTGCTTTCTGCAAGCTGTTGTGGGCACAGTTGATATGAGCTCAAGAAGCAGCTGGACCAACTCGCAGAACAACAATCCATCAAGTTATTAGAATAAAATATTTTTAGTTAGAAGGGACCTACAATGATCATCTAGTCCAACTGCCTGACCACTTCAGGGCTGACCAAAAGCTAAAACAAATTAAGGGCCTTGTCTAAATGTCTCCTAAACACTGACAAGCTTGGGGCATCGACCACCTCTCTAGGAAGCTTGTTGCAGGCTTGATCACCCTCTCTGTAAAGAAATACTTCCTAATGTCCATTCTAAGCCTCCCCTGGTGCAGCTTTGAACCATTCCCACACATTGAATCACTGGGTACAAGGGAAAAGAGCTCAGCACCTCCCTCTCCACTTCCCCTCCTCAGGAAGCTGTAGAGAACAATGTCGTCACCCCTCAGCCTCCTTAACAGAAGGGTAACATAATTAAACATAAGGATGTGGCTTTTACAGGCAAGTCCCTGAGCCACAGATTGCTGGAAGCTGGGAGAGGCTGGTGAAGCTCTGCAAGATGCGTGAGAGTGAAAGAGAGCCTAAGATTATAGGAAACACCTGCTGTTTGACTGCTACCAGAAATCGGACACTCTTTGGACAAGGCTGTGGGCTCTCCCTGCATGGCAGCTCTTCTGTACCTGCAGACTGTGCGCCAGGCAAACACTTGCACTAACGTTGGGTTAATTTTAGGAATACCTGCCTTTTCTGGGCAATATTTTTTCAGCAAATGACTTATTTGCTTTAAATAAATGCAATTTCTAAGCATCCAAAGTGATGCAAAAATTCAGGTCAAGTTCCCTGAATAGCTTCTGCCACCAAAAAAAGCAACAAACGCTCTGAAGGGTTGAGCAAATCACATGGAGAAGGGTTGGAGTCCTTTGGAAATACTCCTTTTTTGCTATTTCCAAAATGCTTCTATTTCAGACACTTCCCATACACACTAGGGATAGGCTCCTTGCACGCCCAAGAAACACAGACCCAATTTGCTGCTCTCCCCTGGGGTTACATCCCCACAGAGCTCCCTCCTCACCACCATGCTCCATCCTACTGCGGGACCCTGCGCTCACCCTGGCAGGGCCCGTGCAAATCACGGGAGTTGCTTTGAACATCCATGGGGCTGGAGCAGGACCCTGAGCAGGCGGTTCCAGCTCTGGCACAGCCCCTGCACCAGCTCAGCCCTCTCCAGCCTGCACGCCAGGCCCCAGAGACCTCTTTGCTTGAGCCGTGTCCTAAATCCTCTCCACATGGTGCCTCTGCTTCCTGCAGCAGCTGTGGGGCTCAACAAGCTGGCGCTGGGCAGTTGATTTCTACAGGCCCACCTGGGTTTCATCTCATTATCCCCCTCCCTCCCCAAGCCATCAGTTGGAGCTGAGCAGAAACAGGTTCCTTTCCCACATGCCTTGAAGAAAATGACATATTCTATGCAAGAGTTAAAGTGCCAAGGGATTCTTTTAGCTTTGGAGGAAAGTTCCTCAAAATGGCCACCCTATGCCAGGCAGAGGAAGACACACAGCATTTCCCGGGGTGGGGGGTGGTGTAAGTTATGCCGACGAGGGTTTGGATAAATGCTGCAACCCAGATCCTGGGAACAGCAATGTGCCAGGTCCTCCTTTCACACTGTGGTCTGGCCAAACAACTTGACTTGCAGACCCTTGGATGTCCCCTTTGTGAGAATATTTATGGGGCTACGGAATCGAAGAGCCCTGACCAAAGCGTTGGCTGGATCCAGATGCCAAATGTTGACTTTTGCCTTTTGTGGCATGCCTTTTGGCTCAGGCTGATTGTCACGTTGAAAGGAAGTCAGCACGGTACAGCTTTTGCTGATTTTACACAGTGTCTCCAAACTGTGAATCTCTCCTCAGAAGCCCAGGACTTTCCAGCTGGAAATGTCTCCCTACAACCCCAGACTAACTCATATCCAGAGGGGCCAACATCATCCCGGTTTGATTTTCAGAGAAGCCACAAGCATTCATAATTAGATGTCCAAATAAGCGTGTAGATATCTAGCTCTGAGTGAATATCTTGGCTTCCAGAGTATTTTGACTAATGTAGTACACATTGACCCAAATTTGGGGAACAGAGAGGCTCATTGATTCAGACTAGGTAAAAACCAGCACACTTGTGGGGGACACATTTGAAATTAAAGATTGCTCCCATCAGACCTGCTTCTGTGCCTCTTCATACCCCTCCAGCACATAGGTCTCCTCACTGGGCCAGCCCTGAGGGCCACTGGACTATGTCCCCTCGCAGGGAAAGGATGCCTTCTATCCAGGGCTGAATTTTGGGGAACAAAGCAGCATTAGCACATCCTGGTTGTGTTTAACTCGCATTATTTTGTAGAGTGCTTCATAAAACCTTAGTTTTTCTAAAAGTATTTTCTTCAACTAAATTCCACTCCATTTTCTTCAGGCAATACATGAATTTTGTTTACAAAGTACTTCAACAAGACTTGAAATTTCATTTATGGAAAATGGGCCTTGGATTTCCAAGGCATTTGAAACCATACTGAAATATGGCAATTTCAAGCACTTACCTGTCTCCTTCCCACAAGTCTCTGAATCAAAGGTTACCATGACAACAAAGCCCACTCTTGGTCCAGCAGAATGAATTGTTTTCACGTGATGTCATTATTAGCCAGGGCCCAACAAAATTACACAAATGAGATCCCCAGACAGCAGGACTGCAAAAAGCCTGAACAAGCAGCATAACAATTACACTCTAAACTTAGCAAAGGAAAGAAAATGTCACCCAACTCCTCAGCAATATTTCTTTAAAAAACATACCAAAAAGGCTGACCGCCTCCCAGTACCCCTGCAGGGCTATGGAAGTAGACCAGCTCTGCCCTGTCACACGTTGGACGTGATTTCCACCCTGGGAGGTGGCATAATTGCCTGCACATCCCAGCAGACAACTGCTAGTGTTCCCAGTGGGGATGCTGCCTCCCAGCACACTCCCAGGAAGCTGGTTTGCTTATGTTATCTACATGGAAACCCAAAGAGGGAGAGGAGTTGCTGCCTTGGGTGAAATGCAGCTTCTCGCCACCTTGAGCTCCCCATGGCCATCGCATGATGCACCCAGGGCTCCTTCCCCCTAGCACCTGAAGCATCCTCACCCCAAGGTAAGTAACTCCACACATCTCTGCTCCTTATCTAGGACACCACAGCACTGCCATGTGATGACAGACCCCCACTCAGCGCTTCTCCTGCCCCAGACCACCTGCAGCTCAAACTCCACATCTCCTCTGGGCCAGGGCCCTCACAAGCCCGTTGCTTAGAGTTGTTTCCCTTTGTAACCAATGAGGATGTGAACGAGATCCTCTGATCCTACTTGATTGAGGGTTCACACTTGAAAATGAGTGTATTCTGGCAGGAGCTGTTCTCCAGGGGAGTGAGATAGAGTCACTCAGCAATGAGTTGCTATGGATGGTCATTCAAGCATAATAAATCCTCCTTATCAACCCTGTCTTGCTACCCCTCGTAATTTAAGCTGGGTGTAATAAGGCAGGATGAAGGCAAAGGCTAGCTTTACAGTCAAACTGGGGATTACAGTCTGCCACAGATATTTTAAGATTCACAATAGCAAAGAGAAATTGTAAGAGGAGCCTAACCAGCTTCCCTCAAATGCCAGGGGATGTGCTGATGAGTTATGGTCATTTCCACAACTGGTCTGGGCTGATGTATAGCTGAGCTGGGGTCAGACCGGAGACTTACTGCTCCCAGACTTCTTGAGCAAGTGTAAAACTTGCATGTGCTGAAAAAAAATGTGCATTGACTTTAGAGAAGGTTTCTGTCTGTATTGTATGCATTTTTATCTTTTTTTTTTTTTTAATCCATATCACTGCATGCTTTTCTTTCTTTCTCTGAATAAACTCAGCAATACTATTTTGTCTCTTATACTCCCCCATTCTTCACAAAAGCCCAAGAAGTACCTTTCCCTCTATAAGCTACTTGCCACTCTGCATAGGAGCTAGGAGCCTTTGCTTTCTGATTGCCTCGCTAATGAAGCTGGCCCAGACCAGTCCTACGCAGGCTTAAGCCTGAAGTCTACAGCACCACATCTGAATGAGAGTTTGTAGGCCTGAAAGCTTGCCTTCTTTTCCCCAGCTGTGCTACCTGTGTAATAAAAAAATGTTGATTTTTCCTACCAGCCTTGCCTCACTTATGTCCTTAGACTATCACGGCTGCAATACTGCTTCTGCTGAAACCACTGCTGTCAATTCCTAGATTGCTATTTATCAGGGATCTCAAAGCGCTTTTATAAAATGCCTAATGCTCAGCTAGCTCTTACACCTCTCCCCTTCTGAAGAAAATCATGTGGTGCTGTTTTTCGGAGACATTTTCTTTCTGCTGGGCGTCCGTGGGGATGGGGGTGGTGCAGCCCTGTCCAGTGCAGGGTCCCTGCTGTCCCTGGGCCTGCTGATTCCCCTGTCCCACCCGAGTGCCCTGTGGCTGTGTCTTCCACACCCCCCACTGCAAAACACCCATTGTAACCCCGGGGTGGGGTGTAGGGGGAGACCTGAATCTCACCTGCAGAACTTCTCCCCTGGAACACGGACCACGGCAGTACGTGGGGTAGACGCCTGTTTTGTTGGTAAGACTGCAGGATTGTCCAAGAATGAGACCCAAGGAGCCCCACAGCTCCCACACCGGAGGTGTCTCCCCTGCCCTGGGCTCAGAGCAGGGCTGGAGCAGGCTTCTTCTCCTGCTTCCCCTGACCAGGGGGCTCAAGGAGACATTCCCTGAGGTGGGGTGGGCTGAAGGAGCTTTGCTGTGGTTGACACCCACACCCACTGCTCCAGGCACATCACCCAGTGCCCTCCACAGCCCATCACTTGCTGCCTGCTTAGGGGAGGGGGAGAAAAGGACATCTTCATCCCCATGAAGGACACTGAGGATCTGCAGAAGGAGCTGAGCACATCCATGCTGGGAAGCAGCCTCATTTGCTGCTCTGGCTGCTGTTAACACATCATCCATCCACTGAGCGTGAAAAGGGAAGCTGGTGGGGGCAGGAGGAAAGTCACAGCCACTTTCTCCCACCTCCGGCTGCAGTGAGCATGTGCTTGTGGTGGTGAAGCCTGGGATCCCCTGCGAGGCCCCTGCAGCCCACAGCTTGCCAACACATGAAAGCGTAAGGGAGAATGAATCCCAGCAAAGCACAGATCTGCCAAGCGAGGGTGTTCTCTGTGGAGTAGGGTGACCGCAAAGTCTCAAACCATGTTCCTGCTGACAAGCTGCTGATGGACGAGTTTAGTCAGGAAGAATTGCACTTTGCAGAAGAAAGCACCGTTTGCTTACAAGGCAGCCAGCCTAGCAATGGTCCTTGGAAGAGCCCCATGAACAGGGGTCACGCAGCATTAGACCTACTCATCTGACACGGTGGAGAAACCAGAGAAGAGAGTTCATTCCACGGAGGGACCCCTACCTTGATGCTGGGGTTTCTGATCATACCACCCAAATGCGTGAAGGCTGGCTGAGGGCTGGCTTTGGGGCACTCACCCCACCTCATGTGGAGGCAGTGCACAGAAGAGGTTTCTGGAACAGCCCCCTTCAAAGGCAGACGACCACTGCGCCCCAGGGCACCCTTTCCCTCACCGGGCTGTGGGCCTGAGCCGTCCTCACCAGCCACGTTACAGCCTGGCGTAGGGGACACAATTATCTGCTCCCCAACATGTGGCACCTCAGGAGCCACACATCAACGGTTCCCCTCCCCGAGCACTGCTGTAGTATAAGCACCTAATAATAAAACCCAGCTATTGTGTTCCTAAGACACCTGTCAGCCTGAGCACTAAGTGCTGGGTTAATAAATACTTGCTCAGCTATGCCTCTTCTCTGCCAATTCTCCTGGCTCTGCCTGTTTTCATTAGTATTTCTTTTCTGTGGACACTGCAATTACACTCTGTTCCTCTTCAGAGCCCTTGTTCCAGGTTCAAATAGAGAAGTGATAATGCAGGGAAGCTTTTCACATCGCTGTTTATTTTTGTCTTCTGAGTCAGGAAGATCTTTTCAGGCTGGGACCAACCCTGTGCGGTTTTGATTGAGGAAGGACTTGGGCGGGGGGGTGGTGGGGAAAGGGGTGAAAACTTCTGGTTCCAGCTTTTATGGTTTAAACCAGTGGGGGGGTCCTTCCTTGCTGGCTCTTGCCGAGGTCACAAGCTATGCTCCCTCGTTGGGAAGACATAAGCATGCAGTCTGTATTGCTAAGACCCATGGTAAACTATCCATCTGCCACAGCATCTGCGAGCCCCGGCGCTCCCAAGCCTCTTCTGTCATTCGAATCTCTGAGCAAGAAGGAGGATTCAGCTGAACGCAGCAAATTCAAATGCGTAACTTTTTTGTTCAAGGTTGCAATATGTTTGGAGATATTGTCCTGCCAGCAAGTCCCTGGTGCAGCATCCAGATGGTGCTCAGGGAATCCGGAGAAGGGGGGGAGGGTGTTTCATTCCTTCTTCAGGCGTGGAAAACAACCGACGATGTCACCAGAGTTATTTGCTTCTCCTGCTATTTCCCAGTGGTAACTGAGAGAGGAAAAAGTCCTCATTGAATATGTGGGATTTGAGTAAATCATCAATATTTTTAACTAAAACATAGCCAAAATTGCAGAAAAAAATCACAGGGGAACATAGGATGTTTTAAACTTAGTGCATTAGGAAGAACTTCAGCATTTCTTGCAGGTGATTTTTCTTCTGGTTTTGCATTTGAAGAGATTTACTTCATTTCAGATCTAGCGAGAAAAGTCCTTCTTTCTATTAGTTGCTAAATATAACTTTTTGTGCATCCAGGGAGATGCAATGAAGCGTCCGAATAAGCCCTTACACCTTGAACTTCCTTGCCAGCAGCCCACACAGTCACCTGGACACGTGTCACACTGCCTGAGTGACATGGCATGGCCAGCTATTTGCTATTAAATCTCCCAAAACAGGGTAGCCAAAACCAAAACTTGCTGCAGCAAAGGTCTCTGTACCATGGTAAATCCCAAGTCATGCTGGAAGCTGTTTGGGTGGACCAAAGTGACAGTGGAGGTCATTGCTGAAGAGCACAGCAGGGTGGGTTGAACTGCCCACAACCTTTCCTTGGCACACATTTGATTTACCATGTGGCCAAAGATACTTGGGCTAGGGGCCTCCATGCCCACCAGGGTCTCTTTAAGGCGTGACTCAGCTGAAGTGTATGTGGTGGGTTGGATAAACCAGCGCCTTGGCCAAGGCCTCTTCTGGTTGCCCCTAGAGCAGCAGAAAGCTCAGTTCATGTTGTACATAGAGAAATGCCAAAAAGCTCTACTGGAAAAGCAAAGTCTAACCATGGGCCACACACCGCGGGGAACGGGCACGCCTCAGGGCCTCCTTCTTGCCCACCCATCACACCACCACCATCCCGTCTTCCCAAATTCCCCAGCCCATCTGCCTTGAAGGTACCTTGTGCCCTCCACTCCCCTGCCACGGGAAGGGAAAGTGTTTTAAACACAACACGATGGGAACCGTGGGATGTTTTCAAGCTCTTTTATTTTCCCCTGGAATATTTCTTTTTTCTTGGGTAGCTTGTCTGTTCACCTCTGTCTGGGACAAACTCGTCAGATGAGCAGGTAGCCTCAAACCCAGAGGACTGGCTCCCGGGGCTCCCCATCCCTTTGTACGTCAACATCATTTAGCTTTGAGAAACAGACCATGGAAAAAACAATGACACAGATTTTTTTTAAAATATGAATTTTTATTTGTTTTGACTGGAGTTCGAGAGAGTGGGTAGAGTGGAAAAGCGGAGTGATTTAATTCAGTGAAGAGGTCTAGTCCCGCCTTGTGTGTTAGATCACGAGGTTAGTAGGTGGTCAGAAGAGTCCTCCTCCTCCACTCAGCTTGCTGATCTTATTCACGTAGTTCTTGTTTCTGATGTTTTCTAATCTCTCTTCAGAACTTCACTGTAATTTCTTGAGACATTTTTCTGTTGCTTTAACTTATTGAAAAAGCTAAAAGCTGAAAAAAATTGCAGGACTCAAAATCCTGCCAATTAGAATGGGCAAATTTTTTTTTTCCGGCAAAGGTTGAAAAATACGATTCAAAAATACAAACAGGCATTGAACATTGCACCAAAAAGCATTTGAAACACAAATCTCAGAAAGAAAGAGAGAGAAATAGAGAGAAGAAAGGTCACAGTTTCCGTGAGAAATCCCTTAAGAAAGTGGCTACCAGCTAGTCAATAGAGAAAATAAAGTCAACAAAAAATTTAAAAAAAAAAAGCATTTTTTTCTAGTTGTTAATTATTTACAGCTGTAATAACAGGATTGTCATGCATTAAACTGCTGCTGGCTAGATTCTTTCTCGTAGTGGAGTAAAGAGAGTCTCACAAGATGGAAAACAAAGCAGAAGACATACCGGGGCACGGATTGAACCTGAGGCAGTGAAAATAAGCGAATTCTCTGGCGACTTGTGGTGTGCTCTTCCCCATGATGGGCTGCCCTAGCGTGATGCTAATGCCACTTTCCCTACCCTGGGCACCAGGGCTGCAGTGAAAGAAGCAGCAGGTGCCCTCACCTTCAGATAGGACATTTGCCTGTGGCTATCCCCAAGTCAGTCGACAGTGAAAATCTAGTTCATGAAGGGATACTTGTGGTCACCTGACTAGATTTGGTGGGCTGAGAAACTCCCTTGTGACAACCGAGATGAGCCCTTCAACTCTAAACACAGCCTGGAAAAGGCAATGTGACTCAGGTTTCCCAACTCTGCCCCTACTTTTTTGTCGTTGCAAGAATCGAATCGTTCAATGTATGATCGTCGTTATGTTTGCTGGGTGCCCTGCAAAAAGACAGGAGGAATCGACAGACTTTCCAGGGGAAACAGAGTGCTGACAGAAGTGTAACATGAGCCAATGGACTTATCAGGTTGGCAGGACCTTCAAGCAGCGGTGAAGAAAAGAACCAAGAGCCTTTGAAGACTGGGAGCATCCTGGCTCACGTAGCAAACCTGAGACCAGGCCTCCCTCCCTAGGCAGATGGGATTCTTAAAGCTGTGTACAGAAGAGATCTGCACTGGTGGGCACTGGGACAGTGCGGAATAGGAAAGAGTGGCTAGAAAATCATATTTTGCCCTAGAGCTTCACGAGCTTGTGGCGAAGGATGACAGGTCAAATGTTAGGACTAATACAAGCCTAAGACTCTCTGCTGTTTAACGAAGCACAGATTCCTGTGGTGGGAGGCAGGCATAGACCCAGAAAGAGAACCAGCTTTGCTTATGGGAGCTGCCATCCTTCATTCTCATGGCTGGGACACCACAAGACACAGATCAGCGATCGCCGCTGCCTGCGAGAACCCTTCTCCAGCAGCAGAGGAGGGAAGATGGGAGCTACGAGTGCAGTTGCAGGATCACTGCCTAAATGGTTCTCCTAAGACAGGGGGAGATGAAGGGAAGGGAAGGGAAGGGAAGGGAAGGGAAGGGAAGGGAAGGGAAGGGAAGGGAAGGGAAGGGAAGGGAAGGGAAGGGAAGGGAAGGGAAGGGGAGGGGAGGGGAGGGGAGGGGAGGGGAGGGGAGGGGAGGGGAGGGGAGGGGAGGGAAGGGAAGGGAAGGGAAGGGAAGGGAAGGGAAGGGAAGGGAAGGGAAGGGAAGGGAAGGGAAGGGAAGGGAAGGGAAGGGAAGGGAAGGGAAGGGAAGGGAAGGGAAGGGAAGGGAAGGGAAGGGAAGGGAAGGGAAGGGAAGGGAAGGGAAGGGAAGGGAGCTGATGCTGGGTACCATTGCTAGGGGCTGCACACTGCTCACTTACCATGGCCTCACTGCTCACAGGCTGGCCAGCATCTGTCTTTGGTCCTGCTTGTGCTGAGGTGAGATAAGGTGTGGGTCCAGGACGCAGTGGCAGCAAAGGCCTATGCTTTTGCTGACCCCTCCCACCATTAGCACATAGTCACATACCAGTACAACCCACCTGGATGAGCAGCCAGCACTGACCAACTGCCAGCACCTCCCTTTGCTTTGCAGAACAGCCCAAGCTGAAGTGCAGCCCCTCCCTGCGGCGTTCCCCTGGCTAGGGAAAGCTGGAATGGATCCCATCAGGTTTGGTGCTCCCTCCTGAAGCAGGTAGAGACCTCACACCCCTTTGCAACGCTCAGCTACACATTCCCTGGTTTTGCTGTGGCATAAGGACTAACTGCTTATGGCATTCAGCTGTTGAAAAGCCATGATGCCTTCCTGGGAACATCCCAGTGACCAGGGCAGGACAAGGACTGTGTTGGAGAAGTTCTGACATCTGGGACTAAGTTTTACTGAAAGGTTTTAAACAGCGCTGCCAGCAGTGTCCTTGGTCCAGGCAGCAAGCCTGCACAGAGACCCCAGCATGGAGAGAGGCTCACTTTGCTCCCTGTGCCTCCCAAAGCCATCTGAAGACCAGCAGAGAGGGACGCACCTCCTTCCAGGAGATTTACCAAAGAGAATGAGAGGGAAGTAAAATAATTGAAAGTGGCCATTTTCTCTTTCAAAGAGAAACAGGTTTGACTTTTAGATATAAAGAGTTTGTGAGCATAAAGATACACACACACATGCATATATATAGAGATATATATATATATATGTAAAAACCTTTGGCTGACTGAACAATAACAAGGTCAAAAAGTAAATATTTATACCTGGAAGCCATCAATCTCATTTGTGTTGTGGCCTCTTGCCAAAAATGCCTTCAGGAGTAGTTCAGCTTGATATGGAAAGAGGATTGATGAATTGTTCAGGGTTTTTTCTCTCTACTTTGACATTAATAGAGCATTTATGTTTTCATGAATGTGCCCCTCACCCTGGCTGAGCCCTCCCCACCCCCAACAGCCACCAAGGAGTGAGGGAAATGTTGCTTCTCTCCATTCTGAAAAATCCACACAGAAATTTAATCGGGTGGGGTATAGTGACCCCAGACAGACACACAATTTGGGGAAGAGGGCCTGGAATGAGGGCTGGCCTGATGCTGCATGCTGCGATGGTGCAGTCCCACGGCCTCACGCTGGCTCTCCACCACCCCCAGGTCCAAGCATGTGGAAGGGGGGGGGGCACTAGCATGTCCCTGCCAAACCATTCCCTAAGTGAGACCATTGAGAGCTGCCTGGTCCTCTCCTACTCATGGCATGCCCTGGCAAGCTGGGAGAGCACAGTACCTGTCCTCAGTAGCCACTCGCCTTTGACCGTGATCCTTCCGTTAACAGTAGCGTGTGTTTAACTGCTCTGTTCCTCCAATAGCTGTAAAGAACACTGCAAGGAGGCCGTTTCTGCAGCACCCTCCACGGAGGCAACAGCTCCAGGTTTCTGAAGGTCTCAGAGAGGTTCTTAGTGGAACAGAGGGTCTTCCTATGTGAGGTGATTTGGAGCAAGAGAAACCCCTTCCTCGTATGTGATGCAGCCCTATAATCCCCACCAAGAGATGGCTGAAAGGAATACAAGATATGGACAGAAGAAATCAAGGCAGAGGATAAGAAATGACTGCACCTGCACCTATCCATAGGATAGGCTTGCAGAAACAGGCTGGTCCTGACCTTGTTTGCATGCATGGCTTGTGTCTGGGAACAGCAAGCATGGGGTCTGCTTGCACAAGGGATGTCCTACAGCAAACAAAGTAGGACCCAGTGTCACCTAGATGGCAAGGATTAGGATGGGGGTGAGCTGTGCTGGCCACAGCACTTGTCTGTAAAACCCAGGGAGTGGCAAAGCCAGCTTTGCTTATGGTGAGCTCTGTGCACAGAGGAGAGCTGGGAAGCTCTGCCTCGGGTGTCACAGTCCTGCTCGGTGACGTTCAAGAAGCTTTTGAGACGTTGTGTGGGGGTAACTCCATCAGCCCTTTAGAAAAACGGGTGGCACTGAGGGACCTCTTCTGCCCCATCCCTCTCATATCACCCCGCAGAAATGTCACAGCACTATCATGGCACTCGCAGCCACCACATGCTGCCTGCCGTGCCTGCTTGGAGGACCTCAGCCGAACCGTCCTCTGCCTCCCCGGGGCGCAGAGCTCCTGAAAGCCGCACTGCTTTTGCCCGTGTGCGGTTTCAGAGGAGGGAAGGGGCAAGCTGCCAGCACCAAAATGTCCCTCTGACATTTTCAGGAGGAATGCAACTGCAGGCTTGGACTGCACTGTGTGTGTCCCAGGTGGTGCAAGCTACAAAACAGGAGTGCAGACTGAACAGATCATTTTTATCACCCTCAAAGACTTCTAATTTCTTCCTGGGAGACTCTCATAAAGTCAGGGAGGCTTTGGACCTTGCCAGAAGAAAAGAAATATTGGAGTATTGAGGCTCACAGTGAAATGAAGTGCCCACTCTGTGCACAAGTGTGGATTAGACTATCAATGGCCACGTACAGATCTATTTCTATATAGGACCAATTATAAAAATGGAGCCCTTAGATACTATCACAGCAAGCAGTAAACCCCAGTAATTGATGCTAGGTTAACTCTGGCCCAGCGTGCCCTTAGAAGAAGCCCCCATCAGCAACCTTGGGTTAGCTGGGAAGGAAACGTCCCAATTTGAGCTGCTGACAGATTTAAAAAAAAAAAAAGAACATTATCTTCTCTGTGATGTCTGCTGGCAGGAGATGTTAAACCACTTATTTATAACTATCTTCCCGAAATGCTTCCCTGCTTGGAAGCCAAACTACAAATCCTGTTTGGTTTGTTGTCTTTAACCAAAGGATGCCGGTATTTCTGCTTCCAGCTGGCAAAAAGACTTGGAGCCAGTGCCAGGCTTTGGTGGGAATAGACTTGGCTTTCAAGGCGTGCTAACACAGATCCAGGAAGGCAGCCTTTTATCAGGCAGAGAGCAAAGTTTTTTGAGTCAGGAAGAGCAAAGATGAGCCAGCAGATGGGTGTCACCAGCAAGCCAGATTGGTGGGCTGTGTCCTGGGGAGGGACAAGAGTCTCAGTGTCGCAGGGAGGGAAGGACTAGGGGAAGAAACAGGCAGGAGATTCACCCTGACAGATAGTCGAGACAGATCGGATCACCTGCAGGAAGGGAGGAGGCTCAGATGATGCCCCAATGCTATGCCCGGTGCCACAGAGAGGTCCAGCCCTGGCACTTTGAGCATCACCCTGCCACAGTGAGCCTGTGTGGCCCTGGACAGGCAGCAAAGGCGGCACCTGCAGGTGCTCGGGCTGCTGAGAAGCCGATGGTAAGACCTGACAATTTATGGAGAGCTCTGTGGAGCAGGCCCTGACAGACAACGAACATGTAACAAGGTGATGTGCGGTAGGAGGTGGCCCTCGGGGTAGAGGGGATTTTGGGGAATGCCCAGGCTAGCAGAGGAGACCACCTCTGCACCAGGGCTAGCTCAAGTCACTGGATCCAGTATTTAATCTTGCCTTTGATGTGATTCCGCTAGTAAACACAATATACTCTTTGTTACAATTTTATTGTGTTTGTTTTGCTTTTTATAGGGTTTCTATTCCATTCACTTCAGCCTGAGTATTATAGTGACATGAATGTTTTATAAGATACACTTCATATAGCTTGTTTAAGAAAATGACATCCAAGTAGTTTCCAAAACAAATAGCGTCACAGCCAGTCAGCGTAGCACTTCCCGCCAGAAAGCCCGAGGAGCAGGAGGGCAGCAGCAGTGGCACTGGCTCCTGGAGGGGATGCTGCTGGCGTGGTGGGAGCGCAGGGCGCCTCGGGGCCAAGGGGCAGGGGGCTGCGGCAGGGCAGTGCTGGGGTGGCCGGGCTGTCAGGGCCGGGGGGCTGCAGTAGCTCCAGGAGGCCAGTGCCAGGAGGAATCAGGTGCAAAAGCAGCTGGGATGTCCCCCCCTGCCCAGAGGAAGGTCTGGGGACAGCACACTCTCCCTCTGCTCCTCCAACCCAACGCGGGGTGCACAGGGGGAGAGCTCCCTGGCTTTCTCTTCCTTGCCACCCAGCGGGGAGCCCTCGGGGATGAAAGGCACTGTAGAAATGTCATGGACACTCTGGGGTGCAGATGCTGTGGGGGAGGATGGGGAGCAAGCTGGTTTCCTCAGCATCGCTCTGGGTGGGGGGGAAGTTGCCATCTCTTGCCAGATGCTGCCTGCTGGTGTGGATGCGGTCGTGGACTGAATGCACCAGGGGCTGAGCTAAATGTCTCCTCGCTCCTCTCCTCACCACAGCTGTAGGCAGGGGGAGCGACTGCACTGCTGTTGAGCCAGCAAGATTGGTAAGGGATTGGCAGGACATGCACCAATGTCACCCACACTGAAGGACAAAGTGTCCTGGCCTTCCCCGCTCTGTCCTGCCATCCCCATGGATATTCCAGGTGGGGCAAATCCTGTGCCTTGTGCTCAGCCCCGCTTCTGTGCGGGCAGGGGTAAACTGAGCTTGGCACAGTGGCTCGAAGCAATGCTGAAGACATCACCTTGGGGGTGCTGGGGCCTGGCTGCATGCACCCGAAATGTGCTTGGGGGCAGCTCAGGGGGGGGCAGCTACAAGGTTGGAGGGAGGCCCAGGAAAGAGGGGGTGCATCCTACCCTGGGAGCAGGGCCGATAGCAGGATCAGTGCTGGGGACAAGAACTCACCAGGCACAGGATGTCCTTCCTTGTAGCAGGACAGTGTGTCCATGGCTTCAGGCACCAGGGAAGGGGGGACAGATGGCTTGAATGCCACCATCTTTTTGGTTCTTGACTGTGGTGGCTGGGAAGGGAGAAAAAAAACCTCTTTCCAAGGCACTGAAGAGCCTTCCTTGGAAGAGTGTGCAGGTGTTAGTGTTGGGTCTTATCTCAGTGGCTTTGTGGGATGGCACCTGGCTCCCATGGTGCTCTGGGACAGCAGTATCACCCTGCTGTTTCAAAGATCCCCTTCTGTGGTCCCATAGTGCTGAGGATGCTCAGCTGCATCTGTTCCCCAGGGGCAGGGAGGTACCTGGGGACCGACTGTCCTCTGTCCCACAGGAGACAGCCTGCATCTGAGCTGGCCTGGACCAACATCGCTGCTGCTCCATGAGCTGGGCTTCCCCGGGCTGTGCTCCTCCCAGTCAGCGTGGCTTACCCAAGAGGTAGGGGATTCTCTTCCTAAATTCACCCGTGAACAACAAGTTATGACTGAGGGGTGCTGAGTAGCCAAAGGAAGATGAATGGGGATCTGGAAGAAGGGGCTTGGGCAGAGAGGAGATGCCAAGAAGGATAAGTGGATGGGGCCAAGAGAAAGTGGTAAACCACCCATCTGAACACAAACTCTATGGTTTCCAGTCCTGGTGCTGAATGCACGTGGCCTCACAGCTTCTATCTCCTCCAAGGCATTATGAAGTTCCTGTCTTGACTTCCTGACTGGCCCTGAGAAGAATTATTTCTCTGGTAGGAACCATCCCACCCTCTAACATGAGTTGCCCCAAGAGTGCAGGATGGCAGACGGACAAGATCTTTCTCGCCTGTTCTTGTCTGGGGAGACACAAGGAAACCAGCAGCTGGGTTTGGTGAAGACAGAGAGGAAGAAGCCCTGTAGATACCTACAAGACGCTGCCACCCTGTTCCACCCTTGTAATGGCTCCACGGACCATGGCAGTGGTGGGTTCGCCCCCAGCAGGCACTGGGCTACGAGCTGGCCCATGCCACGCCACTCCCTCAGTGGACCAGCTTGCCTGCATCCACAGCCACCGAGCACAGAGCACCAGGCACTGAAGGGCAGCCTGGCTGGCTGACTGACTCTGGAGGCCTCCCCATCCTTGAGCCCAGGCCACCAGGAGCATCCACCATGCTAGGGCAGTCCACTGCAGAAGAGGAAGAGGGGGGTGGACCACAGCAGCAGCCCCCAGCAGAGTGGACAGTGGAATGGCAGTGGCATGCAGACCATGGGAACGGCAGGAGGTGGAGGAGGTGAGATGGAAGCACAGGGTGACTTGGACAGATGGGGGACATCAGACTCACAATGTTAGAGGCACAACTTGTTATGATCCTTTTTTTTTTCCCCTTTCGTCATCAGAGACAAAGTAAAGTGAAACTGAAGTACACAGGATTAAATTAAAATCGCAGTTTTGTTTACATTATAAAAGAATGATCTAATAGTAATAATAATAATAATATCAAATGAACAATAATAATTAAAGAAAACAGGAAAGAAGAAAGCCCTGGAGAATTCCTGCCTGGATGGTGCTCACTGATGGAAGGTTTGTGTGACCGGTTTTATTGTTTGGGGATCATTCCCTTGATAGCTGACTCCCGGTTTACATATGTGGCCCAGTAGACTAAGTTGAAAATGGCAAAGAGGACTGGAAAGACGATGCGGGACATCTTGTCTACCTTGCTGACGCTGTTGTATGTCTTCTTACTCTCTGGGAGCTTCTCCTCTATGCGGGGCAGCTTGGGGGGTACGTTGGTGGCAGTAGCAGTGGCAGCAGCACTCTTGGAGATGGTGGGCAGGCCGGGGTCCTTGGCAATGTTGAGAGCATACGTGGTGCCAACGATGTTGTAGGTGTTGTTGGTTTTCTTCGCTAGTGCCACTGGCTCTTTTTTCTAGGGAAGGTGGAAGAAAAAAAACAATATAGAGATGCATGGAGAACATTTCGTCCTCTGAGTTTACCTGCTTGCCTGGATGAGAAGATGGAAAAGGGTGCGAGGAGCAAGAGACCAAGAAGAAGGCATTGTGGAAGGGAAGGAAGATGTGGTGAGAAGATGGCCAGAACCCATGACATCTGCCACTCGAGGCCTGCTGGAGCATAAGGACATGCTGGACTGGGGTGGACCAGCTACTCCAGGTAAGCCTGGCATGCAGCTTGTAGCACAAAGAAGTCCTGGCCTGGCAGCTAGGTCCTGCTGCAAATCAAATAACTGAAGCCACATATCTGGGTTTGTAGCCTCCTTGCAGCCCCTTGGATCAGAGTAGTGGTATAAAAAGATGTGTGCAGCTGCACTTGAGCAGTAGCTGCCCCAGATGGGTGACTCCTTGGTTGCCTGAGTGCTGCCAGGTCTATGCTGCATGTTGCCAGGTCAGTATAAGTGAATGCAGGCTCAAACTGCACAGACTCCTTGTCCTATCTCTCAACTGGACAGTGTTTTCTGTTGCATGTAAGGTTCAGCCATGGATAGACGACGCAGGAATGTAGTCTTTAGAAAGGAATGACTCCCTTTGTGGTCATTCTGGGGGACAAACTTGATTTTCTGCTTTGCTGGCCTGATTCCTGGGTCAGGGGAGAGGTGGAGACATCACAGAGGATTATAGGTTTTTTTGTAGCAGAAAGCCAGTGGATTTAAGAATGTGGGTGTCAGCATTGCAATATTTTTGTGCCATATCACACACTACCTCAGTGCCCTGAATACCTCATAGGGATACCTCACAATTTAACATCATGATGTACAAAATGGGACCCTTCAGAACTCCTCATGACCTACTCAGGTAAGCTACAGAACAGATGGAAGGCACTTGCACTAGCCCTGCATTTCAGGATTGCTCAGCACAGCACTATAGGGCAGAGGTAAGCCTTTTATCTTGCCCTCATATCTAAGGGTTGCAGCAAATCAAGGGAGATACGTGCACCCCTCCCACAAGGCTCCAGGGACAGCCATGCTGTCTGTGCTGAAGGGAAGAGAGCTTGCATAGCAAACGGCAAAGGAGGCACTTACGTGTCAGACATGATGTACTGAAGAACGATGGAAGATGATGAAGAAAGACAGTTCAGATGTTAATGGACATGAGTGGACAGGAAGACAGAGCTAGGAAGTGATGATGGGTGTTGTCCCCACTCTGGGGATCTTCCTGCTGCTGTCAGGGACCTGAGACCAGCTGCACCATATCGTATAAAGCAATCCAGGTCTACCAGGAGAAGCCCACTGAATGAAATCTATTCACGGGCAGACATCAGGCACTCTACACATCCCAGCACTCATGTACTCCATGCAGTGTCCACTGTAATTACACCAAGAGCTAGCATTAGACACAGCAATGACTCATGGTGGGAATCTAGTATCTAAACTCAGAACAAGGTGTGACTTTGGATTTCATTTTCTATTAAAAAGCAACTGAAACACAAGGTAAGGCTCATCCAGGCATTTCTCAGGGGTGCTTGGCACAGTCTTGCGTGTATGTGTGAGGGAACCACACACAAAGTGATCATCAGGAGAAGGGAGGAGTGTGCAGCCAGCGGGTCCTGTTCACCTCCCCACCCTAGCCTGGGAATCGGTAACAGGCAGCTGGGTAGCACTGGGAGTTAGAAAGGCCAGATTTGCCTGGGCTGCTCTGCAGAGATATTCCAAAGGCTTTAGCTTTCATGCTGTACTCCCATTTTAAATGTATCCACAATCACTACGGATATTTCTGGTTACCTTAGGAAATGAATTTTCCACAGTGATTTTCAGAGGGACACTAAAAGCAGACTTCTGTGCAATCTTTAAACTCCTCTCCAGTAACAGCACAGCCAGGCCTGCAGTCTCATAATAATGCCATCAATTACAGAAATTAACTTGCTGTTAGAAGGAGGTCTAAATGTCTTCAGACTCCAGATCAGGCTAAACCACTGATCAGATCATATTCATAGTCTTTTATGGGAGAGGGTGTTATGATCTTTAACGATTAACTGAGCAACTGATTTCTTCAGTCATTAGAGCCATGTTAACTTGTATCCCCAGCACAGCAGGTGAACTTTTCCTGCTAAAGAGCTGACAAGAAGCAAATAAAGGACTAAAGATGTTTCACCTTCTAAAACATTTAAATACGCTTAAGTATGATTACTTATTAACACAGCTACGGGAGGTAATAAAATAATTAATAATCAGTAATGAAATGAAAACCAGATTGTTGTTCACAGAATGTAATTTGAAGTGCCCTGTGATTATTTTAGTATTAATCAGCCACATTATTTGTTACAGGAATAAGATGACTCCAGGTGACATGACATTTTCAACCTGGCTAGCTTTTCTGCCCCAGAGCTTGGAAAGTGGATCCGTCTTGCCTGGCCAAACGCCTCTGAAAATAGCAGGCTGAAATGGAGTAAATTCAGGCAAGTATGAATACTGTGGGTGGTGGTAGCAAGCTACTGCTCTTATTAGTGTGATCCAGAGCCCCCAGGCATCAACTAGGGCTTCTCTGGCCCTCAGACCAGGTTGTTCAGGCGGTGCAGAGGCTTATCCTCTCGATGTGCTCTGCTCCCGAGATGTCAGAAAAAATGGTTCAGCCTGAAGGTTACTGGGCTGTGCTTTACAAATAAGTGTTTCAAGCAAGATTTTGACAATCAAACAAAGCAAAATGTGCTTATTGCTGTCAGCTGCAAAGTAGCTTTCAGCCTTCCTCCTGCACCTTTATCTGTGAGTAGTTCCATGTCCTACTGAAACAGAAGGAAAGAGTGGAAAAACAGGAGGAAACCCCCAACATTTGCTATGAAAACTTGTCCTATTTAGAACATCTATGTTGCAAAGAAATTCCTGCGTTTATGGCCCAGTTTGGGCACAGAGAGATTGAACCACTGCACAAAGCTGTCCCTGTGCTGCTCTCCTGAGGGAAAAGCTGTGAAAGCTGGTCTAGAGATACATATGTTCCCTGGATATTGCAGTCTGACAAGTTCTTCCACAACACACATACTGGAAAATAATAGCATTTTTGTTAAAACTCTTGCCTTCAAGCCTCTCTGTTGAGGACCTAATGGCTGAACCTCTAAATGATGGGAACTGTTGGTTCTGCCTGTGATCTGTTGGAGATTTAGTTCTCTGCATCTGCCCCTTGGCTAGAAATTTGGGTTGGAAGCACTATCCCTCTGACAGGTCACTCTGAAGGTCACCGTCACTAATATCTGCAGTGCTTGAGAAATGCAAGGTATCTGCCACTTGCCTGTCTAGAGAAAACTCACGTTAATGACCTCCAAGCAGCTCTAGACTGCAACACACTTGTATCATATAATTCAAAGCCCAGCAACTGCAGTTGCTGTTCCAGCAAACATGTCACTCCTTCCTCATGCCAGGCAGTGTTCCCCTCTGCAGTGTGCCAGAGACTTGATCCTACCAGAGAATAGCAACAAAGCGTTTTACACTGAGATGCCTGTACCCTGAGCTCAGCCAAATGCTCTGAATGATGCAATCTTGCATTAACAGGTAAGCTACATCAATCCCAGGTTACTGTCAGTTGCTGGCGTAACCTCTGGCATCACTTGTCCCTCCTATCTCTTCATTCAGATCATGTGGGACTGAGCCCAATGATCTCATGCTCCCTGGATCACCAGATGAAGGCTTAGAGGTTGGATGGAGTCAATAATCAGCTCAACACACCACCCAGATACTGTTGAGAGAAAGAGGGTGAAATGTTGTTGAAGAATGATACATGGACTCTAGTGCAGGTGCTGTGGATATAAAATCACTTGCTATGGAGAGCTACAGGTGATTGCAGGTGCAGTAGGATGAAGGACACATGGGCTGCAGAGCATGATCAGCAAGGGACAGTCCCAGCAAAAACATATTTACCATAGTGAGACAGAAAAAAAAAAAAAAGAGAGATGGGTTTGAACCACCCCATGAGTCTGTAAGACTTCAAACTGGTTGAAAATGGTGGGCTGTTAAGGTTGGTTCTAGTTCCTCTCTGTTGGCAAGGAGGGGATTGAAATGGAAAGAAACAAAGGAGAAAGAAGAATGATTCCCAACGGACAAACTTCAGAATGGCTGAAGGGTGGGTTGGACAAAAAGCTTTACTCAGTCAGTGGAAAAGGCACCTAGTGCAATAGGCAATCATGCCTGTCACTTTCAAAATACAAGAAAGAAAACCATGATGATCATATCAACAGAGAGGTCTGAAGGATGCTTTTTGGTGACTTTCTCTTAGTGAGAAGATATGAAAAGTACGTAGTAAGCCTGGACCTTCTCACCAAGCACTACAAGATTACTGTCTTAAGGATGAGAAGGATAAAGATCCATGACTATTCTTCCATGCAAAGTGTGTTCTTCCTTGTTTTCATGTGTCTGACTGCAGCTACTTGTATTGGTTTTGTTGCTTCTTGCCACCCAGGACTTCAGGGCAATATCATACAAGCACAGATACAGAGCTAAATCAGATTTTATGCAGAGACATGGTGTTGGGTTTAAGTAAGTGTATTCCAAAGATCCAAAGCATCTTCCACCCTGAGGAACAGGCTTGCAGGGAACTCCCTGGTAAATGTCATCCTTGCAGACTTCATGAGTTTCCCAGTGGTGAAGACACTGTTAATGGTTGTTCCTCCGGATCCTCACTGTAACAGCTGCTCAGGAAGTGACCTTGTTGGCTCCAGAGATGGCCACCCCTATGGTTGGGATGGATGGGATGGATGGATGGATGGATGGATGGATGGATGGATGGGATGGGACGGATGGATATCGCTGTTCAGACACAGCCCTTCTGTCCTGAAGTGGATCCTTTGAACAAGATACTTTGAAGATGCTGGAGATAGGGAGCTTTTCTGGCTCAAACTACTGCCATCTCCCACTTTCCTCCCCCTGATGTTTTTTTTAAAAATCATCTTTACTAACAAGTTTTCCACATTGGGTCCAGATACCTCTCTCCAATTTGTTTTACACCTCTAGGTTGGTTGCAGCCGCTCTGCCATACAAAAAGAGAGGAAATCCTTCATCCACAATTAGCAACCACTGGTGGCAGGCAGGAAAGGCTTGGAAAATCTTTGGTCCGAGAAGCATCAGTCAAATCTTATCAGAGTCCATGCTAAAGGCAGTTTTTAGTGACATCTATAGTAAATCTGCCTACCTTTTATGAGAGGAGAACTGCAGAGAACATGCAGAGTAGCTCCCAGCTAGAACCAGAACCCAACTGTGGCTATAGCCAGAACATCATCATGATCATTGACAATGCAGAGATCAGCCATTCACCAAGGTCAGCCCATCATGTTAGATTCTACCTTAAAAAATGCTCTGTTCCCATCTAAACCGATGGGGTGGCTGAAGAGGAGAAAGAAAGAATGGAACCAGCCCTGAGAGAGTGAGCACGCTGGGAGTGCCTGTCAGCAACCAGCAGCTTTTGCAAGGTGATTTCTTTCAAATGGGATGGGAAGCATTGCTGCTGCCTACATTTGAGGTGAGGGAAGGGCTGATGCTTATTGATTTTTTTTTTCCATGTTCATGCAAGGAAACAATCAAACCTGGAGTGAGGATCCTTGCCATCACATCAATAAAAAGCATTCTTTTTGGCTGTGAGGAAGGCTCTCCAGAGACCAGGGCTCAGCCTGGGCTTGTCACTGGTAGTTTTACTCCTGGTACAAACACTTTAAAATGCCAATAGTTACTCTTCTGCCTCCTCTTTCTTTTGTGGTTTCAACCACCTGGCTTGTCAATTGTTTCAAGAAGAGCTAATTAAAGGCTGAAACTGAGCCAATGAGGCACCTTCATTGTGTAGCAAATTGCTTGTAAATATTCAATGGAACAAAGATGTAAAAGCAAATATGGTGACACGTTGTAACCCCAAGCTCCCTGAAAGCCCACCACTCTTGAGGGAGCTCTCTGAGATGCAGAGGCCAGGAGTGGGTTAGCCTTCTATGATAAAGATCAGGCTTAGCTTGAAAAAGCATCCACAAAGTTGGAGTCCTTCCTAACTCTCCAGCCTGATACCAATTGCAGCAAACTCACAAAGAGCACTACCGCTGAAATATTCCTGGTCCTGATTTGTTTTCTGGTTTGGTTACCACGTGTGCAAACATTGTGAATGCTCTTACCCTATTGTTTCAGCACTGTTAGCCTTGCAGTGCTGGATCAATGAATAAATTAAGGAGCATGCTTCATCTATGACAAACTGAAGCTCTTGAGCCTTTGCTGCTTTTTCGGCTGTGCCCAGGTCACATAATTGCCCAAGACTGTGTGATTCCTGACTTTGTGCTGATTTGTCCAACCCTGAAAGGGACACGGTTGCTTTGAGGACCTGTTCTGATCCTTTGCTCGTGCCAATGACCCAGGGAAGGCTTCTCTCATCTCTAGAGGTGAGATTAGTGTTATTGTTCACGATGGAAGTGGAAGACCATCAACTGGCCTCCTGTGGAGCCTTTCTGCCATGAGTCTGTTGCTCAGACCACAGCTGCAAAAGCAAACAGATAGAGAGAGTCCAAGAAACACAAGAGAGGCATTCAACACCCAGCGATGGCTGTGGCTCTCCATAAGGCCTCTGTTCTCCTGCTTTGACCTCCATACCAGAGAGATGACTGGCTGTTGTCTTCCCAAAAGTTACTGCAATTCTGCCACGTATTTGCACACAGCCCCACAACAGTTTTAAACAACACATTAAAATGCAAAGGAGAAAAATATAAAGGCTCCAGAAGCAAGAACAAGGACAAAGCTGATTTTCAAATTGATTCAATAAATATAAACAAGGAGCAGCATGCTACAGTAAGCGATTTCTCTGCACAGACGAGATTAAATCAGTCAGGAGGGAGGGGGCACAGGCAGGGGTAGCGGTAGCTGTCAGGAAGGAAGCTGCCAGAGAGGCTGATCCCGAGTGAGAAGGGAAAATGTGGGTGATGCCAGGCCCTAATTTACTGTCAGTTGCTGTTTCTGATTGCTTGCTTCCCACCCACCCTCTTTGCCCGAGCTTACAAAGCAGCAGCTGCCGGCAGCTGTGGGCAACAGCACAAGCGTTAGAGCTCCCCATTGCTGCACCGCGCTTACCCGTGCCAGGGCAGACCCACAGTCAGGGTTACTAGCCGCAGGGGACACAGCAGAGTGGCACCATCTCCACTGGCATGGCATATTTGGGTTTGTGTGGCATGCCAGCGACATGGAGCGGGGCATTTATGGGTTGGAGGGAGAAGAAAGGAGAGAAGAGACCACCGGGAGAGCAAGACCAAAACATGCACACATTCACATTTCCACCGGCAAACGGTCATGCAGAAGGACAGAGGGAGAAGTGAGCGGTCATGCTTGGGTGTCCTCCAGCTAAGCACAGCAACCAGCCCTCCAAGCCCTTCCTCCCTCGACCCTCAAGAACCGCTCCAGTCGAGGCCTGAGCTGGGGACCCCAGTAAGTAGCATCCAGCCTCCTGGAGTGCTGCGGGGCTGCATGTTACCCACTCCTGGCCCCAGCGCAGCTCTCTCGTGCAGCGTTTCTTCACCGCCCCCTCCTCCCCGGCCTTGGCCACAGGGCTGACCTTCATCTCTTGGGCCTCCAGCACCTTCTTGCCATCCCAAGCCCAGCTGCGCTTGGTAAAGTAGTTGACGGTGGCAAATTCGATCAGCGCAGAAAACACAAAGGCGTAACAGACGGCTATGAACCAGTCCATGGCCGTCGCGTACGCCACTTTAGGTAAAGAGTTTCTTGCGCTGATGCTTAGTGTGGTCATGGTGAGGACAGTGGTGACACCTGTGGAAACACAGCAGGAGACAAGGATGCTCTGAGACTATATGCTCGCACCCACCCAGTTTCTTTTCGAACCACACAGTTGGCATTTCCATCATGCAAATTTAGGAGCCATCCTCTCAGCCACGTGGCCCACATTCCCACTATAATTAAGGGACCCTTACCCAGTACAAGTCTGTGGTGCAATTCATAGAATAACTTAACAGTCCAGGTTGGAGGGGAAGTCAGCTTGTCCAACCCCTGCTCGAATCTGGGCCAACTTCAGGTTGCTCAGGACCTCCTCTGGTTCAGTTTTGAGTATCTCCAATTCATATAATCAATGGCAAACATCTGCATTTGGATGAGATTAATCTTCCCCAAACTCCATTGACTAGATCTCTGCTCACTATGAGTCCTAGCTCATAGGTAGGCACCAGCATTCAGCTCCTCATCTGCTAGTAGGGTAAGTTGTGTGATGCTAGACCCACCTCCCTCATGTAGAATATGCCATGGAGAAGCCTCTGGTTGCTTTTGCAATAAAAAATAATAATAGCAGTAAAAAAGAATAAAATAACAGTAAAAAGGACAGCTAGATGGTTGGGAACTCCATAGAGGACCAAAAACTGGCCACTCATTCAATCTGGTTCTCTCAGCGTTTTGGAAATAGTGTCTTGTGACCTGCATGGATGGACACCTGGGATGCTGGGTCCTGCTGGCATGGCCAGGCACCCGGCAGTGGCCCAAGCTGCCAGAATGAGTGTCACAATGATTTATCTTTATAAAATGGTCTGTTGCAGAACGCCTTTTAAAGCTTTTTTCATTAAGGCAAGCAACCCTTGCTATCCATTTTCCCCAATAATGTGCTTTTCAATTAAAAATGCATTAAAAACATTATAAAAATATTGACTAATTTTCCCTTCCCTTAAGCCATACTCCTGGTAATTGAAGAGTTTCAACAATATTGTTGACAATACTTTCTGAGGGGCAAAAAAAAAGGAATAAACAATTGGAGTTCTCATTATTTTCTTAATAGGAAAGCAAGGCAATTTGTGAGTAAAGACATTTTTCACAAAGGTAGGTTTTAATTTTTCAGTCAGCTCTTTCCTGCTCAATCGGAGCTGCTACTCGAGGAAACCTGTCTAATTGCAAATCTCAGGATAACATAGGAGGGAATCAAATATCCTCAGAGAAGGGCTCACTCCCAGTATCAGGAATGCAGAGATACTCCAGAACCAGTACAGATGTAAGAGCCCACCTGGGGCATGGACAGACACGGGGTCTGGCTGTGCACTCTGGGGTTTAGTTGCAAATGATTCACGGACAGACGAGTGAGGAAAGTTCACCAGTGACTCTGTATGCCTGAGCCGCTCCTATTTTCCACGTGATTTCTGTCTGAGCCCCACCTTTTCTATTCTGTTGGATGAAAACACCCAAAACGTGAGTGCTAAGGGGCTGCACCCCCTCTTCCTCACAGTTATCACTGTTCAATGCAGCAGCTGCAGTCTGGATCACACAAACCAGTTTGCTCACACTAGCTGCCCAGCTCCCCGCAGCCGCACTCCACCCCCGGGATCACTGTAGGATTTGCCTCACCGGGGAAGGGAAGGCAACCTGATGCTAACAGGGAGAAGCTGGGGTCAACTGTAAATTTGAAAGCTTGTTCATGACCTACATTTCACAAGTCCCAGTGAACACAAAAACCATAATGATTCCCTTCTAGCTCATTTAGGAGGATGCAGAACTACCTGTGACCCTCCCTGCATCCCATTCCAGTCCACAGCACAGGAACAAGGTCCAGGCCTGCAGAGAGGGTCTGGAAAGGAGGACATCAGCCTTGCTGGGTTTGTGGGATTATTTCCATCAGGACTCTTGCTACAGAGAAAATGCTTCATGATCTTTGAAACCACACCACTTTCTGTCTTATTCAAAAACACGAACAGGTGGTACCATGTATCCCCTCTCTGCTTGGTGTCTTTTGTCCAATATACTCTTTGTTAAGTGGTATCTGCTGAGCACTGTTATTTCCAGGAAATACAATCCTGCAGCATCACACCTTGTCTGTGAGCGTGTGTGTGAACTAAAGGTCTTGGCAGGAAAGCAGAAAGCAATTCTGTTATTAAATGTTTGTAAAAGCTATTAATATACGTGCAATTCCAGCCTGACACTTTGCCTTGGAGAGAGCATCTGCAGCCAGCTGAAGAAAATAATAACAATATATTTACCATGCAGTTATACTGCCTCAGCCCAGGAACTTGTTATGTGGAGCTCTGACCAGGGGCACATCAGCAATTTCAAAGGTAGAGCTTTAAATGCCTCCCCATGTACCGATCCTCTCCTCAACTCAAAAGCCAATATAGATAAGCAGACACAGCCAAATGCATATAATTAGATGATCAATACCTTGATTACTGTTAATATTTATGGCTTGGCTTCTAGCAGAAACATGGACAGAAGTATTTTTGCAGTGATTCAGTGGAAGCAGGGGCACTGTGAAGACAGTGAGAGCTATTCAGGGAAATGGCCAGCAGCTTCACTGATTCTGGTCGAGGGCTGAAGCAGACCAGCTCTGATGCTCAGTCTATTTGCCATCATTTGTGGTGCCTTCCCCCCCCAACCTGAGAGGATACCCCGTGCTCCCAGACTCACCAAAAACCGTTCGGGCAGGAACAGACTCCCTGTTAAGCCAGAAGGAGACCTGGGACAGGATGACCGTCATAATGCAGGGTAGGTAGGTCTGGATCACAAAGTACCCGATCTTCCTCTTGAGGTGGAAGTGTGTGGTCATGACGACATACTCCCCTGCAGAGACAGCCCGTTAGAGATGCTGAGCCACCAGTGCTTTCCAGGATGGGGCCAGCTGACCACCAATCCATCTCTAAACCACTAAAGATCTGTCCTGAGCAAACCTTCAAGTCCTTGGATGGAATTGCAGCGTGTGTGTGTGCTGTTGCTGCTGGCTGCCATGCCTTGGTATCTCACAGGACTGCAGGCCACCCTGAAGCTGCTTGAAGGAGGGGTGCGTGCTGCTGCACACTGTCAGCACTGACTTTGCACGTCCTGCACGCACACACGCACACAACTGCTGGGCCATGCCAGGAGCGTGCCCCAGTGTAGCCAGGGTGACCTCCACCTAGCATTTGTCCTTTCACAACACTTCTCTGGAGACTTCATTAATTCACTAGAAAACGGTTGTGGGACAAAGGCAAATCAATGCCAATAAGCAGCCGGGCAATAGCTTTTCCTGTTTCACCCCAGGCACAAGATGCCTCTGGGGGTCTCTCCTGACCCAGCTCCCATCCCTTTTCTGCTCCAGCCCAGGAAGCCATGTTGTGGGTAAGATCCCTTAAGCCTAGAGACACTAACAGTGCTTCAGTAGGATTTCAGGACAAAAGTTTTTATTCGCTCTGACGATCCTGAAAATATTTCACCTTTCCTCTCTGTAACCATGTCAAAAATCAGGGCAAGTTCTGTTGTTAAAGGTCTGGGCTGTAAACCAGTTGTCCCTGTTTTCCCTCAATGCCCTATTCCTCCCCTCAAAGCTTTGGATATTTTGTTGGATTATTGTGCCTTTTTGTTGTGAGCGTGGCTTTGCTAAATCATTACACACAGGAGCCTTTAGCAGCTTTCTTGCCACTTCAGGTTATTCATCTGTACATTTTACTACAACTTAAGTAGAGAGATGGGCCAGATATTATGACATTTAGTTCCCTGGACTCCCCACATTTCCCCAAGGGAGGTGATATGAGTTGTTACAGACAGACACTATTAAAATCAAGTGCACCAGAGAGGAAATATCCTCAAATGAGAGAACTACTGGTGCATACAGAGGGATAAAAAAAAGAAAATAAAAGAAAAAAAGAAGGATGAGACACACACAGGAGATAACAGAAACTATCAGTACCTGGATTCCAAGGGGAAGGGAGGAGCAGCAGATGGGAGAGAAAGATGATTAATATTGGTCATTAATCAGCGGAAACATTTGTTTGGGATAATCTTCTATTAGCTGTGATAATATTTGTGTAAGCAGATGCAGTGAAAATCACACTGAACATTATGTGCATGCACCTCCCCTGCCTGCAGTGCTCTCCTGAGGGACTGTAAAGGGATCCAAGACAAATGAACCCACAGTACCAAGAACCAGCTGGGCAAGGTGGGGCAAATCTTGCACACAACAGATCATTTTTAGATGCTAGAAATCAGTTTTCTAGAGGGTATGTGCGATAAGGCTTTCAGTGGAAACCACTGAAAGCTAAACCCTTTACTGCCTCTTGGTGACTGCTCCAGATGTCCTCAGACATATTCTCCAAGAGCACGTGACTTGGGAAGTACCGTGGTGCTCACTGACCACAGGTACCTAATCATGCCAGATCACGGCAGTCAAAGCCCACGGGTCCATCTCATCTGACAGTGTGCTCAGTCCACGCGTCGCATCGTGGTCCCACAAGTACCTGTGCTGGATCGAACCATCTCTGTGCCAACAACATGGCCCAGCAGGTCATACTGGTTCAGGCGAGATCCACCCTTCGCTACTTCCACTGATTTATCCTTCCCCAGTGTCCAGGTGTAGATCACCTCCGTCTTTGTGTAGGCATCTGTGGAGGAGAAAGAAGAATGAAGTTTGTGCTTCTGCCTGACCTAAAATATACCAAAATTAGCCTGTAGCCAAATTAATCCCTTCTGTGCATTCCTCAGAGCCACATGGCTGAGCACAGCCAAGCACGGCCAGAGACCAAGGCAATTCAGCAACTGTTAAATCAAATGAGCAAAATGGAGCTGGGGTTTTCGGAAGGGAGCTGGAAGAAGGGGCAGAGCACTGTCGCTGAGAGACACGCTGTCCAGACCAGCTGGCTGCCGGGGCAGCAGGACAGCCACAGCCCTGCCGTGCCAGGGACCGGGAGAGTCACGCTGGCAGCTAGCTGGCAAGAGAGGCTAAATGCAAATGGGGTTGAATTTTAGGTTGAGGAGAAAAAGTTAAAAATCTTTACCCTCGCTCAGAAGCAACCTTGTCCAAGCCTTTCGGCTTTACAGGTGGTGTGCCCTCCCACCACGATGCTTTTTCCCCTGCACAACCCTGTGTTTGCTGGCCTACAGGCCAACCTGCCAGGCAGGGCGGGAGGGCAGTGCTGAGAGAAGCCTCTGGGCTGCTGCGTGGGGTAGGGCTGGGCTCAGGGCCAGGGCATCCTCTCTATCCCCCCTGCCCAGCTCCCGATATGCGACACCTCTCTCTAACACATACAGTCACCATCACCTTCACAAGCCTTTGTGACCAAACCCGTGCTTGTCCTCACAGCCACTCCCTTTCCCAACAGGGCCTGCATCCTTTGGGCTTTGCCAGCCCTATGGTATCCAGAAATTGAGGCTCTCCAGACTCTACTAGGAGCTACTTCTCCCCATAATGCCCAAGTGTCCTGTCCATACCCACTCTGCACCAGTTTTTCTGGCAAGAACAAAGCTCACTAAAACAAGTTTTTTATTCATTTTTACCACCAGCTTCTCCTATTAAGACATTAAAGAGTTCTTTGACTGGGGTCAGGTCAAGCAACAGGTCAGGTCTACTACAGAAATGACTCAGCTCCTGCTTTGTGGAAGACTGTGTCCTGAGACAAACAGATTTCTCTGATCTTTTTAAAACAACCACCATTATCCCTGCACTGGGATAATGACAAACTTTTGGCAAACCTGTTAAATACTAAGCAAGTGCTATGCAAAGTTGGGGGCGGGGGGTTGGTTTTGATGATCAGCCAATGTTTCTCAGCACACCAGCGTGCTGCCTAAGCACTTCTGACGCAGGCTGGCACCTCTCATCCGATGTGCAACGCTCTGCTTTTCCAACCCTTCCTTCCAGCTCTCAACATGCGTCTGGAGACCTCTATCCTCCTTCAGGCTTAGGTTTGTACAGCTCTGCCATGGGCAGCATCTTCTGCTTCAGCAGGTCACGGTTCACCCACTGTCACTCTCAGTCTACAAAGCAAACTTGCCCGCAGTTTCATTGCCATCATCCCTGAAAACACAGTTGTTTATGTATCTGGTCGTCTGGGACAGAAGTGTATCTGGTGTCACGTAGGCATGGCATGGATGCTTGGAACATATTTAATGCCACAAAGCTGTTTTGGTTCTGCTCAATGCCTCGCTTGCAACGCAGTCTAGTCCAACTCAAACGGGGACGGCTTACTGACATTTAGTGGAGCTGGTAACTTCAGCAGCATGTTCTGCCAGCCTAGTCTCAGACAGCTGCTGTACAAGTTGTTCCCTGCTGCGTACAACCATCTTCTAGGGAGCACGGTGATAGGTAAAGCCATCGCCTTCACTGCGCTTGGTCCAGGGAAGGATGCAGGTGGACAGCTGAAGCTATCTGAAATGAGTGATGTCTTACTTCTCCTGCAAGCACTTTGCCTTCCCTCTCTGGGTGGCTGCCACAGTGGCACGGGGACAGGAGGCCACTGACGAGCCATTCGGGTTGTGGGGATCACTGGAAGGTGGTCACTGAGGCAAACTCGGCTGTCCTCTGAACAGCACGTGTCTGGCCCTGGCATTGTCTTTCTACTTACAAATCTGATCCACTCTAAGCTTCTTGCAAATGAGCAGCTTCCAGCTGTCAACAGCTTTTTGGTGCAAACGCTAGTTTAATGCTACTCCAACACAGGAGAGGTGAGCTCAGATGCTATGTGGATGGGTGTTTTAGAAAGAGCCATACTAATGTTAATCAGGGACAGCTCTCTGAGCTGCTTGTATCAAAACTCCCATCATTCAGAGGCCAGATCAGTAAAAATACCCGAAGGAACCCCAAAGGGTGTTCCAGCAGAAATATGCACATTAATCTCTTTTCCTCACCAAGAAACCTTATAAGCAATTAGATGTGGAGTAATCTGCCTTCCTGAAAGTCTTGTAATAATCCCAGAGTTTAGGCCTGAGGTATGAGATTTTATATCCCTCCTCACAAGGTCAATTAACATTAATAATTCACCCTTCTCTAAGGCTTGCTATTTTACTGGCCTTAGTGATGTCTTGTGGCAATGAGTTCTACATTTAATTAGGTGCTGCCTAAGAAATAAATTTATTTTAGTAGTTTTGAATAATCCAGTTTCATGGATGCATTTTGTCATGAGGCAAAGGAGCAGATGCACATGATAAACATGACTTCTTCTGGTGTCAATCAAACTTATCAACTTCTCCTTAGTTAACTCCCAAATGGCTGCAGGAAGGAAGTATCAGTTTAGAAAGGTTGTGATTTCTCTGTTTTCTTAGATTCCAGAAGGGGAGATTACTGGTGGGGGCTCATTCTTTAGTTGGAGGTGGGTAACTCTTCCATCTAATGCATAGACTGGGAGTGGTGCTCAGTTCGTTGGACCTGGAGAAGACTCCAGGCAGAGCAGGATAGGACATTTACTTCCTGAACCAGTGGCTTGGAATTTGGTTCCCACTCTAGGAACTAAACCAAAAGAAATTTAACTTGTGTATGGGAGAGAAGAGGGAACTTATTCCTAGGGTATGGGAAGCCCAGGCAGATGAGCAGCTGCAAGCCTGGGAGCAGCTTTCAGCTCACCAGCAGCCTGCAAATCTGCCCTAAACTAGGACCCTTGGGTGTTGGAGCTGCTTTTCCCAGAATTTCCAAGACTTTAACTTGAGAGCAGCCTGCCTGACAGACTGAAGAGGAGCAAGGGGTTTGTAAGCTCCACTGGAGCATGGAGCCAGAGCAACCAGAGATTTCAGACTCTCCCCAGATTAGCATGAGTGGTGTAGGGAAGCTGAACAGGACACCTAGCAGCCCACACCACTGCTGTCTTCCCAAATCTGTCCTCCCAGGATCACCTTGTGATGAAGGAAAAGCATCTCTGAGTTTTCCACCAATTCCAGTCCTGCTGAGGCAGCGCTGGAGAGGCAGGACTGCCCACCAAAGGCAGGGTGGGCAATGGGAAGCTGCTCTTCCCACTTCTCTACTAAACTTACAGCAGAACCATAGGTGTCTCACCCATCCTGTGAGCCTGAATCGACCACAGATTTGCTTGCTGCCCATTTCTAACAATGGTAGGAATTGCATGTATGAGATACCAGAAACAAATTTTTGGTCATATTATCATTAGTAATAACTAATAACACCCTTTACTAAGATACTGTAAAACACTAGCTACACAAAGGACTGTTCTTCAGCTCTGTACCCACCTCCTTGCAGAGGCTGATCAAGGTACTTACAGCTCCCAAATTTCAGCGGGCAAGCGTGCACATCCATTGGGAAGTCTTCCAGGTGCATGGGGCACTCTGCATGAATCGTTAGCCTACAAGACAAAACACAGGGTGTGATCAGAAACACCCGGCTGGAGAGGCTCCCACCTGGCCCTTCTGCCACAGCATCTTTGCCCTGCACCCATCAAAGGCAACGAAGGTCACTAACCTCTGGGTGTCCGGGCAGAAGGCCATCAGCTGTGGAGAGAACAGCAGGCACACAGGTCTGGCAACCTTTCCCATTGTATAAACTCAACCCTATTGACTGCGTTCATCTTTAATTGCTCAGTGCAATCAGAAAATCTGCCAAAGCCCAACACTTCTGTTTGCTTATGTGCTGTGCACAAAGAGCTCATTAATGCCTGAGGCCAGGGGACATCTCAGGGACCATGCTGGAAAACAGAGGGAAAGGGCTTCCCGGGAACACAGCCTGTTCTTCCCGGTGGACTGGAAGGAGCTGAGGGCTGGCACATCATTCAGTCAGGAAGCCACAGCACTACCGGGCTTGCTGAGCAAAGTCAGCCAGAGCCATGAAGTTGCAGGTGTTGCACCAGCGTACATGAGGCATGTAGGGCACCTCATCCCACCTCCCCCGGCTCTCTCCTTGCTGGTGGCACTGCAGAGGATGCTGTGCGCAGACGCAGAACTGCATGTCCTGGGGCTGTTTGGGGGGGTGCAGGACAACTTGTGCGCTCTACGCATCCACCAAATCCCAACAGGATACCTCGTCAGGAAGCGGTTTTGTGAGGGAGGCACAACCATAAAAGCAGCGAGTTGCAGAACACGGGGCCAGACATAAAAGGATCCGTTATAAAAGGCTCTAAAAAAGGTAGCTCTAAGCTCGTGTTCCTGAAGCACCGCAAAGCCTGCAGCCTAGGAGGGGGAGCCAGGACAGAGAGCTTCCCAGGAGACGTCTAATACAATCTTCTCTGAAGGAACCATTTGTAGAAAAAAAACTACCCACTTCTGATGGCTCGGCAAAATAACAAATAAACCATGACAGAAGCAACATGTGGATGCAAGGGGCAAGCGCACAGACCTAAGGCTGAAGGTGGCTTGTGGAAAACTCAGGTCAAGAAGCACAGTGGAAAGCTTCTGCTGAGATATTTTCCTTCAGCTGGAAAAACGGTCAGGTAAGTTATTCTTCACAGAAAATATTGAGGCTTAGTCAAATGCAAAACAAACCCTGAAAAAAATAAAGGGTTCAGAATTTGTTTGCTAAAATCAAAGAAGAAAAAAAAGAAAGGCAAGAAAAAGAAAGGTTATTTCTTTCAGGTGGATAAACCATAAATGATTCTACAAAAATAAAGAGGACTGTTTTTTAAATTTGGCATAAAAAAATTTGGTGGACAAAACCAAGCGCTTCACAAATCGCTCTAAAAACTCCTGCGGGGGAAACAAAGCAGAATCCCCATGGCTTGGAGGTGGCAGAGGATCTCCGAGGCTGCAGTGATGGTGGCTGCGGGCGGCAGATGGTGCTGTGACAGGCGGACACCTGCACAGGCGAGGGATGGAGCAGCAACAAAATTTCTGCAAAGACGCTCCATGTTGGCTGTGAGAGCAGCCCCGGCTGCACTGGGAACTCTGCGCTGGCTGCAAATTTTGCTCTGCCAGGTGAGGAAACGAACCTCGCGATTTCAGACCCACGTTCAACCTCATCTGCTTCTTTTAGAGGGTTTAAGAAAAGCTAGCATCCCACGAGAGACAGGCAGAAGCATTAAATCAAGAACTGGAGGAGCAGAGCTGGAAGCTGCTGTAACTTTGATGGGGCAGGGCTGGGTGGCCAAAACCCTCCTGTGTGACCCACAGCCCCTGTAGCACCCACAGCAGGGGTTTAAATCCCAGTTAACCCAGCCTTTGGGAACGTCTGGGAGGTGAGGCATGTGTCTCCTTTGCAGGGGTCACAGTGCTGCAGAGCAGACTGCACCATGGGCAAGTCTACGCCTTATTCTTGTATCAGCTAGCAAAGGAAAGCGGCGAGTTTCCCGCAGACCTTCTGAACACAGCCCCGCAGTGTTTCCGTGGTACCTCTCTGCTCCTTAATGCAACAGCAGCCCATATTAATTTCTGCAGTTTTTCAATGCCAGGTACCACTGTCCTGTCTCCACTGGGCACATCCACCCCCCTGTGCCCCAGGAGCCACCCCACAGTGGGAAAAAAGCCCCTATAAAAGCAGCTCCCACAATCAGGACAGGTATGATCCTGATGAAGAGCTCTCAGCTACTGAGCATCAGCAGGACACTGTCCCCATACGCCCCATGGGGACTCCTTGCGCTGAAGCCCTGACGAGGTGGCTGTTGAGTCACCGTTCACTGTTGGGTCCCACGGGCTCACAGCCCAGCCATGGCTGATGCAATGCTCCCTACTCTGAACAGATTAATCACAGCAGATTTATTGGGTCTATGCAGGCTGACTCCCCTTCCAGTAGAGGAGGCCAGTGGATACTTATAGAGAAGCACGAAACATGGGTGAATTCAGAGCAAACCACACCTTGCTGTTGTCTCCCAGCAGCTGGTGGCTTATAGCTTCCATGAGTCAGAGGCTGTATCCAGGTGACTGAGTGCACCAGAGACCACGGACCTTTTCTACTCCGAGTCTGCCAATCTTTTCTGAATCCATGTCCATGAACAGTGACCACTATGTCCTGTAGTAAGCATTCTACTCACAAACAGGTGATGACTGTCCTGCTTGCATTATTCTGGCCCCAGCTTGGCTTTCTCAGCCAATCCAAGAACCGCTGTGTGGCCAGTGTAACTTCCTTGGGAATAAATCACTCTGACTTGCTGATCTCTTCTTCACCTCCGGACTGAATGTACCTGTTTTACATGAGAGACCTGATCTTTATGTCTTCAACCAAGACTCACTGAAGTCAGCGGAAAGACTGACAGTGGTTTTGACAGGCCTACAAGCACATCATTGGAAGTACTTTCTTCTGGACACTCAAAGGTCACCATGAACAAATTGTTCAGTTGCTCTAATGCCTCTCTTTTGTAATCTGCGTGAAGATGAGGATTTCAAGAAGCAGGTATGAAAATCTGGCAGTAAGGTGTGGACTCAACAGTCCTGCTCCTCCTGTTCTATTTCTTTTGTGATGCTTTCTTCTGTCAGCTCAAAATTTACTTGGGGAGCTTCATGGTTGGCAAGCTTGTCAAGCATGTCCTCACAAATCTTACCACTCTATTCTTTCTGTGTCCTTTCCAACTGCAATGGACTTTTTTCTTCTAATATTTGTCACTGTCACTTGTGTAAAGGAAATGTTGATGCATTTCCCCCATCTTCCTCAGCAGGCCACACAAGACCTTTTCTTACCTTCTTATTCCTTCGTTGGCTTCACTAATTATTATTTCAAAAGGCTCTTAGCTGGCTGTTCCCAAAGTCGGCTTTTCCAAAGGACCTCTCCTCTGATCAGTGCTTTCCTTCTGATGTATCCTGAACTCCCCCCAAAAAACAGGCCTTTTTCATCCACTATACTGTTTGCAAGTCTTGGATGTGATCAACAGCCACTATGAATAAGGAAAGGACTGCAGATTGTGGGTCTGGTGGTTGAGTGCCATTTAGAGCAGTCAGAAAGAGCCTCAGAGGGGACCAGAATGGCAGCAGAGACCATGTGGGCACAAACTGGCCTTGGCCATACCCTCCTGCTCTCTCCTGGCCATGGCCAACAAGAACAGGTATTGTCAAGAGAAGGAGACAACTTTATACGGATGCTGGATGACTCCATAGGTATGTGGGAATGCAACAGTCACATTTTAAATCTAAAGTGTGTTTTATTAGCTGATCCAGTAAATAACACAATAAATCCATCAACAAACCACTGAAAAAGCAACCTAATCTGCCACTTCTCCACCTACAACTGAAGGAGCTTTTAAGTCTCCTGAAATTAAATCAAAAAGAAAATGCCACATCATTCCAGTGAGATGAGTCTGGTCCAGCAACTTCAGCCAGGCAGAAGTCAGCACGTTCACAGATAACACACGAAGGGAGTCAGCTTCCCTGCCGAAGGGGGAAGCAATACAGGCATTCCCCCTCCCAAGTGTTCTCCCCTGCCTCAACCCTCTTCGTTTTGCCCCCATGCACGCTGGGGTGTGCCGGCTCCCTGTGATGCTCTCCCACTGCTCGCTCCTGCTCCCCCTTCTGCCCCCCGCATCCCTCAGCCATCTTTCACCCCCCTCCTGCAGCCTCTCTTGCACACACTCATCTTTCAGAGCGCTAATTAGCAGAGGTATTTAGGTGAGCTGTGGAATCAATCACTGCTCAGGAGAGTGCTCACAGTCCCCTTCCGCTCCCCCGCCCGCTGGCCTTCCCCGCCACCTCCTGTTGCTGGCGAAGGATTCCTCAGCACCATATGCTTTGCCTAATGAAACGTCAAAATGTCAAACTAAGAGGAATGTATCTTGCTTCCCAGACAATTACCACTGCCTCTGCAGCATTTGGGTAAAAGAGCATGCTGCAGAAATTCTCAACTTTGCCCCTTAGCCTGTGCAAGGGAGCTTATGGCCAGCTAGCCACAGAGGTCTGCTCATTGCTCCAGTGTTCAGGTCCAGACATCTGAGCCCTAAAATGTCATTATAAAGCCAAAACAGCATGTGAAAAATAGCCAAGCTGCCAGCAATCACATAATCCAGCCGTTGTATCCTTTGGCTCATCTGTCCCAGGCGCTAGCAGTAACTTACGCAGAACTGTCTCGAAATCAAACCCCAAACTCCTCATGTCTTCTCTTCACTTTGCTGCCACAATGGCACCAAAAGTGGAACATCCAGGAAGGAAACCATGTTTTTCTCTTTAAAGTCATGGGAAGTCCTTTGAACTGCTCAACACAATGGCAAGAAGCGTGAATCAGGCTAAACATACCTCTCCCAGGGCTGACGGTACAACAAACCACTTCAGCTGCGTTCTCATGGTTACCAGGAGCTTAGCAAAGCCTTTGATGTGTCATTAGAGCCCCTGTCGTTACCTGCGTCTTGCTGCAGGATGAGCGAGAGTCTCAGTCCAATTTCTGGGACGCAAATGTAATAATCCCTTGGTGTATGTGTGGTACAAAAACATGACAGCACCCTGCACAGCAGAACTGACTTTGTTTATGCCAGGGATATTGCTTGAGTTTTGTCCTGATTTCTCCTCTAGGAGATTCATTAATAACCACAGTCAGGCCAAATAGTGTTTACCGTTTAGGCTGTGTGAGAATCTAGGTTAGGTTTAATTGCTGGGGTTTGAGATTGAAAGCCAAATTGCTTCTAGGATCCTTGTACTGGATCTGAAAGCGCTGAATTCAGTTTGCATCCTCCCCCAACCCCTGGAGATTTCAGCCCATGATGGCAGAAATGCAGCGAGATAAGGTGATCTCTGAAGATTTCTCCCTCCTGGGATAGCTTCCTTACAAAAGTCTGACTACAAAACCAAGCCTGGAAGAAAGATAATTTCTGTCTTTGGATCCACTCTGGAATCTGTAAGGCAGGGAAAAGCAGGCTATGCAAATCTCATCTATTTGTCTGCTTGCATGTTTAGCAGTCAGTCTAGCTTTGGTCTGCTCGGGTCCATTTATGTTGTTGTCTAGGATCAGCCCTGATGGGGATGCAGCCCAACAGCTGCCAGTCCGAACTACCCAGAGGAGGTGGTGCTGGGATATCCCAGCTGCTGCTCTTGCAGAAAGGAGAATGGTGGTTGCACCTCCGCTGTGTGGAAGGGTTCTGTGAGCTCCAGCCTACAGCTCTCACAAATTGCCCCGGGGGTTAAAAAAACCAGGCAGTAAAGACAAGGCAAAGCCTTTGCTGGGAGAGACTCTGTGAAGTTCTGTGATTTCAAAAGGCAGCCTGGGAAACTCAACCCCCTGAGCATGCCGCAGGAGGTACAAGATTTGTTATCTTGGGTTGAACAGCCCCGGTAGGACTGCACGTGTCCTGGGTGCCTTTGTACTCAGCTTTTCCTTCTGTTCTGCCTCTGCCTCACCCAAGGGTTCACCGACCCTCCTTCCAAAGTGCTTGTGCACTGCTGCGAAGGGCTTCACGTTGTCTTTAGCAATACAGGTTCTTGAGGCAAAGTCTTTGGGCATGCAGCCGAATGCGTCAGCCTGGCAGTTAAAGAAAACATCCTTTAAGTGCATAACTTGAGCACATATTGTCTGGGAACCACTCTGACAATAACGACAAAGCCTCAACATGCCACTCTGACAGTCCCTGTGAAGTGCAGGAGAGCTCTTTAAAGCCTGGATTCACAAAGTTGAATCCCATCGGCACAGCATTGAGCTTTCACTATTTTCAGATGCTTCAAGGCCAGGAAGAACCATAACACTATCTATGTGCCCCACACAATTCAAGCCAGAGAGTACACCCAGAGATTGCTGCAGCAGCTGAGTTTTTGTCTGTACCTTATGTAAATCCACGCACAATTCCCAGTTTGTTGTACTGAGGTCTGACACCAGAGCTTTGAGGCCCCAGCTCGACTTTTGTGAACTGCTTGATCCTGTAGGAGCTCCACAAACAAGACTGCAGAGGCAGTGCTACATGATAAAGCTGTGTTCCCCATGCCCTCTAAGGCAGCTGGAGTAGCAGGGAAGAGGCAAAGGCATCAGTAATTCTGTCCCTTCCTCAGAAGGAGGGGAATAGAGAAATGCAATTTTGTGCTGCGGTTGCAAAGGCCATCTTGTCACCCAGCTGCCAAGGCCTGAGTCAGTGATCTGATGTTTGCACCGTGACGTTGCACTGATCCGTGAGGAGGCTGTGCCGTGACTAAAGGAAATCTCTGGACGCTCAGCTACAGCTGGTGTGTGACTCCTTGAAGCTCAGGTCAGTGATAAAGAGGCTCTCTCCAGGAGCTATAAATACTGTCACACAGGTGTAATTTTGCTGGATGCATGTGTCAGAGTTGCTGTTCCACCAGAGCAACTTCATCTATAAATGTAAGCCTTGACTAAGAGAAGTTGGCTTTCACAGCAGGATAAATAGCAAGAGACATGCCTCTAATTGCACATCAGCAGAACTGATCCCTCAAGGATATTGGCTGGTACAAGGTAAAGGAGTAGGATATGTGTCAGGAGTCAAACTGCATGGCAATGTACCAGTCTAGACTGAGCCTGCAAGGGATCATCTGGGCAGTCCCACTAAGTCTAGGGGAAATCTGGTGGAGGTCCAAACTTGCTCCGTAGTCAGCAGGACAGAGCGTGCCTCTTTGGGACTTGCACTTTGCTGGATGTCAGCTGTGTGGGGCTGAGATTGGCTTTTTGGTTTTGATTGGCTTTTTGGTTGAGATTGCCTCTTTCCTTTGAGGACACATGTGCACACCCCTGGGCATGGGGGAGAACAGAAAATGTGCCACTTGGACATAAAACATGAGTCTCCTTCAGCCCTTTCCCAGGAGGAGGTTTCAATGCACTTAACAAGGGAGAGCGATACCATCACCACCATTCTACAAGGGAACTGAGGTGTGAGTGCCAGAACTTGGTGTCTGAGCCTCAACCTGGCGCACAGTCCTGGACCATGCACTCTGTGCCCTTGTATCTTCCTTTCTGAGCCCCCACTCAAAAGACCCTGTGTGGCGCTGAGCAGGCATTTCCTTCAGCAGCAGGGAGAAGAGCAATCATCAGATGCACCAGGAGAGACGTCCCATCCTGGACATGTTGAACTGCAAACCCAGAGGAGCCCTGCTTTGCCCGGGACACCCTGTCCTGTGCAGTGGGCAGTGCCTTCCAGGTGGCCATCTGGCCAGCTCTAACCCCATCTCCAGCATCAGGCTGGTCCGGTACTGCCCAGAGCCCCACCAGGATAGCTTCACACACATCTGCACAGCAGCAATCTCCGCTGGGTAAGGAAAAGATCTCCATGCACCACAACTCCTCAGACTGTGCAATACAACACATGACAAAATATCCAACCCTCAACCTTTGGGTACCTCTGAGTGGGCTCTTCACCTCTCACAAAGCCTTAAAGGTACATTTAAGGTGGGCAGGAGCCCACACAAAGGGAGGTCCAGACTCTCCTTCATCCACCCCTGCTTTTGGGAGACAGCTAAACTGAAGGATGTGTTGAATTTATTTAAAACATCCCATGAGTCCATTTTCTTCAAGAAGCTCATTTCCAGGAGCCTCTCAATGCTGCCATCCTGGCACCTGCCCAGCCCTAAATGGAAAAGTAAATCCAATACTTCCTCAGTCACACAAAACTTGCTGAAGCTAATAGCTGTTTGCTGAATAAAGAAGTGAAATGATATAAAAACCCTGAAATTGAGTCCTTTTTTTGCTGCCTTCTGCCAGTAGCTCCTATAATACTTTACAGTCAGACAATGATACAAATGGGGGGAGTGTTAGTCATCCACACACAGGTCAGAGCCAGAAGCAGAACCCAGCCCTTAACTTGAGTTGGGCTTCTCCCTTCATTTACCCCATCTGCCTCAGTAACGTGAGGTCACTGATGTGTGGAGAAGACCTAAACCCCCAGGGCTCTGGCAGGGTTAGCTCATATTTGAGAACTGCTGCACAAAAGCAGAGCATTGTTTATCAGTGCAGGTTGTAAAACTTGCTGACACTATGTAGATTCACAGCCAGCTTAACTATGAAGAGATGAAATTGTCTGGTCCTCAAAAAACAGAGGTGAAAGTGTAGCATCTCAGCACAGAAAATCCACAGCGAAGCCTGTATTAGTTAGGGTTGGCTTGAAGATGGAGGCAGAGGAAATAATTTTTGAAAACAAAGATTTGCCGTGTTCCAAAACCAACTCAACACTTTCCTTGTGCATCTATGAGTAGCTTGTTGTTTCGTTTATAAGCCCATTTATCTTGGAAGGCAAATTAGTACATCAACCTCAGGTGGCAAACATTATTTATGTGGGTGAATAGCTTATAAACATACAAAAATATCTGAATAGTTCCGGAACAAACGTACAATTAACCCAAAGGCATTTCTCTTCATGCTCTCCACCTGTTGTAGTTTAGTGATAAATGTATGTACCAGGGCTGTTCTTGAGAAATCCAGAGAAGATGACTGCCCAAGCATGGCTCCCCAGCAGTGACTTGTGTTTTAGAAGGAAGGCCCCAGTTGCTGGAGCTCACAGTGGGGTTGCACAGGCTGTATCACTGCCGGGGGGTCTCATGTTGCAGGGCTACCTCATGTTCAGGGCTCCCACTGAGAGCTCAGCTGGGGACAACATGGACTGAGTTAAACAGGGAACTTCCAATGGCCTCTCCAAACCCGGCACCTCCAAAGCACAGTTTTTAATAAGCTGGTGATTGTTTTTTTTTCCTAATGATGTGTATAGATTACACAGATTTGGATTTTTGATTCCATGAAGTAGGAAAATAACCTCACATTGTTCCCACAAGAAAGCTTGGGCTCAAATGTTTCAAATGGCTCCAGTGTAACATGCTGAAGAAAACCAGATCTACTCTCAAGCTGCTGGAGAGTAACAAATTCTCCCATCCTAATGTTCCCCCACCAATAATGGAAACCTGACCTTGTATCCCATCAGAGGTCAGGAACAAAAATAAGTGAGGTGGTGCACCAACTCCACAAACTATAGATTCCAACACTTCTACCTCATCACATAAGAGAAAAATATCAACATGAATGATGAGAAAAAAGCTACCTGTAAAAACATGCTCGAGTATCAGTGATGCTGGTAGGAAACAAGGATAGCAGGGAAAGCAGCAGGGTACAACTCAAGCGTGTGAACAGAGACAGTGGAAGCCTCCAAAAACCCTGCTGTGATGTACCCTGAGGTACCACCCTTGCCTGCATGTGTATAGGGACCTGGAAGACCCTGGCCCAGGAGACACAACCTTACCTCATGGTGTACAGGAGGGTGCCATTGTCCACCAGGCGCAGCAGCTTGTTGGGTGTTGTCATGTTATGGGCAACAGATTTCTTCCCGTTGTGGAAGAAAGTATCAGGAGTCCAGATCTTACTGGCCAGCAGGTTGTTCAGGGGAAGTATTTTCATGGGACCATCAAACTTCAGCCTTTCATCTCTCCAGGATTGCCGGAAAAAGACATCAATAGTGTATTCCTTTGCGGAGAAAGGAGAGAAAAATAAGTCTTGTTTTACTCAGCTCTTCATTGCAAACAAGCTGCTGCAAGAAATGGTAAATATCTTCGGTTGTTGAGCATACTGTATTTTGGCACACCTTGGCTGACATGAAACATGATGCAACAAGAAGTAGGGATTAATGGCAGTGGAGAAATCCATGGAGGATAAAGGGCATTTACCACATTTCGTGTAATCACTTACATAGGATGCCAAAATTTGTGTTTCAGTGCTTCTGACCGCTGCAGACAAGCTGCAATACAGCCTACAGTGGCCAGTGGCCAGTCCTGGGGTAGCCCTGCTGCACCACCACCTTTACCCAGATGTTTCAGAGGAGGGAACCATTGTGTGCAGCTACACAGGAATTTAAAAAGGCAAAAATAAAGTTCCTGGAGATGGAATTTGGCTAGGATACTGGCAATTATACCCCTGCTCATAAAAAACTCCACAAATAAATGAAGTTTCATGCCATTGTCTTGATGTTATTTTGTTCCCCAGGCCACCTCTAGAAAAGCATTGAAGGACCTCACAAACTTGCATTACAAGATCCTATGACTTTGTTTTCTTCTTCTTCCTATTTTTACCCTGATTTTCCCTTTTTTTCTTCTTCTTTTTTCTTCTTTCAGCTAGTGTAGAAACCCATGTCCTAGACCAAATTCCATCTGGGACAATTAGAAGTCATCTCTTTGAAACCCTGCAGCCAGGGCCAGCTCCTCCCTCGGTGCAGGCAGCCTCAGAAACCACTTGACCAAGCAACAAAGGTGCTACATCTCCACCGGCCACCTTAAGGCAAAATGAAACCAGTCTGCCCAGTGCCTGGCAGAAGGGACTGCTGTTCCCTGTAACCTGAGCCACCCTGTATCCTCTGAGGGTCCATGTCTTCAGCCCATCAGCATGAGCGGCACTGCTGCTAACCTCTACAACACACACCTCCTCTTGCTAATGAAGGATCTCATTATCTCATGAGGCTTTCAGAGAGATGGGGGCTTTTGGTAAAATCTATCTGTCCCAGCTGTTCTTCCCCTGTCATTGCAGACTCATAGTCTTTATTTATGGGTTCCTGGAGGCTGCAGGACCAACTAAACTTATCATTGTGAGTGAGTTCTTTCCTGCAGCTCTTCTCAGCAGCATTTAAAAGCTGCTGCGCATCAGTTTCCTGTAGGTCATAGAAGTTTCTACAGGTTTTGCAGCAGATGGCAGCTGAATGAAAGTATCTTGGTAAAGAAACTCATCCCTGCTCCCTGGCCACAGAGTCACTCCTGCTCAAATGTGAAGTTTCTGGAGTCTGTCTGGGGGAAGAAAAGAGAAGAACCTACATTCCCACAGGCTCTGCCCTGTACAAGATGTTCTGCCCCTTCATGGGAGTGATCTTCACTTTGTGGCTTGAAGCTCACTAAAGGGAGAAACCCAAAGGAATGAGCCTGTGTGCAGTCCCAAGAGGGAGGTTTGGGAGAAGTCCTTATCATGAGAAGAGCTCTCATATTCAGAACTCCCTGTTCCTATTAAAAAAAAAACAAATGAAGAAGCAAAACTTTTATAGCAACTTCCCAAGCCCTGTTTTTCCTTCTTTTATGCTAAGAATAATTCCTGAAGAAAAGAGAAATCATGTTCAGCTTCTTCCCCTCTTTTCCATACTTCTTTCCATGAGGAGTCATCATTCCCAAGTCACTCCTTCCAAGGAGCACACTTAATTCTATGTTATGCTGTTCTCCACCTTATAGAAGTGATCAAAACCATCAAGACTGAGTCTGTCTCCAGAGTCCAGCCACCAAAATATAAAACTCCCTTGAACTTTTTTTTTTTAAATTCCTGGGGACTGAGGCAAAGCTGCAAGAGCTCACTACTGAAGAGTAGTCAGGTCCTATCAGGCTCTACTTTCCAAGCCAAACTGAAAGAGAGATTAGAAGTCCCTTGAAGCATCTCAGGGAAAAGGTCTACACATCCTCCTCCATGCTTCATAACCAGCTGCTCTCCTCCACTCTCCACAGCAGCTTTACCTGCCTCTCCTCCATCATCATAATTACAGTCTCTGTCTGCATCAAGACGCGCAGGAGTGGCTTTCCATCGCAATGGGTAATGGCTGTGGGAGGGACAGGAGCAAGATCACCAGGCAGATGTGAGCGGAGAAGGAGGGACTTCCCCACTCCCGAGATGAAAGGAAATACCGCAGAAGAGCAGGCTCTCCCCACGCTTCCCAAGGAGATGGAGTTTCTCTCTCTCACACGTCTGAGCGCATTCAGCACCAGAACGGCACGCTAAAACACATTCGCTATGCATTTGTAAAGTACACGGAACTAAAGCACACGAAAGGAAAATAATTTATTATTCTTTAACTGTCTTCCTAATTTTAAATTCATTTTGTCAAATCACATTTTAGAGAATACCTTCCTCTTTTCAATACCTCATATTTCTTCTTCACAGTTCATTATACACACTCCCTTAATCAAATATGCTCCACCTTGGAAGTAATTATCAGATACTCCCCAAGGGCTAAGATCGCTGAATATATTACAGATCTCTGCTGCAGTAGGAAAGCAAGCGAGATAGAGAGAGAACTCAGATGAGATTAATACTCTTGGCTATGCTGGCATCAAGTTAACCTCTAACCCTGGAGGGAGTGGTCCTTCCAAAGCAACATGGGATTGCTTGACGGGGCTAGCACCTCAATGAAACACAGAGATTTTGTTGTCCCCCAACTCCTCCACTTGCTATCACAGGACTGTCAGTGGGGCAGCTGAAGAAATGTTCATGGCCATGTCAGCACAGAAAATGAAACCGTCCCAGCTCTGGAAAGGCCATGAGAGCGGCAGGACATTGCTTCTGCCTGACCCAGCCGGTGAGAGCAATGTCTGCTCCCTCTTCCAAAGTGGGCTCCCTCTGAGGCCGGGACTGCCCATCGCTGGCCTGGGCTATGCCAGCACCAGGTCACCTCTGGGACTGGATGTGCAGAAGGGTCTCCATCCTGAATGCATGACTGTCCTCATGTGGCACCCTTGAAATGTTGAGTAACCATCAACAGCCAACTCTTCTCTGTGCGCCTGGGCGCATGTGGAATACGAGCTGCAAGAAACGCAGTTGAGAAAGCTCACTATTAATTATGCTCCACAGTCCTGTTTTAATTAGAAGACAAACTGTTGTGGGAATACAAGCCTAAATTCAGACCTCAGGCCTTTTCATTAATAATTTTCCCTGAGCATGTCAAAATATTGCAATCAGTTCACTCTTTCTCTTTTCTCTTTCGCCTCTCTTCTGGTTCAAGCACTATGGACAGTTTGATGGTGAACTGTTCTCTTCTGGCACTGCCACCAAAACAGGCCAGATTCTGGCATCCTCTCCACTTCCCAGAGGAAGGACACTCCTTCCTCCACGCCCAGTCAGGTCAAAGAAAGCTGGCTACAGTGAAGGTACAGGTCTTGGTCCCATGGGCAGACTTCCCCATTTCATTAGGTTGCTCCTGCAGGAAAGAAAATGACCCTAAAGCCTGCAGCGTGCTTGAGCGGTGCAAAGGCATTGACCCTCCAAGGCTGCATTATCAATTGGTTTCTAAAAGCCCAAATGCACCTGAGAAACAATCCTTGTCTACCACCCGCACTGAGCTCCCCCTGGCCTCAGAGAAGATGAAGAGGCACACTCGTACCCAGGCAAGAAGCTTGGGATGCTTGCTTGTGTTCTTGTAATTTAGGAAAATCCCGCTTTTGCCCAGGTTGTTGGGGAATAAGGGTGGGACACGTCTGCTGTGGCTGCAGAAACCATCCCTCCCTGTGAGGTAACCAGCCAGTGGCACCTACCATATCTGTGTCCGAGACAGGGCCGAAACTCGTCACGTAAATGTCTGTCTTGACTTCAGTTACGCTGTCTAGGACAAAAAAAAAAAAAGGGAAAAAAGCAATTAGAGAACTGAATTTGTTTGTACAGGGAAGGGTTTGGGTTTTGTTACGTGGTGGTTTTTCCTGCCAGGTGCCTCCCTGGCAAGCCCTCAGCAACCCGGCATCGTGCTCTCTGCTGTGCCCTGAATAACGGCTGACTTTATCACTCTTAATTGGGCAAATTCATCTCTGGTGTAGCTCTGCTGCTTTCCACACTTACACCGAGGATGAATACATCCCACACAGCCAGACAATGAGTATTTACAAAACGTATGCGGCTGCACAATACATAACATGGTACAGATCCACGTTTTCAATACAGAGGTAAGCCCTGCTGCTTTGAAACTCCTTTTAATCTGAAATCCCTTTGTGTCTCCCAGCCTGATAAACAGTCTAGCAATCTTCCACCAGTTTTAGGAAACCCTGGGTTTGTTACAGCTTCAGGCTTATCTGTATGTAAAAAGAATCAATATTCTGATTGCCTTTTACTGCCATCATGTTTGCTGTTCTCCTAAGTGCCTCGCTCCTGGCGAGCTGCTGCTTGCCTGCATCACACGCTCCCCTGCATCCCAGGCTGCATTGCCCTCATGGATGATGAGCTGCAGCAGCCTCACTGCCCCAGCAAAACCACACAAAACTGCCACGGTTCCTGCCCTGAGCACTCAAACCCAGGCCCAATCTTAATCACCTGCCTTCAGGTAAAGATAAACTGGAGTGCTTTCCAGAACACAGCCACCAGCACATATGCCAAACAGCACATACAGCTCTCATTCTTGATTCATTATGATTTTGGCGTGTTTCCGAATTGAAATCTCTGCTGCTGTCCCCTTTTGCAGGGAAATCAAGGCACAGTGATTCATGGTCCTATGCTCTGCCCACTGCGTTGTACTGAAAAAATGATGGATGAGATGCCTTGAGTTTAGCACTACGTTACTGTAAGTCCTCACCACTTTAGGGGTAGATCATGCCATTGTGCTCTTTTGGATGGCATTAACTGGCTCAGAGCTGCTTTGCCAATGAAAGAACCACTTTTTTTTTTTTTTTTTTTTTTTTTTTGGTGGCCACTGCAAGAGCTTTGCAAGTAGCCTGGATAGCCCATTGCTCAATTCAGTTATGGAAATCCTTCTGTCCCCTGACAGTTATTTTGCAGAGCTATGAAGCTTAGTTTTGTGCTTCAAAGTTTTGTATCCAAAAATAAGATAATGCATTCTGGCAGGGTTTTCTCCTTAATGGCTAAAATATACGTATACATGTCTTTAGTTATTATGGCTGGAAAGCTTCTGACGCAGCCTGTGGCTGATATTATTGTGCTATATAAGTAACCCTTGATCTCGTCTTGATGCAATAAAAAGAAGGTTAAAGAGAAATATGTATGCAGTACACTCTCTGAAGCACCCAGAAGCCAAGAAGACATCATCCTGAACAAAATGAGTTACTTCTGTAAGACTTAAACACTCGGGGTATTCTCTCTGTCTCCCTCCAAACAAGTACCCAGCTGAGATAGATACACAGCGGAGAAGAACATTTAGTGAAGCAAGGCTCTTTCTGCTAACACATGTGGCGAGAGAAAGCTAATTATGTTTTAGAGAAAACACAAACTCTCTCCCCTCCCCTCCTCCCTTCTTGGCATTCAGTTTGTCCAAGATAATAATTTACAGCCATGATTATCAGATCAGGATCCATGCTGCCCGTGGCCGGAGAAGCCAGTCCTTGAGAGGTGCAGAATGAGTTGTCCCCTGCACCTGAGGGTGCAGAAGGACAGCAGTCCATGAAAGGACCCGTGCTTTACAGTGTGATCCAAGCACGACAGAAGGGATTCAGGAAGTGACGAGGAGGTGAAAAGGCAGAACTTTTGGGACACCTTTTGATATGATCCTGCTATCTTTACATGAGCCTTTATGGCCTTATCATGCTGTGACCTGGCTGTCACAGAACTCCAGAGGCACCTTCCCACACCTTCAATCTACTGGCAAATACAATCAAAAATAATGGTATTAATAAATACAATTGATTTATTAATATTAATAATTAAACAATATTAATAATTAATTCCAGCCCGGGTCTGAAGAGGATCCCCCATTTCCAGACTGCAGACGTACACCCTGGACCAGATCATGCGAAACTGCTGAACTCGGTGGGATCCCTTTGTGCCTGCAAGGCAGCACCCGGTGCAGGGATGAGCTGGAGGGGATGGCTCAGTCGCTGGCTCACCAATGTTCCCCAGCACTTAGAAAAATGGGCTCCCTGCACCTTTCATGGCAAAAGCCAGACTGAACTTTCCCTGTTAATACGTGCTCCTAAGGGCAGGATTTGGCTGGGATCTGGAGGGATTTCTGAAATTAAATCATTGCTACACATGCAGGGATTTCAGCAGAGCTGAGAAATCCAGAGATAAGTAAAACACCAGCAGAACAGCGTGAGCTCCAGCCTCAGAGACTCGCTTCCTTCATGATCCTACAGCCCAAGAGCATCCGCACTGCTTGTGGCTCTGCCCAAGCTGATGAGCTCTGTGGTGAGATCTTCTCCTCCAGAGTAATTAGGAGCTACTCAGCCAGCCTCCCCCCTCCTTACCCTCACACTTACCCACCCTGAACCTGAACAAGAAGAAACTGCATCTACTTTTGCAGCAAGTGAAAGCTGAGAGAGGAGCATCTGCCTCCGCTCAGAGACATGGCAGGGAAATCCTTATCTCCTTTTCAATCCAACACGCTCACACTGCAGCTTGGCTGTCTTGCCCAGTTCTCACCAGAGATTTAATAATTAAGGACTGTACTGTAGAGTGTTAGGCACTTTCCCTAGAGCTGTTGCAGAACATTAAATGGCATTTTTCCTTTCCTAACATCATCCTTCCCTATGACTCAAGGTTTTTTTACATGCACAAGTGAGTTGAGCCTTCAAGCCTGCTGGGGTGGCAGGCGGACGCTGCCAGTCCTGTTTTATAGTTGGGGAAACGAAAAAGGAGAGACTTGGTTCAGGTAGGAAGCTGAAGTGGAGCAAGGAGCAGAGCCCAGATCCGGCTGCCCTGGGGAACTGCGCCCAGCGCAGGGCTCGGTCTTGCTCTTGGCGGGCTGCACAAGCACCCTCCAGCCACACTGCTGCGTCTCAATGTGCCCCAAGCTGCTGCTACCTGGGGACCAGGAAAGCAAAAAAAAAAAGACCCTGAAGCAGTCACGAAACTAGAACAGCAAGAGATTTTCAGCTTCAGTGTTTGAACATGGGCAGAATTTAGAGACCCAAGTGGCATGCCATGTTCCCAAGACATTTGTTTGAGGCTGAATCCCTTGTCTGGGGGCTTTTCCCACTTATAAGCTCAGCTTATTCCCAAGCTTCAGCACAACTGTGCAGATGGTTATCTGGAGCAGGTGTGTGAGCAGGAGCAAGGTGCTGCAGGTCGATCAGAGCTGCCCCTTCTCCCACACGGTACAAAGACTGATCCCTGCCTGCCAGGCAATGCTGCCTTGCTCCTGCCTGCAGAAATCCCCCACAGCTGGGCAGATCTGCAATGCAAATGTAAAACAAAAGCTGTAACATCCCTTCCCACAGTGTTACCATGGTACTCCCTACACCTGCCTGCTCTTTAAAAGCTACCCCGCTCCTTCTCCAAGAATTTGCTACACCAGATCTCGCTGCTTGTGCAGGCAACAAACATCCCTATCAGCAATGTGTGGAGGGCCAGATCCTGCCACCCCAAGCCCCACATCACGGGGCTGGTTGCTTCCCTTGAGCACGCAGAAGGTGTAAAGCAGCAGCAGCTGCTGCTGAGGTGCTTCAGGGTTTCCATTTCACCCCTCCCTCCTCTGTCCCCCCCCCTTCCAAGTCCGCATGGCCTATCTTCCTAGCCCTGGCTCAAGGCAGACATCTCCCCCTTCCCACAATCTCCCTTTTAAGTGCTCATGACTCCCTGGGCCTGTGAGGAGATAGCTATTATTTACAAAATGACGGAGTGCTATTTTTACTTGCTTCTTGGAAGCACTAGGAGCAGTAGCAGAGCTGGAATACAAATTACACTGCCTCGCTGCCTCTCCCCTCGGCGACTGTAGATTGTAGGGCTGCCTCTACAAGTGATTATGGGAGGCGGGGGGCACGGGGGGCTGAGGAGGCTCTTATTAAACATCCCGCTGCACTCATCAAGTGCTGTTTATTTAAGAATCTCAGTCGTAATATAATCGACTCGGCTGGTTGTGTTTCAGCTCTTGAGGTTTGCGGATGTGCTGAACACAGTCACGTTTCCCAGGCGGGGGTTCCCAGAGGCTATGCTGCAAGCTAGCAGAAATGATGTGCCTGCATCCAAGCGCTGGAGGCTCCCAAACGATGTACACGATTAAAACAGGGGCGAAGCCACTGCGGCTTTGTGCAGGGGATTCCTGGCTGCTGCGCTGACGTCACGGAGGCTGCACAGCCTTATCTCGGAGATAAGCTGGGTGAGCGAAGGGATGGGGACCTCCATGAGGCTGTGCTCCAGCTCTGCCCCAGGGCTGTGTTGGGACCTAAAGGAGCTCAGAGATGACAAGCCTGTCTGTACTGGTGTTTCTGTGCATGATGGCATGGCGGAGACTAGAAAGGAGGACAGTGCTGTTCAGGCTGTTCGGCACCCAGGAGTACAAACCCTCAAACTGCTCCAGGCCCACTCCTGGGGGTATATGTTTCTGCACTGGGCTCCCTATAAAGTGCTCTGGACTCCAGACAGCCCAATATCCCATCTCCAACCATGGTCATAACCCACAAAGTGCAGTAACAAGCTGATAAAGCCCCTTAACACCCTCCCAGACTGCAACCACATTTAGCCTCAGCTCACAGAATGACAGAATCATTCAGGTTGGAAAAGACCCTCGGGATCATCGAGTCCAACCATCAGCCCTACGCTACAAAGTTCTCCCCTACACCACATCCCCCAACAGCTCATCCAAACGACCCTTAAACACACCCAGGGATGGGGACTCCACCCCCTCCCTGGGCAGCCTATTCCACTCTCTGACCACTTTTCTGTCAAAAATTTTTTCCTCATGTCCAGTCTGAACCTCCCCTGTTGCAGTTTCAAGCCGTTCCCTCTTGTTCTGTCACTAATCACCTGTGAGAAGAGACCAGCACCAACCTCTCTACAACGTCCTTTCAGGGAGCTGTAGAGAGTGATGAGGTCTCCCCTCACCTTCTCCTCCTCACACTGAACAGTCCCAGCTCCTTCAAACTCTCCTCACAGGATTTATTCTCCAGGCCCTTCCCCAGCTCATTGCCCTCCTCTGCACTCGCTCCAGCACCTCGAGATCTCTCTCGTATTGAGGTGCCCAAAACTGGACACAACACTCCAGGTGTGGCCTCACCAGTGCAGAGCACAGGGGGACTGTCACCTCCCTGCTTCTGCTGGTCACACTATTGCTGATACAAGCTCAAGAGTTTCTCAGCTTGAGGAGATCCCCTTATTCAGTGATCCTCTTCCAAGGACCTGTCCAGTGTCCCCTCAAATACACAAAATCCTTTGGGAAGGACTCCCATCAGCCTGCGGCGAGAACAGTGTCACATGAAGAGAGAGGGGATGCTGTGTAGCTCTTTCCCATGTCACGTAACCCAAAGTGAGCACACCGGACAGGATGGTGCTTTACATCTAACCCAGCATCGCCAGGAAGGGAAACACAAGAAGTTGGTTTGTACTACCAACTTCCACCTCATGCCTTCTCCCAAATCCTTGCCATGCTAATTAATAAGCAGAAGGTAATTTTTGCAGCTGCACACAGAAGCTTTTTGGGTGTTTCATTCTTTGTTTTCTCAGCCTCTCACTAGGGGGATTTAATTTTCCTTCCAATTTTAGCCTCTGGAACAAAAGAGGCTTCCGTGATCTTTGCTACAAGTCCCATGAGCCCGCTGGAGCTGAGCCGCACCACAACCCAGGCACACTGCAGCCCCCAGCCAGAAACTCCACCCTCAGGTCCCTCTCTGACAGCTTCACTCCCATCGCACCAGGGCTGCTGCCTTTGCCAGTTCCTGCCTTGGTTTTCCAGGTGGCCTTTCAACCTGTGGTGCCTTGTTTTGGGAAGCAGGAGCTGAGTCGTGTCTCCTTTCAGTAAGAAGAGAGGCACTGAAGAAGGAAGGGCACATCTCTGGATGGTGTGGCACGGGGTACCCTCTGACTTTGCCCTTGGGACTGCCGTGCCAGTACTGGGAGAGGGCAGGGAGGCACGAGCAGAGAGGGAGGTGCCTGAGGGGAGAGGGTAACCTTGCCTCTCCCCACAACCTCCCTCGCAAGAGCTGCAGAAATGGAGACGTGACATCTTCCACATCACCAACCACATACAAGAAACCCCTGACGTAGCCTTTACTGCTGCACTCCTGCCAGCAAGACTTTCCCACATGCTTTAGAGATGCTTTTCTTGCATTTTTTGCTAGGGAGCTCAGGAATAGCAGCACAGAAGGAAACATTTTGGTGAACATCACTGCAGTGCTGTTAATGCCTCCAAGGCTTGTCCAGCCCAGCCAGGGGATAAAGCTGACTCCAAGGACATAGACTGATGGAGCTCCTGCCACCCAAAGGCCACAAAGCAGCATGAGCTATTACTGATGTCAGGACCACAAATACCCCTACTGCACCTGGGATGTTTTCACATCCTGAGAGCAGAGGCTGTGCAGGAGTCAGGAGGGGAAGACTGGGGAACAGACAGCAAAAACCCAAGGTATTGACATTTCCTCCAGCATCTGCAAAAGGGAGAGCTGAGCTGGAGTGCAGAGAGATCTGGGCAGCTCCCAGTACTGCCCCTTCTCTCTCCTCAGTTGTTTTTGACTTGGGGATCTTAGACAACACATAGAGAGGTCACAGTTAACCTCTTCAAACTCCCAGTCCCAAAGTAAAAATACATATTTTCAGATGTTGTTTGGCTGTTTTAGTGCCTCAGCATACTTGAAGACAAAATTCCTTGTTCAGAAGCAAAAGTCAAGTCTCACGTCACATTCACCCAGGTTTGACAACTTCAGCCTGGGCATCTTTCTCAAAAGTGGACGGCAGCATGCCCATGTTCTTCTCAGAAGAAGAATAAGCCTGAACATACATAGGGTATCTCAGTCCTGTCAACAGCCTTCGTTACATAGGAATAAATTGTAACCGCCTCCAGACATAGAATTATATAGAATGGAAATAGTTGAAGCCAGTAAGAAGCAAAGGCTTTCGGTAGCACACCACACAGCCTACAGAAGTCAATGCTGAACAGCAGTGATCATGGCCAAGAGTGTCACCAGGAGGGCTGCCAGCTGGCCCAGCCCTTTGCAGGCCAGACAGAGCTAACGGTGGTGTCAGGTTTAATTCCCTGAACTACCTAAAACATCAACACATCTCCAGGAAAACTCACTTCGGCAGAAGCATCAAGATACAACAGAGACTCCATTAGGTCCATTTTGTCTATGGGGGTAGGGTAATCCCACAGGTAGGTCAGCTTGCCCAGACCTGACCACCTCTGATGGCATTTGCCTCTCTCTAGTGAGTGTAGAGATGAGGATGACCAGGGTCCCATGGATGAAGGCTGACCTTAGCTCATGCTCCCCCGTGGGACAACATGCTTAAAGATGATAGGATGCTCATGCACTGCAAAGTGGGGTCAGCGAAAGACTGAGCACTGGGAAATTTGTACCCACAGAATAAACCACTCAGTGAGGAAAGAAACAGTATAAATGTCTAAAATAAATGTCTTATCTCAGCAAAAGCAGGGGTGGATTGCCAATGAGACCTTTGGATCAGATCCGTATCTAGCTCTGCCTATGTGTCATGAACTATTTGTCTAATGCAGTTTTGCTTGGCTATTTGCTTGCTTCCAGAAGTGGTCTCCCTGTCTCACTCATGAAGCTGAAATAACTCTGTGTAACAGATCTGGCCCCCTCAGTTACACTCCCAGTGATCAAAATGGCATCACATTTACACAGGACACAAGGCTATCTGCTGCTCTCCACGAAAGCAGCCCATCCTGGAGTGCAGAGGCATCTTTTCGCAGGGGTTGGGTTATCACTCTCCACTGCTGCTCGAACCCCCTGGGACTGCCAGTGTTTGCTGCACAGCCGGATCCCAAGTCACTGCTCTGTGAGCCAGGGTGATTAATCACCACCTTCTCTCTGCTGTGATGGCACATCAGTGTCTACAACTGCATGTCCTCCAGCCAGACTAGAGAAAAGTCATCAAATCTGTAAACACAGATACGCATGTAGTATCACTTCCAGCTGTGCTCTCTCTCTCCTTTCTCCCCCCAATTTGGATATTTCAGCACAGGGGGAGCAAGAAGTTCAAAAGAATTTCAGGGGCTTTCTCAAGACACAGCCAACAGTGAAACCACTCACATGATGAGAGACATCAGCATGGTCTACGATTACACATGCTTAATTTTTCAGCCCAGATGAAGTGAGATGATGCCTGTCAAATGCCTTCAAAGAGACAGCCTGCTGCCCTGGCTCTCTTTCTTAGCAGGGCCAGAGGAGAGCTGATGCAATGAAGAGATTTGTTCTCTGTCTTAAATGCCACATACCCAGCTTTCAAACACAGCTGTATCCAGTGTCCTCTGCAGGAGCTAGATGCAGGACCACGAAGTGACCCAGTTACCACTTGAGCATGGCTTGTCTAGGATTTATGGCACACTGTAAAGTCTAGATGGATGTCTGATTCCGAGGCGATCCCTGGGGCACAAGCCACCTGGGGCACACACTTCGTGGGTTATGTAGGGAAGATCAGCTCAGTTCTTGAAAGAGAAATCCCTAAGCAGTCTCCAAATGCACTCTACATGTGCTTGTGGCTCTGACCCAGGTCTGAGCTCTCTCCACACCTACATAACATGTTGGCTACAGAGTTTGGATCAAGGCGTAACTACTGCTGAAAGCAGAGGAGTCAGGCACAACTTGTTCCTCCTTGATTCCAAGTGAGCAGGGAGCCAGTGTCCCAGCACGGTGCTGAGAGGCACACAGGGCATCTGCTAGTCCCTTTCGGGCAAGAAACTGCACTCCCTCCCTAGCACTTCCATGTGAATAACAGCACAGGGTAGCCCAGTTTTCTGGCCTGAAGTCCCTGCACGGAGCATGCTACACTGCCCCGTGGTCTCAACACGCAGTGGATAAGGGGGCTCTAGGCACACCTGGTGCAGTGGGTAAGTCCATGCGTTGCAGTAGAAGGTGCTATAGGGATTTCACACATTCTCGTGATGGAGAAAGCTGTTTTCTCACATTTACCAAGAGTGGGGGATGCAGGTTAGAGCTCTATCCAGCAGAACAGCCTAGGAGAGATGCTGCTACCAGTAGCGGAGCTGACAAACGCTGCTTTCCCACAGATCAGCTTTTGCTGCCTGTTTTTCTGATGCCTAACACCAGTTGATCCCATCCAGTTACCTCTCTCTACTTCAGGGCGTTTTTACACTCAGCTGCATAATTCCACAAATCTTGCAGGGGCTTCAAATCTCTGAATCTATCTATCTGTCTATCTCTCTGTCAGGTTTTGTTCAGATCAGCCAACAGGCTCAAAAGCTTTTAGAAGAGAAAAGAAAGATGTGGTAGGCCTCACTGCATTAGGAGCCCAGGCAAAAGCTACTGCAAGACTCAACAGAACGATGCATTTGGCTCATGGAGTTTAACTTTCACTCATTGCCCCATGCAGGCATGCACACGCACGTATTCTTATTACTTCATTAAGTGGCATAAAATCACATCCAGAGGTTAGAATCAGGATGGGTTGCAAGTTATTGATAAATATAAAGTCCAGGTGGAATAGAAGAGAGAGTCAGATAGAGGAGAGAGTTAGAAGCAGCAACTGCTAGAGGACATGCAGTCATGGAGGCTTTACACACACCCCTCATTCTCACACATGCAGACTACAAACACAGACTACAAATTAGTTGTGCTATTTTTGCTACAGACAGAAAAGACAGAATGAACAAAGCTACTGTAGTTACTATTTTAAGGACTTAGGACACCCTCAGATGCTGTGAAGACAGAGGAGGAATATGTATGTATGAGCAGGCTTTTAAAGGTTCTACAGTGCTTTGAGACCCTGTGGTAATGGAAGAGAGATGCTACATAAACATGTTTGTTATATATTATAAATACAATGAGAAAATGTGTGAATATAAATTAGCATGCATAATTTAACATATTCAGTATTAAAGTCTGTCCTTGATGGCTACGCCAGAGGAGCTCAGGGAAGGGAATCCCTGCCGCTCCCAGTGGATAGGGGAAGAGCATTCAGACAACACTATTGCCAGCTAGCACACACGGCTGTGACCCTGACGAAACCAAAGCCGGGAGAATTTTGCTGACCCAGTACTGCAGGGTGAATGCAGGGCTGTACGCACTGGAGGGAACAATGAGATGTGGGCAAAAATGCCAAACTGGTACTTCAGCATTCGGCAAACCTCTCCACGTTATCTGCAAAACACCCGTGTTTCGTTTTGGGCCTGCCTTCCTGACCTCATCGTCAGTTAATTTCCCTCTTTAGGGGTCAATGACAATGTTCTTGTTGACCACATCAAGGGATCTTGGTGAACAGCAGCCTCAGGGAAAGACTGCAGCAGGTCCCATTCCCCAGTACCGTGGCTGAAGTTGCACATACACAGGAGAGATAAGGCTCTGGAAAAAAGCAGTCACCGGGCTGCTGCCTTTGCTGTATCCCTTCACACGTGTGTAACTTAGCTGAGAGACTCAGTCATTAGACCAGGCTTATCCAGAACCTCTGTGGACATGGTGCCCCTCTGACGCTTCTCCATCAGGGAGCTTGCAGACCGGCCGCAGAAGGTTACTGCTTACCACCTTTCCTAAAGACACTGAACCTCTTGTTAACTCCTTCTCAGCAAGTCTTTAACAGAAATCATCACCTCCCAACAGACAACTCACAGGCTTGAAGAGGAGCTGCAAAAACTTCAGATCAGTGCCAGTAAAATTCTTAGCATTTGTAAATCAATTGCTGAGCTCTGTAATTCATCAGAGCTCAAGGCAGACCCCCAGGAAAAAGATAAGCACAAGGGTGCAATACAAAACTGGTATTGCTAACCTGATACTCATTGACACATAGAAAATAACTGGAAAGACTGGCAAGCCAGAAAGCAAGCAGGGAGGTGCAAGAAAAATGAAATGAGACCCACGCTGCATTGCATTAATTTTATGTCATTGCAGAGGGGGAAAGAATAAGCAAGATGTCTCAAATGAAGTGCGTGAGGTTTGCAGGCTGAGCTCTGAGCTCCGACCCCACCACTGGTACTAATCTGCACCGTGGCACTGAGCTGTGCCCAAGTTTCCCCATCTGCCTTTTAGCCTCAGCGCTGCCTCCCCATGTCTCCGGCTATATCTTGTTCCAGGTTGCTCTGCAGGCTGAGGATTGCCAGACCACATGATGGACTGTGGTGTGCAAAAAAGAAAAAAAAAAAAAAAAGAAAAAAAATGAAAGTGGCTCCTGGGGCTAGCTGAGAGGAAGAGTCCATTTAATTCTCAAGCCTGTCCCCTGAGGCCAACGCCAGGTACTGAGACAAGATACAAGAAAACCATAGCAGGGAGCAACACAGTAATTTGCACTCTGGTTCCCTTATCCGTTAGCTCCTGGCTGGCATTTCCTTCAGCAGGAGAACTTAATCAGCTCCTGCGACAGTGTGCCTCTGGTGACGCTTCTGGCATCCTTCACCACCACAGCCAGGGCCACGCAGACAAACGCCTTCCCTTCCTCACGCTCCCCAGCGGCGGCTTTGCCTGTGTGACCGCTGAGCTGCCTGACGAGCCAAGGTCTCCACCGAGCTGTCTTCTGTCCCGCACGGGTCACTGGGCTGCATGGCCACCGCTCATTTAGTTTATGGCAATGCCAATACATCATAGAAATAAACTTATTTAATTCACATTGCCTTGCACTGGTCGATTTAGCATTTCCTGTGATGCTGGGGTCCTGTTGGACAGCACGGCAAGCTCTCCTCACCACCTGGGCTCACCCAGCTCCCTGCGTCACCGCCGCGCCAAGAAACGCATCAGACAGCAGGGGCTGCGAGTCCACCTCTGCCACGTGGGAAGAACTCCTCCTGTGCTCGCTGTCCCAGGCTGGCGAGGATAAACAGGGCCTCCGAAGCGCAAGATAAATCCCTGGACGTGCACCGTGTCCCTCCATCACACCCCTCTTGCCTGGCTTCCCTGTGCCTCCCAGGGAAGTCCCTGGCCAGCAAACCCTGGGAGCAGTGGGGGGATCCACATGGGGTGAGATGGGCTTATTTGTGCACTCGGGCTGTTGTTTTATCCCCAGGTGAGCAAACCCCTTTTAGAGGAAATTTCATTATGGCTCTAAACCTTCCCCTCCCCAGCACTGTTCAGACACCAGCATTGTCTGTCCCGCGGACAGGAAGGCTTTTTATCACAGTTACTCACAAAAATTCAGCAACAAATTCCGAATTTTCAGCTCTGCCCACTACATGAATTATGATATGCTGCACAATACTCCGATACTCCCATCAGAGACAAGCAGAGGGCAGATGCCTCCAGATGTAATTTTTAATTTCCTTTGCTGGGGAGAATGTTTTCTTGTTTTAGTGACGTGTGTTCAAAGCGTTCCAGTTCCCATGGCAACTCTCTGCTTCCACTGGAGATGTCATTTTTCATGCCGTCCCTTCAGAATTAGACATCTCCTAGCAGAAGTTTTGAAGAAATGTCTCTCTTAAATATATATTTATTAGAGACAGCGCCTGTGAGTGTGCTTTATTGACACGTTTTTTCAGGCGACTCACAGCCTACAGAGGAGAAAGCTGTCTCCAGAAATATGCTGGATGCCAATCTGCCTTTTCTCAGCTTCTCTTTTCAACCAGAACTCTCCTCTCTTTTTCTGCCACATACATATTAGCCAGCACCTCCTCCCTTTTTCAAATTCCTTTCTGTTCCCATCACTCTCCCCCAAGCCCAGTCTCGGCCCAGCTCCCCGGTAATGCGAGCGCAGCAGGGGAGTGCCCAACCAACTCAGCACACGCTGAAAGTATCTATCTGCACCCACTTGCTCCCTGCTGGCACAGGCGCTGCCCGGGGACCCCCTCTTCTCCTGCAGGCAGAGAGCTGTCACGGGCCTTATTATACATTTGCATGCAGAGAAAAACCTGAAGTACTGCAAACCAGAGACCACTACAAGAGCCTCTGAGCCTCAGAGGGCAGCATCAGGAGCATCTGCACCATCTCTGCCCCAGCTGCTCTCCCTGTGCCATCTGGCCGTAGCCCTCTGGGCACCACAGAATCACAGAATCATTCAGGTTGGAAAAGACCCTTGGGATCATCAAGTCCAACCATCAGCCCGACTCTACAAAGTTCTCCCCTACACCACATCCCCCAACAGCTCATCCAAACGACCCTTAAACACACCCAGGGATGGGGACTCCACCCCCTCCCTGGGCAGCCTATTCCACTCTCTGACCACTCTTTCTGGGAAACATTTGTTCCTCATGTCCAGTCTGAACCTCCCCTGTTGCAGTTTAAAGCCGTTCCCTCTTGTTCTGTCACTAATCACCTGTGAGAAGAGACCAGCACCAACCTCTCTACAATGTCCTTTCAGGGAGCTGTAGAGAGTGATGAGGTCTCCCCTCAGCCTTCTCCTCCTCACACTAAACAGTCCCAGCTCCTTCAATCACTCCTCATAGGATTTGTTCTCCAGGCCCTTCATCAGCTTCGTTGCCCTCCCCTGCACTCGCTCCAGCACCTTGATATCACCTCGACCACGTGCCCTCTGGGAAGAGGTGGGCACGTCCGAGCACCGATCCTGCTCCCCTGTGCTTGGGGCTCCCGCACTGGCTGGGACAAGGACTCGTGCTTTGTGTCTTGGCTATCTGGTGCCACTCGGGCACCCCCACGGCAGTGGTGCACAGAGTTGTGGTACTGCTCTGGGCTCCATGGAGCCGAGGGGTGCTGAGGCAGAGCCGCCTCCTCGCCTAACGCGCTGCCTCCCCTGCCACACCGAGGCATGCCGCCCGCCTGCGCTCCCACACAGCCCTCGCCTAACCATCGCACCCAGAAAACCTATGCCTCTGGCTCAGAAACCCCCTGCAGAGAAAGTGAAATGCAACATCCCACCCACAGCGGCTTCCAAAGATTTTTCACGAGACCCCTGGGGAGATTTTCTATTTCAGGCTGTCCAGGGGCAGGGAGGGTCCCTCACCCCGCAGGGATTTCCAGGCTCCCCGGCTCAGCGGGGCCCCGGGTACCACAGCGCCCACAACCCCCACTTGCATCACGCTCAGCATCTCCCACCCGAGCTCCCGACGGCTCATCGGAAAGACGTGCCGCCAGCCCTGGGGGGTGTCCCGTTGGGAAACTGCGCTAGAGCTCTCTAATAGAGCTGTAACATTACAGCTTCAAATTGCCTTCCTTCAGGAGACAAATCCAAGCAGGTAAATTGGTAGGAGCTGAGCAGATCTGGACACCGATGGAGCTAATCCCAGGCATGTTTAAATGCAAAGGCCCAGGGAGCTTCACTCAAACCCAACATGATCACTGAAGCTCACCGCTGTGCTTAATTCTCAGGTGCAGCCTGCTCGGAGGGGTGTGAAAAGCAGAGGAAAAGGCAGAGCACTGGAAACAAAAGCCACACACCAGCTTCAAGGTCAGGACATCAGCCCACAGCAAAACCACGCAGCAGCCAAACAGCAGCGAAACAGCAGCTCCTGTTCACCCCATCGCAAAAACCACATAGATAAACATTGCTGTTGTCCCTCCGAGAATTTCAGAAACATTTTCTTAGCCCAGTCTCCAGCAGGGACACACACAGGCTTAGGGGACACTTCTTGCTGACTCCAGACTTCACATTAATTGTACCGTCCCACCAGCCATTAATCAAACGTCTTCCACTGGCATCTTTATTGAAAATCAATTTAATAAAGTAGGTGGGAGTCCACATGCTTCTATAACATCAGATAAATATTCATGGAAGCTTGTGCTGCTTTAGCTAAATGAGTTTTTTAAATTTAACTGGTGCAATTTCCTTGTTCCTTAATATATAGCTTGGCTTGCCCTTGTTCGGGAATGGAGACGAGGTGGGACTCTGCCCTGTTCCGGCTCACTCTCAGGCACACCAAGGAACAATCCTTTGCCAACACCTTTTGGCAAGGATCTTGTCATCTGTAATTGGAAATACCGGTCTGCTGGGGTCAGCGTCACCCAGTGCGAATCCCCAGAGCCAAGGCTGAATTCAGAAGGGCCATTTGGAGTTGAAAACTCATTTCCAACCACTAAGAGCACGGCCACCATTCCTACCTCCGCGGGTGTGCCATTTGATTTCCGCTTTTTCCTCCCTGTTTAAGCAGCTATTGTGTTCCAACAGCAAAAGCTAATGAAAGCCATCAGAAAACACATTCCCCTGATGCTTATTGAAGGGGGTTAAAAGGCTTCCAGCTACCAAAATATACAATGCACCAGTGAAAGAACCAAAACACACCCACACAAAGCTTCAAAATGTGTGGAGCGCATGAGTCCTAGGAGAAGGGATAAGCACCAAGCCCACCCTCACTGGGACAACGTCCATCCGCAGCCCTGGCTGTGAGCCTCTGCCCTCCGGAGGGCAGGTTAATCCCTTGCTCCCTGAGAAGGCTCCTCACTGCAGTCCTCCTTCTCAAAGGCAGTTATTAGAGTCCAGACGGAAGAAAGAAAAAAATCTGACACACTGATCAAATTTAGTAGAAAGGCAGGATTCAGACAGCCCTTATCAGTGTGAGATTTTACAGCGTCTAACAGCTTATTTGTTAACTGGAGCAGTGAGGAGCTGCAGCTTCCAAAAAGCAGCAATGCAGGGCAATTCAACCACTGCCAGGACTCCTGTCACGTTATCCTAGTGATACCCTTCTCCTGAAAGGCAGTGCTTTAGAAATCAAGCGCATCATCATTTTGCCTTTGCTATTAACGCAAACTGACTTGTTTTCATCATTACAGCCTCGACCTAATTCCCCGTGCACACGCTGCCTACAGCAGCTCAGATCTCTGGACTGGATCTGCTTTCCCTGTGCTTTAATGACATGAAGATTGTGACTAGCCCCGCAGACACGCACAGATAGCCCGAGCCCAGGAGTAGGGTGCCAACAGTCCTCCCTGCCCCAGGCGCTTCCGCAGAGGAGCTGCTGAGGATTGCGTTTCCTATGCCCCAGCTCCAGGGCGGAGGTGGTATGAAGACAAACAGAGTCCACAAAGTGCCACCATAATAATTTTCCCCTCGTCCCCAGCAGCCAGCTCTGCAGCTGTGGTGGGCAATGCCCACTTTTGGATGCCATGAGACAGTCTAGACACTCAGTTCCTCCCAAAACACAGCATCGGCTGTGGGGACAGTTGTACTGCAAGCCTCTGAGCCTCCTGATTTCTCCAATTTTGCCCCTGTTAAGATAGCAGTACTGCTTCTGAGACATCACCCTTGCTGGAGACAAACTGCCTGTCAGCAAACAGCTTTAAATACAGGGTATCATATTTGACAGATAATGGCATGCTTTTAGTTTTTTCTCTCTTCCATGCAGGTCACACAACTAATATCATCTCCAAATGCTGAAATCCTAGATGTGAAAAGGTAAAGCTTAATTGCCTTGAACAGCAACTCTTGTATTGACTCCAACATAAGGCCCATAAATATTAATACAACTATATTTAGCCCCTTTCAATTATACATACAAAATTAAACATCTTTCTGGGAACAAATCAGTCTGGATAGGGTTTGGGATTTTTTTGCTCTTCCTTTTTTAATGCATTCTGCATCAAAATAAAAATAATTCTAATAGAGCTAAGGCCTTAAACAAAGAACAGTGGATGGAGGTAGAGGTGAAAGATACTTTCCCCTGGCTCAACCAACTTGCTAACTCCTAACCTCCTCCCTGCCCCACCTGGTTCCCCTCTTATTTCTTAGATTCAGTCCCTCTTCTGGCTGTCAGCAAACTGGGACCCACTGAAGGTGTGTGCACAGAGTGGGGCACACGGGGGAACCAGCCCAGCCTGGGACCTCGGGGTCCCAACATCACTGCTGGGAGGGGGATGCTCGAGGAGGGACTCCTGCCCCGCTGGCAAGGAGAGGTCCCATCTGCAGCACTGCCATGCCCACACAGTGCCTTCTGCAGTTAAAGACCTTCTCTTTTGTATAAAAATCACATCCACTTCCCTGATTTGCAAATTAATTATACGTTGCTTTCCTTGCCAAAGTGGACTTAATGGTATTAATGTTACATGACAAAGAGAAGCTATCAGAAAGCGTCTCTCATAATGACGGCTAGATTGATCAGGAAAGAAGAAAGGAGATTTCATGCTTTTGTTCTTTAACCCTTCCTTATGCAAGCAGACAGGGTCTCTTCCCAGAAAAAGCCTTTTTCAAATGCCAGGTGAGATCAGTTGCATCTCTCCAAAGGGAAGAGCTCTAATCTTTTAAGCGCAAAAGCCTGAAATTCAATTCCCACAAGCGCATAGACCCTCTACAGAAAACACAACTTGTGGAAAGGAGAGTTTGCACCTTTATTTTTTCAAGACAGTGGCCTTAACTGGCTAAAGTGACATTCACATCTCTCCAGATGAGTCTTCAGATGAATAAGTAGGAATGCAAGACTGCAAAAATTTGATCTGGCCTGTATGGATACAAGCAACTTCCTCAAAAAGAATTCAGATGGGTGCAGCAAGCCTTGTACAGAGCCTCTGCCACGTTCCCCTTTGCAAACTTCTGTGTTGGGCTTTTTACTTTATGGTCATCAGATCCTTTCCTTGTTTCAAAATTGATCCTTTCAAAAAAGAGGCATCTGAAATGACTTCTGCAAGGTTGAAATGGTGTCTTGAATTTTCAGACACAATTTATTTCGCTCCAGTCATGAATCACTCCATCCACTGATTCAGTCTGAACTTTGTCATCAATAGGATTTTCCAGCAGGTTTGGAGGGAAAAAAAAATAAATCATATGCTTTTTACATGCCTGTTGTTCTCATAACTTTGGTTTGAATTATGTTTTTCCAGAAGATAAAGGGAACGGGGTGTCCTTTTCTCACAATGCAAATTGCAGATTAAAAACTAACTCTAGGCTGTACTCTATGCTTACAATTGCCACTATTCACAAAGATTATTTTTTTTTAATAAATATTAGCTGTATGTCCTTCAGTGGCAGATTTTTAAAGTAAGCTACGAGTTAGTACACACAGACAAAGAAATCACCACATGAAATTCTTGCCCTACCAGACTCAGTGAGAGCTTTGCCATTTACTGCAACAGGGTGAGAATTTCACTCTGACTTTTAACAGTACCTGGTTAAGGGACCCTGCACAGTTCAGCCTTGTAGTCTTGCAGCAACTCACTCCCCAAAGCCCCATGCATTTTTCAGAGCCTCACAAACACTCCAGTATTTTTATTTAACCAAACAATAACCTTTAAATAAATGAAACAGCGTTTAACAATCTAACAGGTCTGAATCAGCAGCATTAATCCCCCCACTGCAGGGGGCCCAGGTAGATGTAATTTGATTGCTTCTTTCAGATGGAACTGGGCTGAAATTCACCACCAACATGATCAATGACTTTGCCTCATCAGACATAATCAGTGCTTGATAGGTACCTGAACTGCTGCAAACTTTTTACCCTCTAGCTCAACGAATAAAAGAACTGCTGTTTCCTCAGTATTTGACCAGTTGTTTCACCACCAGCTTCCCAGAATAACCCAATTAAAGTTGTTTTTAAACTCTACAATACCTAATAAAAAAAAATCTTATTTCACAATCCATATCAAAGCCACATTATAAATCCTTTACATGTGTCTAAACGAATGGAAATTCTAATAAATGAGTAGCTGCCATAGTCCAACAGATCAATAAAGACATTCTTGCAAGCAGTTTATAGCCATCTATAACATCATCTACTAATGTTCTTAAAACCATCTAACACATGTTCAACATGCTTAAACATCAGCTCCCCTCTTCCAAAGTCATTCTAAACAAATGGCATCATCCCCTCTCCAACATGCACCCGCGAGCTTCCCCTCGGGCAGGGATCAGCTGACATTCACACCAGTTCACTGCAGGTGTCTCATCTAGCATTGCAGCTCTGAGATGTTATTCCAGTACAAATTACTGGGGTAAAAATTCCTCCAAATGGATTCACTTTCCTAGAAAAATTTCTCACCCTTTGGGAAAAATCTGACTTCTTGCCTACGTGCACGTATATATGGAGGGCTTAGCAGCCTGGGGCAGGCTCCGCGCTGGAACCACACACAGCAAATGAAGGCACCGTCGAAAAATAGGCATCCAAAGAAGCATGAAACACCTCCAGCAGCCAGAGGCTTGACTGCAGCCTCTCTGGAGAGCCCAGGAGCAGGCCAAGGACAGCCTGGTCGCTGGCGATCAGCTCTGCCCCATGGAGCGGGTGGCTGGGCAGGGACCTGCCACGGTGGGTCCCTCCCTCCCGCGGCGCTGCAGGGGCACAGGCAGCTGTGAGATGCTCCCAAATACCTGGTGCTGACCTGAAGCCCAGGTGCCTGTTCATACCAAAAGCTATAAATCTCTTTTCACAATGGGTTCCTGACCCCCGCGGAGTGTTTGTGATATCCCTGAAGCTCTGATTCAGGCTTGTTGCCCTAAGCAAATTCATAACTTATTTAAGAGAAGGCTTTCACCCTTAGGCATAGCTGTCAAGCCCATATTCCTCACTTGCCTTCTGATGTGTGCATGCCTTTCCACACAGAGCTCCCTCTCCCTGTACACCGTGGGTTTAAACAGCAGCACAACTGGGATTTCTGCATGAGAGAGGAGAGCATCAGGGCTGTGCAAATCCATGGCAAAGCTGCCTTTGGAGAGCTGCACCCAAGGGGAAGACAACCTTTTTTTAATTTGTTCATAGATCTTCACTTCAGAGGTTTGACAAGACAGAGCAGGGTCCCCATTGTCCAGAAAGGCAAATAGTAGAAAACACTGTTCAGGCAATGTGTCAGTTTCAAATTAAAACTCATCAAGGAATCTCAGACAAAGACAAAAATCTGAGATAAGACATGGATTTTTTCTAAGGATCAAATTCCTCCCTGGTGTAATCAATACAAGGCATGAAGTCAGATCAGAGAGAAGAGATGAGAAGTTGGGAGAGGTGGAACATTAAGTCAGAAAAAACAGATTAAACACAGTCCTGAAACCCTGGAAATCATAACAAACCACAAAGGACCACTGGGTTTGTCATCTAATGTTTCTCTTGCACAAACAGGAGATCTAGATAATGTTTATGACAAACTGCAGGCAGCTTCATGACGCACCGGTGAAAAACCTGCAGAAGAGCTCAGTGCCAGTGACCAGCTCTGCTGCAATGGGGAGTGGGACTCTGCAACCACTGCTCAGGTGTCCCCACAGCAACAGGCAGTGCTGATGCTTCTGCCAAGGGACCAAGAACAGACTGACCTCCACCCCTCTGCCCACCACTGAGCACCCAAAAGCTGGGCTTCTGCACGCTGTGACTACATGCACCCGCAGCTCGGGAGGGTCCCTTCCCCAGGGCTTTGCAACCTATCTGCAGAAGAAAAGGACAATTTCAACATCTCATCCAGATTTGGGGAAATAAAAGTTCTCTAAACTTCAATCTGGACAATTTAACAATTTCTACTACTATTCTAGGTTACTCTCACTGCAGATTTCTTCTTGGATCTTGCCAGGCAGACAAGCCCTCACTGTTTCAGCCTGAGGAGCACCGTACTTTCGAGAGAAGGAAGTTTATAATTTAATTATTCTGATTATTTCAGCCCCCCTGCCTTAATGCTCACATAATAACAGACAAGCACTTACCTGCAGGTCAGGACAAAATGACAGATGCACCGAGGTGTAACACACCAAGCATCTCATAGGAATGTCTCAACCTAAAGGGACCTGCTCTGAACCTAAGACCAAAACCTCTTGACCATCAGCCCTTGAATCAGTGAAATACAGGCGGCAAGACAGGGATACAGATGTTTCTCGCTTGCTCAGAAGCCATCCTGCCAAATTACACCATCATTACATAAGCAGGAAGAAACACTGCACCGCAGAAAGAAGAGACAAGAAAAACTCCAACTGAGGTGCGCCTCACTTACTCACAAAAGAGTACATCAGCAGCAGTGGCTACAGATCAAAACCATTAGTAGGTAAGGCCAGATAAAAGACACCGTAGACCCATGTCAGGTATCCCTGATTTGGGTCCTATTGCGAGCACAGAGCCTGACCACGCCAAAACCTGCTCGAGCCCAAGGGCATCTGTGCCGGGACATGGGCAGGGAGGTGCTGACACCAAGCCACAAAGAGCAATCCACTGGAGATAAGGAAGAGGGGGCAGCCAGGCGCCTGGGTTGCTTTTACTCTCCAGATATACCCAGTTGTGAAGGTACAAACTGGGGCTCCCCCTCTGCCTGGATGGGACCCACTCGCTGCCAGCCCTGAGGACGCAGAATGGGTGCCATGCCGTGTCCCCAAGGAAAAAGAAATCAAAGGGGCCAAGTGCATGTTCTGCCTAGGGAATTGCATTGCTTTAATCCTGTGTTTGCCGGTCCCAGTAAACCCCATGCTCTGAAAACTTCAGCAGGCTCCTAACCCTCCCCTGTCCAGAAGCAGACGGGGCAGAGACAGACGGTCAGGACGCTCGCCAGCCGCTGCTCCCTCAGCGGGGCCGACTCAGCCGTTTAGGGGCTCCAGAGACATGTGGTAGAAGCTTCAAGGAAATACTGTGAGTTACCTTGTAAGCAATGCTGCACCCAGGAGGGATAACACCGATTGATCCTAGCCTAGCTGCTTAACACAGTACAAATTACTTTTTAATTGCAATTGGAGAAACAGGCTTATCTAGAAAGCTTATAGCCCATCTTTTAGAAAACTGAACAGTCTGCTCCCTCCTTCTCTTCCCTGGGGCAAAATCTTTTCCTCCTTTGCATCCCCTGGAAAAGGCCAACTGTTTTCTGGAGAGCAGGCTTCCCCTGACCACCCAATACAGAGTCCACCACTGCTTCAGGTGCCCTCTGTACACCAAACAGCACCTCACCCCAGCCCCCGTGAAGCAGAAAGTCTCTGGCTGACCTGGAAGAAATCCCTACCCAGTTTTGCAAACAGCTACAGAAAGGCCCCACGTGCCTCCTCCCTGAGCAGTAAGGTGCCCCGCAATAGCTTTGTATTGCCAAAGCATGTTAAAATGATTCTCAAGGCTGTAAGGAAGGAAAAGGCTGAGGCAAGTCTGGAAACCTGCCCTCCTGCCCCTTCCCAGGCATTCCCAAGATGGCTGTGTTTCAGCTGCAGCACAACGCTTCATCACTGAACCTCAAACAACCCAACCACCACATCCCCTCTCATGGGGACTGCTGGGCATCACACTGGCCGTGTCAGAATGACAGAACTTCAATCGCTCTTCACAGTAAGCAGCACAAGGCTATGTGGGTATTTTTGTGCATCACTCATTCCTGGAGGATCGCTCATGTTCCCATTGCTCACATCCCACTCCTTGAGCATCTCTTCTTTTTGGGTATACGATGTCTCTCCCTTTGTCAGCCAGTTCTACCTCTTTCTCCTGGCCACATCTCCTCTCTCCTACTCTCTCAAGCAAGGGAAGCTCCAGGGTCAAAGCTGAGACCTCTCCATGTAGCAGCTCTACAGGGAGCCCCAGCGAAGAGAATTTGAGAGCTATAAATAGATGCCCCTCACCACAGCCCCCGCAGGGCTGGGCAGAGGATCTGCATGATTGCACAGCTCCAAACCAGGAGTGGAGGCCAGCACTGTCCATAGAAACTCTCCCAGCAGGAGATTTTCTTATCCTACAAGGTTGGCCATGACGACAGATGTCTCCATCCCCTTGGGGTTCTCTTCTGACTTAATAACCAATCTGCCCTGTGTTTTCCCAAGGGAAACACAGGTTATCTGCTGACAGTTCCTTCCTCTCCTCTCCCACCCTGAGTCCTGTAACATGATCTGTTTATGCAGCTACCCCTTCCCCTAGCCCAGACTGTATTTCAGCGGTCATGGGGCCAAACAAAAGACTCATCTCTGTCCTTAAGAGCAAGCCAGCCCCAGTTCACCTGGCAGAGACAGGGAGAAACCTCCTACCAGCCACGGAAGACTTCTTTGTGACACCAGTGGTCGTGTCCCCAGTGCTACGGGGTGTTCCTGCAGAAGGAGGAGTCTGACAGCTGACAGCCACCTTTCCTCTTCTGAGCTAGCCTGGAGTATGGTCCCAAACCTCTACTAGCTGTCAACACTGCTGGTAAGGATGTCCTGGGCCACCTCCTGGGAGCAGGAGCAGCAGGAAAGCACAGGACCACCCTTGCCTGGAGCCTGGCTCTGCAGTGCCAGGCACTCCCAAGCCTCTCAGCACTGGTTTGCTTCAGTTTGTGTCTGCAGCATCCTGGTAGGAAGAGGAGCTCTGGCATGGGAGCTATTAGAGTGGGTGGCAGCAGATGGTGAAAACAGAGGGGATAAGAAAATAAATACAAAGAGGCTATCTTGAGGGGAGAAGTCGCCACATCAACACTCTGTTGCTTACACAGACTCTCTTCCCAAAGCCTAAACAAACATTGCTCGGTTCCTGGCACACAAGGAAACGGCTCTGCCGAACGTGGGGGACAGGCACCCGGGCACACGCAGTACTGCACAGCCCTGAGAGGTGCTGCAGCCCTGCACCCCGCTTGGATCCCAACCCAGCGTTTTCAGGGGGCTCCATCTCCTACAGAGCAGGGAAACCAAGGCCAAGAAGGGAGCCTGTGTGTCCTGCTTCCCGGTTAACTCACAATCTAGGCCAATCCATCTTTCCTGCACATGGGCACAATCCCACCCCGTCTGCCCTTTCCATGGACACCAAAGCAGGCCTGCATGGTGCTAATGGATGCTCTCACCTGACATCTTCAGAAGAGCACGTGGAAGATATTCCCAAGGGAAACGGGGCGAGCCAGTGCAGGGTTAACAGGGAATGCCCAGTGCTGTCCCACAGGAAAACCAACGTACCTTCTAAGTCACTGAAATCACCCAGCAGCACAGCTGCTATCTTGAAGCAAAGCAATCCCCTTCACAGATCTCACATAACCTTGGACAGCAGGAGCCCCTCTCGTGCTGACTATCACCCCAGGCTATTTGATTAACCCCTAAGTCCGGAGTCTGCAGCAGGACCATTTCTGCTTCTCTGGCCACCAGCAGCAGTGGGAAAGGTCTTCCCCTCTAATGCTCTTACTGATAGCAGCCCTGACAGACCTCCAAGAAATAAAAGCCTAGACTTGGGGAAAACAGATCTAGCTAAAAGTGAGAAGAGCCTGGCTCAGCAGGCTGCCCCATACACACATACACACATGGAGGATAACGCATCGCCAGCCATGAGCCCCCAAAACCTGTAGCCCTTGTGAAAACCTCCCATCTGGGTCCACAAGAGTGCTCCAAGAGGGGAAATCAGAGGTGAAAGCACTATTTAAACATGCAAGTCTGGTTCAGGCAAAGGCAATTTATTATGTTAAGTATGTTATTAAAGGATCTAAAGCAACAGAGCAGAGATGTTCCAAGAAAGGTTTTAACTTCCCCAGCAAGGGGCTCCTGGGAGTCCTCTTGTTAATACTTCACACAGGGTTGTCTGCAACCGAGCCTACGGTGAACATAAATGCCCCCTCAGTCCCCTTTCAGAACTCGTTTCAGTTAAATCAATACAGCCATTGGGGAGACTTGAGGAAGAAAAGCTATTAGTGGGACCACAGTTAATTCTGGGGGAAAGAAACAAGCAACAAAAGCAATAAAACTGATGGATGGCTTATGCAGACACAGTAACCCTCTCCTGTCTGGGTCCTGCAGCATGGCAGCCCATCAGAGGTGAGGATGCTCACTGGAGAAACCCTTCTTCCCCAGTTTTTGCATGGTCTCTGCTTGGGATCAGAGTACTCCTGGACAGGTGCAAGGCAGAAGGCCATGGCACAGAGGTGGACATGGGGCTGGGAAGAGACAACAAGGCTGCTTTGAGGAACACAGAGTGCAATTCCAGGCTAGCACTATAGCACTGGAGCCCCATCAGCATGCAAGAGCTCAGGAAAGCTCGTTCCCAACCTCTCTTGGCAGTGGGACCTTCAGGGAACGGGGGAGCACACGGCGACTCCAGTTTTGGGTAGGAATCGTGGTCCGGCAGCACACCTTTGCAGCCAAGCAGGAGAGCTCAGAGCAGTGCAGGGACATCACCTCAGCAGCCCTTGTGGCCCCTGAGAGGGGTCATCTTCTCTGCCACAGCAATGCCCCTTGGCAACAGCACATCAAGAAACCACACATCACTCATCTCATCCCTCATCTCACCAAGACAGCTCACGTCTGTCTTCCCCACACACCTCCCCGTTGTTTCTGCCTCCTTACATCACGCGATAAGCGTTGGGAGGGAAGGTGACTACCGTGGTTTTGCTTTCTAAAGCACCTTAAACATCTGTAGGTGCTTGGAGAGAAACTCAGCAGCAGTAGCTATAACGGCAGCTGTGTTAAAAACAGCTCAGGAGGCAGCACAGCCTGGCTGGCTGCCCGGTGTCCAGACCAGCACGCTGAGTAGAGCTTGCCAGGTGGCAGCTACAGAGGAAATAACAGAGAAGATGGCGAGATAAAGGCTCTATAGCAAAGCCCACTGACTAAAAAGCAATGCCAACACAAGTTGAAGGTCCTGCAAACTGGTAGTATCATCATTCCTGAAATGGTGATGCCCACAAAAGGAGAAGAAATAAGTTTAATCATATTTGCTCCATCTACAGGCCTATCCATGTAATGTCATAGAAGACCACAGCAGTCAGAGACTTGCACCTCTGATCTCACAAAATATCAAACCAGGTAACATAGACTCAAAATGGGGAAACCAGCAGCAGACTGACTGGCACTGAACCACACTCTCCTTCTGACAGCACCAGACTTATTAATAAGTCATCCATGCAGCCTCTCATTTCTAAAGCTACACAGCTGTGGAAAACATCATCTCTCCAACCAACTGACCTCCAAGTCCAGGTCTCAGGCGGTTGTCATATCCATCCAACAGCCTGTCCAGGATGCGGGTGAAAATGGTGATGTTATCTTTGCTGTCATCGACGACGTCTGAAACATGCTTCTGAGAAAGCCTGGCAGGCGGGGTCAAAAAGAGGAAAAAACGTCATCAGAAGAGAAACCTACTCTTTACATGCTCTGAACAGTTATTGGAAACGAAGGGATGTGGGTTCATTTTTCAGCCTGTGCTGCAGTGGCCCCTGAACTGCAGGATGGGCCATGCCTGTTGATAAGGTGATGTGCTTGCAGGACTCCCCACAGGGCATCTCAGATCAACCCCCCTCTGGCCTCTTCCACCACACCCCTTGTCATGGAAGTTGAGGCATTCCTGCTGCCCCCTCCCCACCTTTCCATGCTCAGGGCCAGGGGCACCATGAGTAGCTTTTTAAGGAGCCTTCTCCTACCCCAGCATCCCCCACCTGCCCCTAAGAAAGGGCATTTTATGAACAGAGGCTGTGGGAGCTTCAGTTACTCAAGTGCCAGTATCTCCTTATAGGCAGCAGGGAAGAAGTGATGCCAGCTGTTTACCATATCAAGCCATGTCCAAATTCTCTGCTCCTGGGAAGAGGGAAGAGAGGCAGAAAAGTAGGAATTCAGTAGAGCAGGCTTGAAGCCCAAGTCCAGCATTAAAACTCTTTGTGAACCATTTCTGCGGTTTGTTGAACTTTCCCTGTTTATAAAATCAAATGAGTTTTCACGTTCCTATCTCTGCTCAATGCTAGAAGCCTGGAAGCCCCCAAATAAGATGATTTCCTCGGGTCATTTTTTGCCCCAGGTGGAATAAAATAAGTAGTAAATTTCTCAAACAAAGCTAATCTCACCAAACAAAATCTTCAATGCAGTTTTGCAAGCCCAAGGGGCTCAAATAATACATTTGCATTTTGCGTCTCCCTTTCAATCAACAGAAAAGGAGCCTGCAAAACCTTCTGAAACTGTCTGGCTCTAAAAGAGATTTCAGACAACACAGAGCACTGGTGCTGTGGCTCCAAGCGCAGCTTTCCCCAGCAGAAATAGCTGTTAGGACCAAAACAAATGGAAAGGCAGAAGATTAAGTAACAGAAAAACCAAAAGAAAAATCTATAGATGCAGAGATTGCAACAAAGATGGAAGAGGAAATAAAAGAGACACCAATGAGGCCAAAAAAAGATTAAGAGGCACGGACAGGCAGGGGGAGAACAGGCTGCTGGAGCAGAAGGATCCTCAGCAGCAGCACCAGGAACCCCTCGGGAGCGGGGCAGCCCTGACTGGCAAATCAGCCCCGTGCCACTGACCAGAGATAAGTGCCTGGGGACCACTGCCTGGGTGAAGACCATGAATGCAGCAAACTAGAGAGACACTGGTGGTGCAAGACGTGGGTACAGTTACCAGGGAGGGCACCTATGACCCTCTGAGGCAGGGTCCCACTCCCCACAGCTGGGGGAAGAGAAGCCCTTAAATTGTTGCTAACACTTCTGCCCCTTTCCTTCTCCTTCCCAGCCTCATTTTCTCTTGCTCCAGTTGATGTGTGCAGCCACTGGTTTAAGCACGCATCAAGAAGCAATTGAGGGAAAAAAAAACCAGAAAGAAGACTACCATTTGAGGAGTTCAAAGCTTAATCCTGCTGCATTACCTCTGGTTAGACTAGTTACTCCTGACACTACTGCTCCATTTGTAAATACCCTGTGAAGGGTCAGTAGGGTGACAAGTAGCAGAGCTGGCTTGGAGTTTTCTATCAAAATGTTCTCCTAACAGAAACCCCAGCTTCTGTAAGATGAAAGAGGAGGAAAAAGTATTTTCTAGCAAAAGAGGAAAAATTGAGAGCAGGGTATGGGTATTTTTAGAGTCAGGCTGAATCAATACTATTCAGCATGCTGCAGCTAATTAAAATATTCCGTTTTGGGCAATTTTTACATTAATTTGCGTCGGCATCAATGACCAAACACTCGGGGAAATTGCATTTCAAGTGCTTGAGGTTTGCTTCTTCAGGGATCGGATCCCACATCTCGCAAGGCCGCTTGGCCTCTGATTTTAAGCAAACCAATACCTGCTATCATGGGAGAAATGGTCAAGCCAGGAAGTTCAGCCTGCAAGAGCCCAACAAGGGTAATAAAGTGCTTAAACTGCAGTTCCCATAGGGTATGGTTGGGAAAACACCTGTCCCAGCCCTAATGCAACCTGTCAGATCTGAAATGTCAAACCAGTATTACAGACTGCATCGCAGCCTTCAAGACTTCCCATTCAAATCAAAACATTGGTTTTGGCTTTTCATCTGGACTTGAAATATTTGAAATAGCTGAACTCCCTGCAGGTAAGTAGAATTTTGAGGAATTTAACAAATGCTTACTGTAATTAGCGAGGTTTCAATTGTACCAGCTTTCAATAGATGTCATGGTTAAAAGCAATCTGTACCAGTGTCTGCTGATGGGTATATAACCATCTATAACTTATGAATAGCTAGCATGCTCATGAAAGCTCATTCATTAATGTTTTATAAGCTATCTTTAAAAATTACCGGTAATATAAAGAGTGAGAGGACAGATTTTTGTGAAGGAACTCCTGGTGGAGGCTCAGCGGTGATGGGAAAAATTAGTTTACAAATTTCAAAGCCGTTTTACTCAGCCTGACATTTGAGGTGTCGACTTCAATGTGAGCAGCGTGGGATTCACTCGGGAGGCGCTGGGGGAAAAGCAGTGCAGGCGAGGCGAGAGAAAGGGGCAGGCAGGGGAGAGCCAGCAGCACCTCTGCCTGGCACCTGATTTGGGCTAATTCCCCAGTCCAGCCCAGGTCTGGGCCGGCTCACCTAACCTTAACATAAAGCTAAAGCTGCCCTTTAGCAAGGCATAAAAACAGGTCTCATTTATCTCTCAAAGCCCCAGTGAAGAACTCTAAGGAACTGCAAAGAGGTATCATGGTTTTAAAATAATTAAAGCCTTTAGGCAGGGAAGACAGAGGTTTACAGCAAATTTAATTAGGATAGGCTTGAGGAAAAGTCATTACCTCGTCACCAGTCCCTGTGCACATGCTCTCTGGAGAGCTGGCTGCCACATCGGCACGCTAACCTCCGAACAAGGGTGCCCTTGTATGCAATTTAGGAAACAAATCCTCCCGTGGACCAGAGCGATAGCCGCATGGCAGCAAGGGAGCAGCGGCATCAGTGAAAACGTGATGGGAAGCAAAACAGCAGCGGTGGGGAAGGCAGAGGCAGGGCTGCGGGCACAGGGGCTGCTGACACCCCACAGCGTGGGGATGGGGAGCCAGCCCCTCCAGCCTGGGGGGAAGGCAAGAAGCCAGCACCTGGGGCTGCCTCTGCCTATGCAGGCAGCCATACGTCGCTATGAGGGTCAGCTCGGGATGCATTTGCTTATACCAAAGTTAGATCCAAGCAGGTGAAGCAGCGTGGGCAGGACGGGGCAGGATGTGCAGCTGGGCAAGCGGCTGCACACAGGGGGGTGCGCGGGGGGAAGGAGGAGGGGCGGCACTGACATTTTTTCATGCATGAAAACCCTTGATCACTGCCGGACTTGTAACTCAGCAGACAGCATTTCAGTGTCCATACCTGGCACTCCAAAGGCTTTTCTAAATTTTTTATAGCAGTCATGTATTATTTGCATTCCTCTCCCTCTGGGCAGGGCTCTCCCCTCCCCGCCGCTGGCAGGCTGCGCTGGGGGTGTTTCTGCCTCCCTTCCACGAAGGGCTCTCCGAGCTCACCGAGCCTCCACAGAGGCTCCGACGGGATGCAGAGGATGGCTACAGAGCCTGTCACGGACTAACAGGCTTTCATCTTCTCCCGACAGCTCCCAGGGGCTGGGAAGGCAGGGCTGGTGGCAGTGCGCTCTGTGCCGGGACAGCCAGAGCTTGCACGCCCAGGGACACCAACCCAGGCAGAGGGCAAGCAGCATGCCCAGCCAGGGCTGGCCATTATACCATAAACAAACAGCTGAAGCAGTTTCATTTTCTTTTCTTTAAAAGAGTATTAAAAAATTAAAGTGTGGGGGAGTCTCTCTTCCAGGTTAATAACTCATCCAAGCCAAGTCCTTGCTCAGAGTGAATTGTGCAGCAGCCAAATTTGAAAAGTGGTTTTGTTGCAAAAAATGCTGACAACTGTCCTTACTGAGAGCACCTCAAAAAATGGTAATGTAATCAGTCAGCTCAGCCACGAGGGACTGAACAGTCCCTGGGTGAAAGCCGTGGGGACGTGGACAAGGGGAGAGTCAAACACAGCAGAGACATTTTTTAGTGCTTTGCCCTGGACTACTTCACACAGGTACCGGCCCCGGGACATTTAAGCACAGCAAGAGGACGGCAGCCTTGGCCAACAGCCTCAGCGCTCACCACCTTACCCAGCATCAGCAGGGAGAGCCAAAACCAGGACTAGGACTCCAAGGCTAACGAGGGAGAGCAACCCCATTCCGGGGAGCCTCAGCGCCATGGCGTCAGCACTCAGCGACTGGCAAGCAAGCCTCCAAAACCTGTCAGGGTAGGCACAGAGGGGAAGGAGAGAAGAGAAAAGAGATTATATTTACTAGGAGGAAAGCAATCTGCTTAGTTCAGTTTTTCCCGGCAGTTCATCCGTGTTAGCCAGCAGTCAGTATTTCTGGGGTCCTGTATGTGAAGTCCCAGAGACCCCCCCAGGGACCAAAGGCAGCAGCATCCCTTGCAGCACTGCTGGCCCTGGGGAAGTCACAGCATGGGGTCAGAGCCAAGCCCGTACACACACATACAAACCCTCATCCCATCTTCACAGCACATCCAGCAGCTCCCCCGTTGCTTCAGCACCTGGCAGCAAGCGCTCCAATTCCAAAATGACCACACCGGTTCTTCTTCCACCCACCGCTTCCTCCTCCTCCTCACCAAATATTCCCAGGCACCGCCCCCCCCGTGCAGCAGTCTCAGATCCCCTGCTACCTGTGCTGCCTTGGGGATGCCCACACAGCAGAACCACTTGCAAAGTCCCAACACCCATTTTTTCCAAACATCTTTTACTGGATAGTTAGGCCCTCATTTAATTCTGGTAATGACACTGCCAAAAATTATTAAGTTTGGGCACCGAGGCCCAAGGTAGTGGGAGTGTTCAACTGTATTGCACTTAGTGTGCTCAGATTTTTCATTAATGCTCAGTTTTACTTTTATTGTGATGTTATTGCACATTTAACTGCCTTCCCCTTTTATGTATCTCATTATGTTGATGCACCTTGGAACAGCACTGCCAAGCAACAGCCTGTATAAATACAGCTTGTCGTGACGTCTCCCCAGCACACCTCACGTCTGGCATACACAGGATTCAGCCCAGCAGAGGCTCAGCACTGTGGCAGCCAGGCACAACCGGCCAGTGTGAGCCCCCAAAGACGTCAGTGAAGGCACACTTCAATCACAGCCTGTAGAAACCAGGGCAAGATGTTGTTGCCAGCCCAATCTGACCTCTGGATTTCCCCACTCAGTAGGCACCAACACTGCAGAGCCTCAGGCAGCTCCTTTCAGCGCTGAAGGAGATGCTGGGTTGAAAGCCAAACCCCACCACCTGAACAGCATTTCTCAGCGAGGGGAGGGTGCCCCAGGGTGAAGGGGGCAGCTGAGTGATGCAAGTGCTACCAAGGAGCAGGGGTTTCTGCACACAGACGTTGGAGATGGGAACCCCCAACAGAAATCCCACGCGGAGGGAGCAGGGAGCTCAGCCACGCAGAGTGGAAACGCCTGGAGAGGATGTGTATGGGGTGTGTAGTGATGTGGACCTGGCTAGCCCTGCCACAGCTGGCTGGAGGAGGAGACGGGGCACAAGGCCTGCCTGGGTCGTGTGTTACACCACAATTCTGCATTTATCTGCTCCTGGTCACCCCACACCACTTTGGCCCTCCAGCCTTCCTAGATACTGTGCCCGATCCTTGCTTTTTAGCTCAGTTCAGCTCTGGGAGGACGTGAGCTGCCACGCAGGCAGAAGGTAAGAGCCAGACACTACAAGTCCTCATCCACCCACCTCAGCTTTTGTTCTGGCAAGATATTCACTAATGGCAGGCACAGGAAAAAAAGGAACAGCGTTGAGCCCCAGCATTGCCTTGCACAGAGCGTACCTCAGACGTCTTACTTTTATCTTCCTCCCCATCACTCAAAATCCTTGCAAATATCAGCGCACGGATTAATTACTGTGCATGTGAGCATCCGCCGGTGTGCTCGGGCCTTATTTAATCAGGATGCTGCCCAGGGAAGCGCAGCCTTCACACCAAAGGAGCACACACTTACCAGAGGCTGCAGGAGCCTTCTGGCAAGGGCACACCTACACCTCGGGGGAGACAAGCCCTGATTCGGGGTGGCTCCCCCAGCTCCTGCCACCCTCCAGCTGAGAAGGGACATGCAGTCTTGGAAATTCAAGTATTTGCTGACGAAGCACAAATTAAGAGGCTGAACATCTGTTCTGTGGGAAATTCCAACAGTTAGGGGAGACTCGTTCCAAATCACAACAAGGACAGCTAAAATGTTGATGTTTCTTACAAGGCAAATTCAAAACTCCTTCAATTAGCAGCTCCTCAACAGATTTCCTTTCAACTTTTCCCTTTCATTTCACTTAAACTTGCAAATTATACAACAGGATTTAATTGATTTTTTTTTTTTTTCCTAAGGCAATTTCAAACACTAGTCAAAAGGAAAAAAAAATTGCTGGCTTCCCTCTCCCCTCCTCACACCACCATTGAAAAATTTCATTGAAATCAACACTTTTCCATTCAACTGCTGATTTCAATAAATGGTTTGTTTTGGCAGAATTTGCACTGCCAGCAGTTTTTGACCAGGGATACCCACACAAACGAGGACCCTTTGTTTTTGCAGCAGGTGCCTCCCGCCTCTTCAGGGACTATTCTGACTCCTCTAGAACATTTCAGACCATCTTTATTAGATGGGCTGGGGAGATTATACACCACAGGTGGAACAGAGCAGCTAGAGGACTAGAAAATGGGGCAGCAAGGTAATTCAGAAAGAGATAGGGTCGGGACCAGCGACAAAAGCCAGGAGCACTTACACCGCCCATGTAACTGTGTGTAAGCTATGCCTGTCTGTGCCAAGAAGCTCTAAACAACTGCATTTCCACCAAGCTTTGTTCATACAGTTTTCCTTCAATATTATATGGAGATGAAGGGCTAGTGTTTTACTTTGGATAGTTCTGTTGAAGGTGCTCGCCAAGGATAACAGGGCTTCTTGAATAGTTAGATACACGCTTAAGTCTCATTTTAAGCATGAGAACCAGTTCTATATACCTGCACTTGGAGAAAAAATCTGTTTTCACTACTGGCCCAAGTGGTTACTTTGCCAGCCACAGCTCAGTTTGCTGGCACAGAGAATGCCCCCAAAATGGGGTGAGAGTACATGGATGGCTGGTTTGCTATGGCTGCACTTACAGACTCAGGAAGGACAACACAGCATGCAAAATAGCTTGGCACTGTTTTCTACCACTTTCCTTTGGTTCTCGTATTGTATTTTTCCTGGGGAGCTGGATAGAAGAGGCTGCACAGCATCTTCCTTGCTCTTTGGCTCATTTACACATAGAGATGGATTGAGAAGAAGACCTGGTCCTGAGGATTGTGGTTGACATTCCCATTTAACACAGTCTTTAACTGTCGGTGATGAACCCTGGTAGCCTTGTGACACTGAGCCAGGGCTGGTCAGGCAGTTCTGGGGGAGCAGCAGAAGGAGTAAGCCCCTTCCAGCGCTGGTGCTCATCACCCCACTGCCGAGCAGGAAACATATCTCTGGAGGATGCAAGGAGTCTTTTGCAGAGGAGGAGGTTTCACCCTTCATACAGTTTAAGGGATCTTCCAAAGCTCCCCATAGCCAAAGCCTAGTGTGGTCCCCATGGCACAGCAGCTCTCAGCATCACCTCTCCCCTTTCCTGGGGCTCTTGCTACCCAGGCCCAGCACCAACCTCAGAAACACACAAAAATCTCAGCTGTTGCAAGTGCTTTATAAGCCAAATAGCTACTGGCCACACAGCCTCTCTAATAAGGTATCTGGCCTGGCAGGTTTGTAAAACCAGTCCTGGTTTCAACAGCCCAGCAACTGAGCTCCTCAGATTTTAGCACAAAAAGAGTCACTCTTGGAGAAGACTGCCTGCCTCATGGCAGTTACTGCTTGCAGCAGAGCAGCGGGAAGGGGTCCCCTGGCGCTCAGCACCATCTCAAGCAATGGAAAAGAACGGAAACACCCATGAGCGTGTCTCAGGAAAAGCAACACTGGGGCTCCTCCAGCCCAAACTGGTGCTGTCCTTGCAGAGGTGCTTAAACAAAATGCTATTCAGCTGTCACTTCCCACTCAGGAGGGCTCTGAAACAGTCAACATCTCGATCTGAGATCCCTGCAGGGAGGGAGGATGCAGGCAACATGCACTTAACTGCACGAAACTGATTGCGAGTTTAGGAATGTTAATTGTATGGTAATGGTCTCAAAAAAGAAAAAAACCCAAAATGTCTTACTAGGTGGAGCTGAAGGGAAGCTGCATAGTGTCTGTGAAGAAGAAAGAAGAATGCAAAGACTCCTAAGCTCAGACAAGTGTGGTACAACTCCTTAGACTGACTCTTCTTTCACTTAAGTTGAAGAACATCACCCTATAGCTGCTGGTTCTCGTCTATGCCCACGCGAGATGGAGCCTATAGGGGTGGTACATGTTCAAAGCAGCTCTGCGCTTCCTTCCTCCATCTGTCCATTGCTCATTTCTTAATGGCACAGTTAGCAAATGCATTCATCACTAATTCTGTAGTTGCTGGTAACCTCCACAGATGAATCAAACGCAGATTTTCTAAGGAGCCCTGCTAACACTTTGCAGCTGGAATCCAGCAATACTTGAAGTTTACAGTTCTGTGCACCCTGGATTTTGGCAGGTCTCTTTATAACCACATACCTAAAGGCATCATAAACATACTGACTCCTCTCCAACATATGCAGTCTGTCCAATCTCCAGAGCATCATAGCATAACAACACTCCTGAGAAATACAGCCTTCCTGTTGGATGTGCAGTTTTGGAATGAGGAATTGCAAAAGCTTCCTTCTCCCCAAGACAGCAACATGCTCCAGCCCCTGCTCCTACTGAGGTGGGTTTGGGAACCAAAAAACTGCTGATTCCTTCCAGATCAGCAAGGTACCCTAGTAACTATGCTAACATTGGGTATCTCCTGACTTGGCATACTGAGCCTGATCTTTTCAGAAATCCCTATTCTAGAAACCATTAAATATTCTGAAATGCCTTCCTAGGAAAAAGTGATTAGCACAGCCTTACTGCTGACAAGGGAAAGACAGATAGAGCTCTGGAGGTGGAGACTGAAAGGTAAAGCTTGCAAAAAAATCTGAGAGAACAGCCTGGAGAGGGGGAGACTGCAAGCATCAGAGAGGTAAGAGCGAGGCCCATAAACCCACCTGGGTACATTTGTGAGAGTCACATCAGTCTCTCTCCCAAATTACTGCCTCCTTGGAACACGCACAGCCAAGGGAACAATCTGATTCCCCTAGCAATAGTCGCATCATGCAGGCAGCATTCACGAAGCAGCCCCAAGGATGCATTTGCCTCATCACTGTGCCCCGAGGTGTGTACCTGCAGTGTCATTAGGTCAGCGTGGCCCCATGCCAGGCACCTACACCAGTGGCACTGGCTGAAGGAGTGCTGAGCACTTCCAGCTCCCACTCAGCCCCCAGCCCCCAGGACCTGCACCTGCTCCACGTCTTTGCCAAGTCAGGTATCTCGGGGAGGGGTGCGCAGTGAGAGGCTGATGCTGGGAAACCAGCTGGAAAACAGACTGGGAAGTCGAGGCAGCCGCAGTCCAAAAGCCCAGATACAAGCACTTCCATGGAGGGAGAAGAGGGTGATGCAGACCTGGGGGTTGCCAAGCACATCCACCACACCTGCACAGTAGCACAGGCAAGCACAGCACTATAGGTGACCTCACAACACCTGCATATTTACCCCCAAAGTCAGGTGCACTTGCACAGCACAAGCAGCTCTTTAAAGCCCTTCCTCCTTGCACTGGAGCCTCTGCAAAACAGGTCCCAGGCATCAGGAGAGGTCCCTCCAACACCTCTCAAGGATTCCAAAATAGTCCAAATTGTATAGGCTGTGCTCTGCCCAACCATCCCCAGCCCTCCACAAGCACACCAGCCTCTTCTAGCACTTCTTCAGGTAAAGCTCCAAGCTCTCTCTGCAGAGACAGGCAGGCAGCAAGCGCTCAGTGCAGCAGCAGCAGCAGCAATAAATGCAGGCAATGCACATGCTGCCCTGTGTTCCTGTTGGGGAGGCTTTGCTTCAGTTCTCAATCACTTCAGCTTAAAAGGAGGGTCCTTGGAATAAAACCACCCTTTTATTTTGAGGGCAGGGGCAGCAACGAGCAGACATGGTTCATGTGGAAGCCTGGAAATGATGGGATAAGGTACTGTGGTGTTTCACAAGACCCTTGTCCTACTGCATCCCTTTGTTCTGAACTGAGCTAACTGGGATGGATGCGTGCACTGCACAGCGCAGGCAGAGACCCCCGCACCAGTGCGTACTGGAAGCAGTCCAGCCCTGCCAGCATCGCGCTCTAGACCTGCACCAGCCAGTGCAGGGGAAGGCTCAGTTTGTTAGTCTGGACTGAAGGGACTGCTCTGCTTCCACCAGCTCAGAGAGCCCGGATTTCTCCGACTTGCCTCTCAGTTTAGCGCTGCTTTTGTTTAGATGCTGCTGAAGGCCAGAAGCTACTACAGCGTTTTATAGGAACTGGAGAACAAGAAACAGGCAGCAGTACCTCCACCTACCTGAATCAAACTTGCTGTTTACCATCTACTTAGAGAAACGGCACTGGCTCACAGCAAGAGGCACATGGCAGAGGAACCACGCAGTCTTCAACTCACAAGCGTGAAAATGTTTGTGCTTCCCTACCCGAGAGGCACACATTGGCTGGTCCCCACAAACACACACACTGCACAAGCCATAAACAACCTTCCCATGAATCTGCCACACACATAAGGCACGAGGCACACGTGATGGTTACTGAATGCGTTGTCTGCAGCTCTGCGAGAGATGCCAGCAGAAGAAGACACTCGAAACCAAAGGCACAAGACAAAGAAATTACAGGTTTGGATCAAGGGGAGCAAGCTTTGAAGTGGATCTCTTCTGTAGAAAGCTGGTAATGGAGAAGCAAGCTCTGTGCCCAACTCCCAACCCAGCTTTAATTTTTCAAAACGAGAAGCCGCTCGACTGTTTTTCCTCATCAAAACAAAATTAATCCCAGTATTGCATCTCTACTCAAAAACACATCCAGAGGGACTGTAGAGTGATTCACACCTACAACCACTATGGGAAACCGTTTGCACTCAAAGTGTAACAAGCCAACACTGATTCACCCACATAATTACAGGCAGACACTGATTCACAGCTACTGCAACTGCAGACAGATTGACTCACAACCAAAGCAACTGCAGACAGACTCAGGCTCACAAGCACAACTGGAAATACAACCATGCTGACAGTGCCCACAGTTTGCAATCCTATGTACACACAAATCCCTGGAAAACTAGCTAGCACCCTAACCAACGCAAGCATGGCTAGCCAAGCCCTGCACATCTTGCTGGCACTCTTGACCTTCACCCCACAGCCATCTCTCCTTCACGGGTGGCACAATATCCACACCTCCGCAATTGTTCCTTCCCTGGCAGCCCTTGCACTTGCCAAGCCCGGCTGTCAGAGCCCGAACCCAGGAGCAGAGCCGTGTGATGCGTATGAGACACACGGTGCGTACAGGCACGGTAAGTGTATATGGCGCAAGCCATCAGCGTACATCCCCTCTGATCCCATACAGCTGTGCGCTGCGCTGCCTTAGTGTTTCCAGAATGCAATAAATGCAAGCCAAGTATAATACATTTAGCCCACGGGCAAAGGAGATGGCAAAAGACTCACCACTGGGCAAAAGCTTGAAAGGCAGGATTATTTACTACACTCTCTGGCTGAGTATGTAATTATGTCAGCATTCAGCCTGGGTATTGTGCTACTTTTTGTAAACAGTTGGCAGGAATACTCCTACTGAGATGAGGGGTTGGGCTGCTTCTCCAGTGTTGAGAAGCAGGCTGAAGAGGACAGGGTCTACTTAGAGAAAAAGAAACTGAGGTGAAGGAATGGATTAAGCAGGAGAAGATGAAGGAGAAGCTGAGAGTGAAGCGGGACAGGCGGCAGTCTACAGACAAAGAAAGAGGAAAGGAGAAGGAACAGGAGGAGGAAAGCTGCGTGATGCAGACTTGCGATAAGAAGCTCCAGAAGCGAGGAAAAGCGGCAGCCTCCCAGTGCAGAGCATGTCTCACAGCGGTGCAGACAATGCATCTGTGCGTCCCCATGCGCTGAGCTCTGCTGTGTGCTGCGAACCGGGAGGCGATTCCAGGCAAAAGGACACAGCCTCCAGCCAGGCATGTACCAAGGGGCCCAGGTGTAGCCGCAACCCTTCCAGCTGCTCCCAGCTCTCGGAAAAGAGCAAGAGCATTGGGTTCGTGCACTCCTGCCTCTGTGCGTGCGTGTGTGTGTGCTGCAGGGCACCCACCACCCCAGGCACAGGCTGAAGGGCAGGCTGGCAAACTCCACCGCAACAGCATCACCTCAAACCAGCCTGAAATCCTTTATCCTCCAGGGCAAAGCCAAAGTTAAGAGACAGACTACGGAAAGGAGAGCACTTGCCTGAACCACACGTAGTATCTTCTAGCTGTAGGCTGGACCTGCCTCACCACCTGTTATTTTTCTTCTTCCCACTCCCCACAAGGAAGCTAAGAGGACCAAGAGGTGAGGGAGCAAACCTGCTCTGCTGCCGCTGTCAGAACAACTCAGGTGAGCGGCCACTCAGAGCTGCTCTGGCCGGGCAGCCCACGGCAGCGGGAGTCTCACCAGAGGGTCCCGGTTCTCTGTTTCTGTCTGAGGACGCTGCTGTGTTTGCAGCCACTCAGCAGAAGATTCAGGGGAGAGACTACGGATGCAATTGGCCAGGGAAATGAACTATTTGTTCAATTATACTTCTCTTGTCCAGACAAGAATTGCTCTGGCAGAAGGCAGAGCGAGGAACAATGGATAAATGTTGCAGTGGGGACTGTCTAATGCTTAATTGCATTACGCTACTCCTTTTTAATGATCCATATCTCAGTCCTAGTAACTCCGGGGGGAGGAGGAAAGATCTGGAGCTCTTTTCCCTTTCCTCCCATACCAGCCTCAGAGACCGCAGCCCCCCAGACTCCCCCCTTTCCTCCCCAGCCCGACACAGCATCAGTGCCCATTAGGCCTGGCTGCAGGATTCAGGGGGAAATTTGACTTTGCTTTACTACACCCTTCTCCCCGCTCAGCCCTTCCCCTGCATCCACCGGCCGGCTCTAGGCACGGGGCTCACTCTTGCCCTCGGCCAGACATTTCCATCCGAGCCGCTTACACCTCTCCCCCCCCTCCCCAGCCGGGTGCGCTGGAGCCCCGGGGGTCCCCAGCCGGGGGACACACACACACACACACACACGGACGGGGACACAACACACGGACCCCGGCACGGCTCGGGCGGCCGCTCTGCTCCGGAGCAACACGCTCCGGAGTTGCTGCGGGAGTGAAGATGCTCCGACCCCGCGACCGCACCCCCGCCCCCCCCCCGCCCCGCCCGGGGGATGCGAGCAGGGCAGAGCCTCCCCCCCTCTTCCCCCGCGGGGCCGCCGCTCCCCCTATTGTTCCCCGGCCCCTAGACAATAGCCGGGGGGGGCGGCGCAGCCCCCGGGAGCCCCATCCCCGGCGGGGGGTCCGCGCTGCCCCCCCAGCCCCCGGCGGGGCGGTTACTGGGCGCCCGGTGCAGCAGCCGGGGAGGCGCGGAGCGGAGCGGAGGGGGGGGGGGGGCACCCCGGGGGAGCAGCCGCCGCGCCCCGCACGCACTCACCGCCGCTCCCGCTGCCCCGGCCGGGGGTGGGGGGGGGGGGGGGGCCGGAGCCCGCTCCGCAGCGCTCCGCGGGGCTGCGCGCCCCCGAGCCCGCCGCGCTGCCAGCCGCCGCCTGCGCGCTCCTCCGGCCGCGGAGAGGGAGGGAGAGAAGGAGGGAGGGAGGGAGGGAGAGAGGGAGGGAAGCAGCATCCCCCCGCCTTCCTCCTCCTCCTCCTCCTCTCCGCGCCCCGGAGGAGGGTTTACCCACCCGCTTTGTGCGGAGCTGCCCCCCCCCGCAGCGCTGCCGCCCTCCCTGCCCCGGGCTGGGGCCACCACCCCAAGCGCTGCCCCGGGCTCCCAGCCCCGCGCAGCCCCCGCCGGCCTTTCCGCGCAGGAGGATGAGCAGAGCAAGGCTGGCTGCTCCCAAGGTCTACCTGTTGAAGGGGGGGGGGGGCTCCCCAAGGCGCTGGTGCTCCCTGCGAGGAGGTGCCCAGCACCCCAAAGGCTGCGCTGCGCCCCAGCTCCCCCCCTCCCAACCCGCCGCCTCCCTGCGAGGCCCGGCCGGATCCCGGGAAGTTTGGCCCGCAAGTTGGAATTGCTGCGGCTTCTATCTCAATAAAACACGCAGCGGAAAACACATGCGGAGAAGGGGGGAGGAGGAAGAGAGGTTAAAACGCAGCGAGGAGTAGGCAGCTCCAGCGTGGCAGTGCGGGGATCCCGCAGGAAGGGGGATGCGGGATGCCCTGGGCAGAGCTGGCTGGGCTTTGGAGGTTTTGCGGAGCCACACGACAGCGGAGCTGGGAAGGCAAAAGCTGACAGTAAGGCGCACTCAAAATATATTGTCCCTGCAGAGCTCTCCTTGTTAACCACGCACTGCAAAACTCCGCCGCAGCTGTGACTCCAAGGTACATAACCATTCCTCCAGCGCTGAGGATGAGCGATGAGATAAAGGATCATAACTGCAGGCGTTACTGACCGCCCCAAAATTCCTCCAAATACTCTTGTTTTTGAATACTTAAAATAGCATGCAAACATACTTCAGGGCAAGGCCCCTCAACGCATGAGTGATTAAATCCAGTTTAACTGTCAGTTCTCTTCATTTTGATATTGGAAAATGACCCAGTTCTTGCATCTAAGAGAATGTTAAAGGCTATCACTGTTCTACCTTATCCCTACAGACCACAGCCATCCCAACTTCGGTGAGATAGGAGCATTCACCATGACTTCTTTCTGGACAATAGGAAGAAAACACAGACGGTCTTTAAAAGCAAAATTTCAGCTCCCTTTGATCTAAGCATGGTCTTTACTAATCCAGGTATCCAGACTATATCTGTTTGCAGCGGTTCAAATACCAGTAAAGTTCCACTTTTCTCTGCTGGATAGGGGCCATAGGCAAGATCTGATGAGCCTCACAAGATCTGAAAGCCAACATCTTGAGCAAAAACTGAGCTTAGTCCAACACAGTGCCCCACAATCAAATCTGGCATCTCTTAGACCAGAGGAGGAATAGTCCTTAGTGTTACTGCAACACTTGGCTCTCTTACAGGAACTCTGTGGCTACCAAAAACCGTATGTAATCAAGTTTCTCCAGCCTTCAGCACCACATCCAACCCTAGCTGATGGAGATTAAATACTCACAGGACAATTTTGAAGCATCAGCAACCAGGCCTTCAAGTTGTTATTTTCCGATCTCTGAAAGATATTTTGCCTGAGCTGCAGGGACCTTACTTTTGAGATCTTGTGTGGACAGCTCACATTTTAATTGTCCTTAGACTGCTCATACACGAATGACAGCAACCGGTACATGGTGTGGGGCTGTTCCCATTTAAAAAGTCTGTTTCTGCATTGAATTCCTCCTACCATAATCTTAAGCATCACTCAAGAAGACAGCTGTGTGTGCTTGCCAACAGAGGAGCTTTTTTGCTGGTCTCCACAACTGGGGAAAATCATAGGATCGCAGGAAAATTCACATTAGAAGAGATTTCAGGACATCATCTAGTCCAACCTCCTACTCAAAGGATGGTCAGCTAAGGAAGAGCCCCATGACCAACACAAGTTGGCCATACTTATTCACACTGTATTTCTGCTTACATCTAAGTTTCCTCCAAGGCACATCTTCTGTTCCCGATTTATATGCTTGTGAACACAAGAGCGTTGGCAAGGGAACAGTGAGGAACTCAGAGGGAGTCCCAAGGCACATCCATTCACTTGGCTAAAAGCCCCAAGGATCTGGTCCACCATCTTCCCACTGGAAAGTGGCATTCCATTGGAGAATACCACCAAGATGACCATGCCCAGAGGTGGGACCAGACACAGGACCTGGCTAACTCAAGAACACTGGTTGCCTGGAGACTAAGAGCAGAAGAGGCCCTAATACTTGCTCTTCCCCCTTTCCAAACTGACTCAGCTATTGGCATGAACTGCCTTGGATATGAAAACAGGCACGAAACAGAATCAGTGAGACAAGCATATCCAGAGACAGAAATGACTCAGGATTTTAAATGGCTCATATTGAAGAACATTCCAAGATTTACAGATTAAAGTAGCGCTAACAATAGTCACAGGCAGTGGAAACCATGGTTCTCTCGAGGCCTGTTCATCCATGAGCAACAGCCATACAGATTTCCCCAGGAGCAACGTATCTCACTCCACTCTGAGATGTCTTCTAAAAAGACTGCCTCCTCCACTCAGAGGTCTCCTCTGACACTGCCAGCAGCCTGAAATAGTCTTGGGCATGAGACCCTTTGTTGTAAAAGTTTTTCCAAGAATCTAAAAATCACATTAAATTCCCTCCCCTTGTAGCCACACCAGACACCGAGTTCTCCTTACAAAGTTGGGGGAAGTGGCCATAATTGGGGTCAGACAGGAAAGAAAGCACAAGGTAAGGAATTACAAGGCTGTAGCCACACAAACAGTGAGTTGCTAAGAGCAGAGCAAGAGATACAGCACCTGAAAAACACCCTAAATGAGGAGGTCAGGGGACACGCACATTGCAACCCTTTCTGCCCCTCCAGACGTGCTGATCCACACCGTATCGGCTCATGCAAATCCGTGGCACAGCAGGCACCTGTGCACCACAGCAGTAATCAAAATCTCCATCAGTCAAATCCCTCCTGGATTATAGAGGCTGGACCAGACAGTCTCCAAAGCTTTGCATGATCTGTGCCCCTTATGTTTTGGCTGCAACAATAAGGGCTGGCTGGCTCCCCCCTGAGCTAGCCCTGCCGAGACAGCAAGGGAGGCCTTGTTAAGGATGGAGGCAGTGGAAGTCTTCCTTCATCCCAGCCAGTGCTGAAAGCCAACTGACCCGTAAGGGAGGGGACGACTCCTACCATCTGGGTAGAGCACGAGGACAGAGTTAAGGACGCAAGGGCTGTTCAGCAGTAGCACGGGATGGCTTTGAACAACAGGGGATGCTGTCGTGGGGAGAGGCTTTGGCCAAGGAAGAAGGCAGTAGCTAACTCAAGAAGTCCAGCATTAGACAACCTTTTCTTCGGTGGGGGTAGGGGTAGTGTTATCGGTAGCTGGAATTAGCTATCTGGAATTGTCTTGATCTCTGCTTTGTTCAGAAGGAAAGGTAACCCTCCACTAAGAGCATCAGTCTCTGTGGATACATCCATCAATTTAGGAGGCATAAAAACATCTTGTGAAACCTGTAAGCAATTATCTTTTAATGCATCACTCCATCACAAGGTTTTTTATTTCCTTCTTAAAATATATAACCTCTCTCCCTACCCCCTGCCCCTCCCCTCCTGCTCTCCTTTACCTGCTGGAACAATTGCCTGAACTCTGGTGCACTTCAGGCGCTGACGGCTTTGAGGCAAAACCCTTCTTATGGTGATCAGGGTTAAAATATGGCTGTCGCCATATTATTGAAGAGTAATCTCTCAAAATGGAAGTAGAGCAGCCTGGGAATATCTTGCTAATAATTAGCTAAGCCTTTCCCTCCCGTCACCCTGCTCAACTAACCAGAATAAAAGTGTGCTTAGTTTTAGATCCATGCTACAGTGCCCTTGAACTGAATGCGATTGCAGACTTAACCCCGACTATAGCAAAGCAGGAGGGTCCATTCTGAAGCTACAGGCTGGAGCAAGAGCTCAGGGATGTGCAGCACGGCTCCAGTACACCCACCTCTTTGGAGGCAAGTCCGTGCCATCACCATTCATCCCACCCAGCATCCAAGGGAGCTGGCTGCACTTACGTTGCAATGGCTGGGATGAAGGACCAAGCCAGGCAAGAGGTGACCTTCCCAGTGCTGAAAGGCAGAAGGGCAGCGTGCTGAGGGAGACATGCCCCAGTAACACACAGCTCCCCAGGCCACTGGGGAGACCTGCTCTGAGGCTGAAGGCTCATCAGCACAGGGAGGGAACTGCAGTTAGAAAAGTCCTGACCGCTTGGGTGCAGGCACCCTCCTCAGCACGGAGCAGGTCCTGTTTTCCCCACACATAAGCTAACCTTGAGCACAGCAGAGTCCTTTGCACCAGTCCTGTGTGAGGTGGCCTCTGCAAGCTGACATTCACAGTGGCTTTGAGGCCCTCTCGTGCTGCTAGGGGGAGCAGCCAGCTCACAGTCACTAAGCAGACAGGTGGTTGATGCGGGCAGGCGACCAGAACAAAAGATGCTCTGGCTGCACAGGGGTCCAACCCCTTCCCTGAAAGCTGCTGGTCCCACCCACTGCTGAGGAGCACCGAGCTGACACTCCCCTCCCAAATTGCTGGGAGAAGGGGGCTCTTCTCCCATCACCCCTTCCTCTCTCAAAGCATCCAGGGCCATCTCAACAACCCTACAGACCCAACTCCTGCCCCTCTCTCCTGGTGCTACCCTGTTCTCACTCTCCATCCCCACTGGGCCAGCTGCCCCTTCTCCCCACCCGCCTGCTCCTTGCAACCGTAGCAGCGTCAGAGCCGGCTGCTGCCTGATGCTTTATTAGCCCATCTCCATGGCAACTCGCCTACAGCTTAACTCGGAGAGACCCCTATCTCGCTTTGGCCATAAATCAGCCACCCGCCTGCATCCGCGGTCGGAGACGGGGGTGACCGCTCATCGCAGCCTCCCTGCCGGGGCTGTCCCACACGGGCAGCAGGCACCGCAGAGCTGCGGTTTGCCCTCCCTGGCACCACGTTTGCACCCCTCAAGCAAAGTCTAATAGCCAAAGAAACAGTACTAGAAAGCTGGTGGTTTTCCCAGTTTGAAGGCAAACTGGAGCTACCCATACAAACCAGCAATGAGCTGGTGCTCTTCCTGCTTTGGGCAGGGAGCAGAGCCCCGGGCCAGCCTCCAGAAAACAGGCATAGCACTGGGCTGAGGCAGAAAGGCAGCATCTCCTTTCCCCGTGGTAATGCAGCCTCCCCTCTTTGTCCATGGTAAAGCCCTCAAAGCCTGCCAGAAGGGAACAAAGAGCCACCTAAAATGCTGTGCTGTCCCTGGTCTCCAGAAACAGCTCAAAACCAACCTTTCCCCTAGCAGAGTTCAAAGGCAAGGCTCCCCTTCAAAGCATTCTCTCATCAGAACTGACCTTTGGGCACCACCTTCCCAGTAAACCCACTGGCCGTTATCGCACACGTGCTGGTGAGTTAAAAGTAGGTGACTGGTGAGAATCTGCAGGTCCCCACAAGAGGAGACTTTCCCACACACTTTTTCCCTGTAGCACCAGGAAGGGGCCTGCAGGACATGCTGCTCTTTTCACCCTCTCAAACACACAGCAAAAACGTGTTCTCGCTGCTGAAACTCTCCACCTCTAAACCTTAGACTTAGAAAACAGAGAGAACTTTTTCTTATCCCACGTTACGCAGTTTGTCATTTCAGTCACACATTTCAAGCATCTAATAATGTTGGGGCTAAATCTTGGCGACACAAATGCAAAGGGGGCTCCCACCACCACCAGTTTAGTCTACAGAAGCCTGGCAAAGTGAGAAAGGAAGCATCATCTTCAGAAGCTGTTGGGTGTTGCCGGGCTGTGCTGGTGGGAAGAGGAAGGGGATGGGCTAAGGCAAAGTCATCGAATGGCTCACCTGAGGTCACAGACACGATCCGTGACAAAACAGACAGGTCTAACATGCACTAATGGAAAGGATGATAATTTTTCCTCCCCTTTCCACATTCCCTGAGAGGTACTGATCTACACATATAATCCCAAGGGATGTCTGAGGCACAACACGGTGTTTCTGTACAAGATCCCATAATCCTTGCTGCTTTAGATAAGGGCTCCAGTATATCTGGTGTTTTACCCATAGCTTAGACATGCCCAAGGAAATACAGAAGTGGGCACTGGGAGAGCTATATATCTTCATTTTACATAGATGATCAGCATGTATACCCATGCCACAACTCAAAGAGCTAAAAAGCCCTTCTTGAGGGACACTGCAGAGCTTGCAGTCTGCGTCTCAGCAGATTCTGGTAAAGCAAAGAGCAGGAGGCTTGTTTCTATGACAAAACATGTCCATCCAAATCTCCAGAAGCCAGGTCCAACTACATGGAGAAGTACCAGAGCTCTTTTAGCAGGGATAGCTGTCTTGAATTTCAAGAACTATATGCTGGCAGTGGAACAAATTCATAAAAGCTAATGGGCCTGAGACTGTATTTGTCCTGCAGTCCCTTGGCAAAGGCAAAAATAAACCTGGAGAGAAAGACCTGTTCACATACTCTTACTTTTCTCTTCTGCAGTTACAATAGCAGCATCAGTTCAAAAATCCCCCTGTGGAGTCATAAGGTTTTAGATGCCTCAGCATTTCTATTTCTAACATTGCGCATGCTTGTCAAGTCCAAATATGTTTAGGCAATTTAGGTACCTAACGCTTATCTAAATCAAGTGCTTAGGAAGGCTGGCTTTAAGAGTCCTGCTTGTTTGCTTTTCTGATCCAGGGTTCTTCTGAGTTTGTCTCTGCACCCACAAAGCTGTGAACTCATTTTTTGTTTCAGAAGCAAGTGGAGAGTGGCATGAAGCCAAAACCTGGAACTTGAAACAGGGCCAGATATGAGGAGGTTCACACTAAAAATTGCAGGAAAGTGTTTGGAAAACGGCCTATGTTCGTATTACATGGAATATGTTATTCCAGCTCTTCCCTCCCCTCCAAATCCCTTCCTTAGCTTTCTTTGTCAACTCAGAGGAGACCCTCATCTCATCATAGCTTGATAAACTGAGCTCAGTTTACAGCTGCACACCAAAAAACAATGAGCCTCCTGGCACAAAGATGTTGCTGAGCTTCAGGTGCAAAGGCCATTAAGAGAATAAATCCCAAGGGGAGTATGAACCCTGCACTTGGAAACCTACCACATCTGGAGACTGACTGTACTTTTGTTGAAACAGCAATTTTAGGATCCTCTCCATCAAGCAGGATAGTTAGCCACGCAGTATGGTTGTGGATAGAGCCCGTCAGCAGGAGAACAGAAGTTGCCTAAAGACTTCAGCTGAACCTGCTACTTCAACAAGAGCTCTAAATGTCACCATATTGCCTGCACTACGGTCCCTGAAAGGATTAATATCTTGCCATGTTTGGTAAACTTTACAGGGACCGCAGGAAGCTGAGGGACAGGCAACTGCCTAACACTGAGTGGATCTCATCAGCTCTAATTAGCTCAAATAAAACAGCAGATACCCAGGTAATAAGAGCTCTTCGTGATAGTAAGGTGAGTGGTGGCTGCGAGAGACAGGACACTCCAACTGCTGATTCCGGGAAGCTCCGGTGTGGGAAACTGAAGCTGAGCCAGAAGCTCAGTAGTTAATGAAAGGAGGAATTGCTCTGAAATGGTTCATGTGTTAGCCTTGTCCTGGCATGTGGTGAAGCACAAAAAAAGGGGCAGTTCAAAGCCCAAAGCCCATCTCCCTGTCACTCACACATCTTCTCATGCACGCACAGCTGGTGCCAGGGGTGGAAGCATGCTGGAGGGCTGGCTTATCCATCAGTCCAGGTCCTGTCCATCCCTATCTTCATTAGGACTGATGATGAACCCCACTCTCAGAAGCACCTTCAGACATATGCATTGGAAACTACCACACCAGTTTCCTGCCAGAACTGGGCCCACACTGAGGCAGACAGACATTAGGCTACGGGTCCCAGGGCAGGCAGCTGGGACTCCTTCCTGGCACAGAGCTTCGAAGAATCCAGCTGTAGTTGTGACTACAAATGTACCACTGATAGTCAATGCTCTCCCAGGGCCTGTCTGCTTCAGGAGGGTTTGTTAGAGTAAACAGATCAGAGACAAGCAGCAAGAGGAGTTGTGTATTTGATGACGGGAAAGCACACGGCACAGCAGAGCAGCTACGCACGGGAGGAAGAGCCACAGGGCACAGAGACTGGGAGATGTTCTGCTGCTGCTATCAGCTGTCTGGCAATGGGACATGGAGCCTCTGGAAATGCAGTCAGCCTCAGCCAAACAAGAAAACACAGGCCCAGGGAATCAAAGGACACTCAAGATGAGAAAAGAGATTCTGTAACTGTCCCCAAACCAGCAATACTCATAACAGGCCAAGTTGCACAACCCAGAACAGCCCTACACAGAGGGAAGCCCTGAGGCTGGTTGGACTGTGATGAGCATCACTGCTTCCACTCAGCCCCATATCCAAAAGCACACCAGCCTTCAATACTGAGAAATTTGAAAGAGCAACATTTTCTAAGTCTTCTCCCTCCCACACCAGCTGAAAACACTCAGAACAAGACAGTCCTACAATGGTTTGGTCAAACACCTACCAAAGATTCAGGTTAGTTGTTTCCTTCATATTCCTCCCTAGTCCCAGGTCCTGGGCTATTCAGGTGAATCCAAAGGGTCCTGGCTCTGAGTTACCCCCACTGCTGATACGCTGCCCCTGCAGGGCTGGACTTGGGCGCCAGATGTTTAAGGCCACCAGCTGTAGCATCTGAGCGTTACACTTTGCAGGATTTACCAGAGCAAGCTTTACTTTGTTCCAGCTGATAGGAGGGGAGAGGATAATAATTAGCAGGATCCATTCTGCTTTTCCCAGTCCAGACAGGCTCACCATTAGGGAGGAGAGCTCCTCCTGTCTGGGAGCCACTGCACATGCCACCCTCTCCATTTGTAATTAGTAGAATAAAAATGCTAGTCAGATGGGAAATCTGCCTGAGTAAATGACATCCTCAAGTGCTTTCTAATCTGAGGAAGGCAGCCTCTCACTTCACTGCTAATGGGGTGCAGTGGGGAGCACCAAAATTTCTGCTGCGGACCCACATGCACCCAGGAACAGTTCTTTAGCTGATTCTCTCCAGGATCCATGCCAGCAGCCCCAGCTGGTCACCTGGGAGAAGCTGCTAGGTCCTGCCAAGAGTTTGTGTCAGTAATTAAACTGCCTCAGTCTCACAGCACTTGCTCCCTCCTCCAGGTATCATGAGCATATACTGTTTAAGGAATGGTCCAGGCAGAAGGAACTCTTGGGTCAAGGAATATGGGAGCTACAGGAAGCCCAGAGGCAGGTTTAAGGACAGCTGCAGTGCTATTTCCGTGGACAGGACTTTAGAAGTGAAAGAACAGAGGCTGTGAGTCAAGACAGAAGCTGCACAGCACCTGGCAAATCACACACTGGAATATTAACTAAAATAACCCTCTGCCTCATCTCTTTTAAATTCAGATGCACAGGGGAATCCATCAAGGTAATTTATGGTGTGTAGCTGCTGATATGCCAATCAAAGGAAGCCCAGAGTAACAAGTGTGTTAAAAGAGACCTCATTGATTGTTATCTCCACAAACACAGGCTTAATTCCTTCAATCCCAGTTAATCAGGCTACTTTGTTACATTTCTTATACAAAAGGGTAAGTGATCAGTGGGAAGCATTAGGCATTAGATATGCAGCCCCCAGATAGCTTCCCTTGTCTGGAGGGAGGCTGTGGAGGTGGTGTTTAGTAGGGCACATGTTCTGGAGCAAATCTGAAAAGTCCCCAGCCAGAGGTTTTCAATAGGACATTTTTTTTCTTTCATAAGTGGAAATTTCTTCACATACAAACCCCCAAGATTTTGATGAAAACCTGACAATTTGCAGATGCAGAGATGATAATTAGGAAGGCAGAAAGAAAAGAAAGAGCTTTGCTAAATTCCAGGAGCCCACAATCAGCTTTCACAGAGGGAGCAGGCTCACACGTTTTGCCAGGAGCAGCAGAGCAGACCTTGCTCTGTGGATTGCAGAGCTGGAGCCATCCAAGGTGCCAGGAGCTGCGGCAGGAAAAGTACCACTACAGCAGCTTCTCTTTCCACCTTCTGTTTAACAGCACAAGCAGAGGTCTCTTTTCCTAGGTCTGATATATTTTTGTTCTTTACTTGAAAAGAAAGCCACTCTGACCAGGTTGGTAGGGACCTTTTCACACGGCCTGATGTGCAATTGCAGTTCTGTAAGCTGTAACATCATGGCAAACTGAAAAGTGTTGAGAGAGCAGGAGGTAATGCACAGATCAGGACTAGATCTGGTCTTATTAAATGTAATAATTACCGATCTGTAAGAGGGAATAAGCAGCACATTAATTAATTTTGAAGAGGATCTGAAACAGAGGAGCTGCCAATTACAAAACTGAAAAAAGCATATGAAGAGAAGGAAAAAAAAAATCAGGTGAGAAGAAAGCAGAGAAGATCAGCAAAGGAAAAGACAGTAAAGAGAGGCTGGGGGGAGAGGAGGAGGTTCAACCCTACCTCACCCCAATGTCCCAGAAGTCCCTTGCTTATCTCTGCCTTTTTCCACAAAGCCAAAGCAGCCCCCGGGCAAAAAGGGGTTTGGCACACCATTGTAGGAAGACAAGTCCTCCAGAGTTTTTTACTTTAGTACTGTTAGGAGGGAATGATGGAAGCTTTGTCCCAGATAAGATGGGAAACTTTGCCCACTTTTAGCAAAGGGCCATTTTGGGAACCTGCAAATATTCATCCAAATTCAAGTTTCTTGCTGCAGGGCATGGCCATAAAGCACAGCACTGCAGCCTTGCATGCAGACCAATGCAAGATGTGTGCGAAACTTCACCCCTTCCTAAGGAGGAAAATGTGGGGCTTTGGAGTTTTTTTGGGGGTGGGGGTGTGTGTGTTTCTTTGAGTAGTTTAAAAGTTACAAAAAGCTTTTAGTGAAGCAGTCTTCAGGTGCAAAGGAAGCCAGGGAGTGGCATGCTGCAGAAAAGCTCTTGCTGAGCAGCAGGATAACTGGATGAAGCAGCAACCTCTCCAGGACAGAGATATACTCAGAGAGCCCAAGTGACTACCCTCAGAGAGGCACAGACACACTCCTCTATCAAGTTGCAAAACAAAAGAGCAAACTCCATTTCCCTGCCCTGACAGTGACAGCATTTCCAGCTTTGCTATGGCTGTCTTAAAGTTTCTACACATTATAAACTTCTTTAATGCAGATTACTTTGTTGAATATAGTATCTTCTTCCAAAGGTGATGTCTCAGTTGGTCTGCCCTGGAATTGCTAATGGAATGACATCACCACTAATTAATCAGCCTCCATCCTGGGCATTTCTCAAATCCCCTGAATTCAAAGCACAGCCAGCAGGAATTTCCACCTTCCTTCTTTTCTCTTGCACTCCTCTCCCATTTCTTGCTCACACACATGTTCTGTAGCTGTGTTGCTGAGCCAGCCCAAGCATATATCCACAAGGAAAATGTGATCATGGTATTGCTTGAAGTCCATATTTGCCTTTCTCATCATCATCCCTGATAGTGTTGGCCAACATCAGTATTAACAGCAGCAGAAATGCAAAGGACAAAGAAACAAATATTTCCCATACTGCTGAAGAGAGCTGGACTCCACTCAGCCCCCAAGCAACCTTTCTGAATGCCCTTCAAAAAGCAAGGGCATAAGCACATGCAGAACATGCACAGTAGGAATTCCAGATTAAAAGGGACAAGAGGGAGTTCAGTGGCTGGCAGCTCTACCTGTCAAGTCAGGGATGTTGGGACTGGCTGGGGAGGTAGCAACAACTGTGCCAAGGCCACACTGGTCAAATGCTGGGCTGAAGACATTGGATTCTGGACCATAAAGAGCAGCCAAAGCATGTGGGGAGGGGACCAAAGTCCATAAACACTGCTATGGCCACAAGTGTCTGCTGCCAACAGTCTGTGAAGCCTCTCCAAAAGCAATACCCACAAGGCTGTAGAGTCAAGCACTCAAATCAGGAGTGCCAGAATTCAGAGAAGCCCTGATGCCCTTACCTACAGATAGAAGAGCAGCAAATCATGATAGTTTAATTATATAATCCTATTACTCCACTACAGGATCTCCAGCTCTTTCAGCCAGCCAGATGCATCTATCCCAGACTGAATTAGCACAATGAAATAGCAGCAGTTCCTGTTTACAGGGAACTGCTATTTGTTGCAGATGATGAGGGACAAATAGCAGACAACCATAAAGCTGCAGAAAGACAGAGGATGCTCATCTTGTGAGGGCACATTGTGGGAGCAGGTGCTGGCCCTGGCTCTTACAGAGTACCGACAGAACCACTCAAACACAAGTTTCATAGGGAGCCACTTTGGTTCCCAGAAGTGTATGAGATCTCCTGGCTCTGCCTTACAGATGTGCCAGGCACCCACTACTGTTACTCAGGAGCAGCTGCACTGCAGAGAGCCCTCTGGGGTTAAGTATTCCAAAATCATGACCCTTGATATCTTCAGCTTGACAGCCAAAAGCATTCACTGCTTTTCTGCTTTAAACTCTGCATGTCAATTCTCACAAATTTAAAGAGAGGATAAAAATAACCTGTCTTCCAGTAGTGGTGGTGTGAAATTAAATTCATTACCATGTGTGAAGCAGTCTGATACAATAGTGATGAGTACTACCATGCAGCAAAGAAGCAGATTCTACAATAGGCAAAAGAAAAAAACCCTAAGAGCCACATTGAATGCAAGCACTGGGTATCCTGAGCGCTCAATGAGGCAGAGGTGCTTGAGAGAAGATCCACGGGGGTCAGGTAATTGGGCTGTATTGATGCGTATGCACAACCTGGGGTGGGGTAAGGTAAAAGGAGACAGATTCAATTTTCATCTCCCAGCTCCTGAACATCAGGCTTCACTGCCTGGACTTTTCAGTAACATCAGAGTACATAGTAGAGGCAAGCTTGGTAAAGAGCAGAAGGTTAAAAATGAAGCTAGGAAAAAAAGAGAAAGAAAAATTTGGGCCGAAAAGACTAGTAAAATCAAGGTAGAGAGTACCAGGTTTGCATAAAAGCTTGGCTGCTTACAAGGAAGCACAGCTTCTTGAAAAGGCTGATCTAAGAGCCAGTACTTCATTTACTCTAAAAACCATAGCTGTAAAAGAAAAGCTATCTAGAGCATAGAGCTCAGGGGAAAGGGAAGGTGGGCAAGTAGAAGGGTTTGCATCTCTTGGTGGGAAGGCACGAAGGTGAAAGCAGGGCTATCAGAGTGACTCCAGGCATCCTAAGAGCCATACAAAGCACACTCAGCAAGCACTGCTAACCCCTCCTACGACTGCAACACCCATGAGGCCTCACCACAGACTCTGGGGAGTGATTTTTCAGCTGTCTGATGCCTTTGCCTGGCTTACATTTTGCTGCTGTGGCTCGAGCCTTACAGATCAGCAGCCAGCTGTCCTTGGCCTCCAGCCCACAGCAAACACATCTGGAACAGCTGCAGATGGCAAACTGCTGTTGGCCAAGAAAGGATTCATCATGTGGATTTACTCTAGAGACTTCCATGTGATGTTTTGAATTGGAAGTGTAAGACAGCCACACTTGTTGTCACCTATGTAGGCATCTGGTTGGTCTCTGCTCCAGACTTGGCATTTCTGTGCTTGGGAGCCCCTGAACCACAGCAACAGGCTGGGCTCTTGGTTTCTTCAGTGAATTTAGTCTTTCCCACCTGAGCCTCCTGCAGGCAGTCAGACTGCTTTCCATCCCAGTCATTAGTCAGGTGGTTTGGTTTGATGCAAGCTGAAGCTCTGACTTTATGTCCCAGCTTCAGAGGATCTTGCCCATGACTCCACTTTCTTTTCCAGTATTTTGTCTCCTATATAAAGTTCATCCCATGGAAACCAATAACAGACTTCTCCTCATTCACATTTATGAAATGGCAGCACAACCTACAGCTGGTTCCACCAAAGGCTCTTTGCCTCAGTCTCACCTGCTATCCATTAGCATGAGGGAACTCAAGCTTGCCCTCAGGATGCTGCTTGACACATTTAGAAATAGGATTACCTGAGGCCTTTTTCCTGTCTGGCATGAGGGGAGGCACAACTGACCTTTTCCCACCCCCTCACACTGAGTTTCCACACCAAAACTTAGACGATCTTTTTGGACTAGTTTTCATTTTGTCTTGATTTCATCTCCAAAGCACCTCCATGGGGCACGGCACTGCAGCAGGAGGTCAGCTCGTTGGTTGTTTTTGGGGCATGCAGACAAGACCAGCAGGTGAGGGTGCTCCAAATCCCCCTGAAGGAGATAGAGGGGAATTAAGAGGAAAAGACACAGTGCAAAGGTGCGATGGAGCCGAGGAGCCACTGCCAGGAACTAAACAGACCACACTGCACATCAGCTGCACAGGCTTCAGCACTGCCCTGCTAGTAAGCACCAGAGTTACAAGGATGTGATGCTGGCCACTTATTAATTTTAAAATATTTTCTGCTGGATTTCCTACTTTTTTGAAAAAACAACAACTGTGACTTTAAAAAAGTAAAATGAAACTTTTGAAAAACTGTATTTTTCTCCAAGGTCTTACATTTCCACTTTAAGCTCCCTACCAGCCAGAACAGCAGTAAGAAAGATGAATTTTTCAGAGGAAACAGAACAATCTCTTTCAGTTCTTTTCTCCTTTTTATCCTTCTGTCTTCACCTGAGCAATGTCAGAATATTTGAGCAAGTAGCTACTGCTTTAGCCCCTTTCTTCATTCCCATTTTACCAACTAGAAAAGCAATGAGGGGTTTCCATCACTCTGAGGAAGGTGGAAAGGCCTGATAAGTCCTCCCATTAGAAAATAAAAAATTAAACCAGAACAAAAAAGCTTTGTCAGGTGAAAATGGATGAGAAAACTCAAAGAAAGAGAAGGCTGTTTCTCACCAAGAAACCACCCATTTGAACCAGCTTCAACTCTTGTGCTAAAACATTCCTCCAGAAAAAAAAAAGTGTTTAATACTTGCTGCTAAAGGTACTTTTTTTAACCTGGGCTGATAATATCAACCAGTTTGCAAAACAAAGCCCTGTGGTGAGACAGTAGAGAGAAACACTAAAGCTGCCTTTACCCCTTGGCAGGCAAACTCTGAGCCTCCAGAGCCAGGCAGTGCTGTGCACTGATTGCTGCGCTGCAAGGAACAGACCCAGGCTTGGTCCTGGCCGCGAGGATGGGGCCAAGGAACACCACTGCAATCCGCAAGAGGTGCTGTCCAGTGGGATTAAACACCTGTGCAAGTCACCCAGATATTGGGAGATTATAACCTGCGTGAGAACAGCTGCACATTTTCCTAAAACGCTGAGGGAAGGAAAGCCACATCTGGGGTGGCACTGGGCTGTGCTGATCAGGACCTCTTCCCAAAAGCGGCTGTTGTCCTTTGGAAATGACTAGCACCAGAATACCCTGTTTCAGGAGACCTAGAAAGAGGCATTCATAAAAAGGAGGTTACTGAGGGATTCCCTCAGCTATTGACACACCGAGATACTTGGCAAGATGCTCGCTCTGGAAACTGCAGAGATACAGATGCTGTGCAAGCTCCCTCTGGGGCTTTTAAGAAGTGTCTGACTCAAATAGAAATCAATGCGAGGCTGGAGTCAACTACTCTGGGGAGAAAAAGCTCCATCCAGAGCCAAGCCCAGGCCAGGCTCTTTGTGCTGCCCTTGGGCCAAGAGGCAGTGTCCCAGGGCCCTGCTTAGCACACAGCGAGGGAGCAGCATGCTGAGGGGAGCCCAGGGGTTTGCACCACGTTTCCAAGAGCGCTGAGTTTTCCCCCCTGCCCTCCCTCTTTATTTTCTCAGGCTCTGCCCACAGCCCTTGCTGGCCACACTCCCATTCCTTCGCCTGGGGCAGGACTGTGCCTTGGTCCCAGGACAGCTGGTGGCCAGCAAGCTGCAGTGCTGCCTGCCAGAGTGCCACAGGCCTCCTCCTGGGCATCACTGCGCAGACTGACCAGGCGCTGGGAAGTTTGTTTTGCCAAAACCAGCTGCTTCCCTCCTAGTTCCTGAACGAGGCTGGAAGGCAGAATTACTTGTAATGCAAGGAAAGCTCCCTAAATGGCAGTAGTGTCAGGAGCCACGGCAGTAACAGGTTTGAAGGACTGGCCAGTGTCATGTCCCGCTCAGATGAGGGAGACAAGTGACTCAGATTCATAAATCCCCGAGGGAGCGGATAATGGTGAGACAAGTCTCAAAGTCCAAATATTTATTAACTTCCCACAATGTGGTTGGATTTATTTATTAACTTCCCACAATGTCCTGACTGGATACACAAGTTGTGGCAAGCAACACAGTATGCCTTGCATTGCTTAATGGTAGTGAAGGAAAAGGGGAAAAAGGAAAGGAGGGAGATGGAGGGAATAGGGGAATAGAGATCACCAGTCTGGGCTCCTGCGTCGATCCCGCCAGCGAGGGTTGCAGGAGGCAGCCGCCTTCTTCGCTTCACTGCACTCTCCAAGCCCCCCCTGCCCTCTTTCCTCCCCTTGATATATACCCACTTGCCTTGGGTCCGTCCCCTAGGTCAACCCACATACCTACGTATCCCACGTACGGGGAGGGGTAAGATGCTTCATGGGATGATGTAATGAGCATGATCTTGTTAGTCTTTGTTAGCATATGCAGGGGGGTGTTAACTTTAACATGCATTTTGTGGATAATGAAGCAAAGGTCATTCACTGGACAGATGGCCCTCGAAATTTTATTCAGGCAGCCTTATCAGCTTCAACCTCCACATCATCCACCCCGTGACTATAGTTTTGTCTTGCGAGTGTTTGAGGCATTCCTTAGCTCGGAGGGTCTCCACTTTTCTCTCTTTCTCAGGCTGTTTTTCTCAGTCCCCGTTTTCGTCTCTCACAGCCAGGCCACAGTCCTGCTGGGGGCTGACACTGCTCTGGGGCTGATTCCTCACAGGGGACAGAAGCGCATTTCACAGAATCACGGAATCATCTAGGTTGGAAAGGACCTTGTAGATCATCTAGTCCATTGGCTCCAGCCGAGGTCCTGCTGCTCTCAGGTACCTGCGTCCCAGCAGAAGGGCGGCTGCAGGCAGCACGGGCCCCCCCGACGGGCACAGACCCACTGCCCGCAGGGCTGCCCAGGGAAGGAGCCCGGAGGGAGCTCACCGCGGGGGGGCGGGATAACGGCTCCAGGCACTGCCCATCTCCAGGTTCTGATCAGCCCCACCCGTGCTTGTAGGCAAAAAGTGTCTCTGTGCCCGCCGCGGGCTGACAGCGGGGGACAGGAGGGCAGCAGAGTGGGGGACAAGAGGGGACGGGGGGACAGAGTGGGGGACAAGGGGACACAGGGGGGCAGGGGGGGACACGGGTGGACACAGTGGGGGGCAGAGTGGGGGGCAGCAGGGGACGGGGGGCAGAGTAAGAGTGGGGGACAGGGGGGCAGAGCGGAGAGCCGCGGGGAACGGGGGGCAGAGTGGAGAACAGGGGGGACAGGGGGGCAGAGTGGGGAACAGCGGATGGTGGGGGGGACAGCAGAGTGGGGACAGAGGGGGGGGACAGAGCTGGGGGTGGCCGCTCCGCCGCCCGTTCCGCGGCTTCTGCTGCCCTCTGCCCGCCGCGGGAGGGAAGCGCCGCGGCCCGGCCCGGGGCTCTGGGGACAGTCGCACAGCGCCCGCGGGGGGTCCGGCGGGGCAGGCAGAGAGGAACACCCCCATCACCCGGGAGCAGGCTCACAGCAGCCTCCGGCGGGGACAACAAAGCCTCCCCCCCATCCGGCAAGTGCTCGCAGAGCCCCTCGGAGTGTGCCCGGTCGCTGCACGCTCAGGTTTTTCAGACTAAAACATCTGTTAGAAACCTCTGCACCTCCACTGGTCATAGCAGATTGCCCAAGGAGTGGACAAGGATACAGCTTGTTTTATTTATGCATATTTATTCATGCAGAGAAGTGATCAAAGAGCAGGCAGGGAGCTCCCTGGGAACTTCTGCACAAGGGTAGCACCTGAGGAATGGGGCTGATTCAAGAACCCCTCTCTGGACTCCAGCAAAATCCAAGCTCTGTAGTTAGATGGACACAGTCCTGTCTTCCCAGAGAGGGAAGACACCTCTGCGGTACACAGCAGAGTGTACACAGCCTCACCTGCCCCTGGTACACAGCACTTCTGGCAGCCCTTGACACACTCTTCCCAGAGCATCTTCGCTAGGCTCACCTGCTGAGAAAAGCTGTAAAACAATAATAGTGTCACCTGCAGACATGCACTGCAGCCATTCAGGTCAAGGAGTGCATTTCTGGTGAGTGGGCATGTCCACGGGAAACCCTGCTTTCCCAGATGAACTTCTATTTTAAAGGGAAGCTTATTCAAGCATTTGCATCTCAGTGATGCATGGAAGTGTCCCTCTGCAGGTAAAGTGACTATAAGACGGTATTTTTGTGTATCTGGACTTTTTTTTTTTTTAAACAAACCGAGTTGTGGATAGTTCCTTCTTCAAGTTACTGCTTTTCAGTAGAGTTAGGGTTTGAGCTACAAGCCTACCCAGCAAGGTAAGGAGCAAAACCAGGGGCTTTGCTTACCAAACCCCTACCCAGCAACTGCAGGTCTTACACAACTGTCCAAGCTGGCCATCTGAGAAGTCATTGGCTTTGCTTTTGAGGGATAGAGAAATTCAGTCTCCCTGCATCTGTGGAAGAAAAATTCAGCACAAACAAGCCTCATCCCAGCAGCTCTCAACCATACCCAGGTTAGCACTAGGCATTTGCCAGCTTATGCTACTGCAGATGTAACAAGGCTCACTGCAACAGGCTCATGCCTCTCAAACTCTCCATGCCAAGCAGGCAACGGGGCTCATAGGAAGACATTGGCGTGTGCCCCCAGGGCAGTCCCCCCTACCAACCCCCTGTGGTCCTAACCCTGTGTTTGCACCCGCCATAAGCCACAGAGGCACAGGCCCTCTCTGAAAGCCTGCACTGCTGTAAGCTCTGGAGAGGCCCCATAAAACCATGGGGTTTGCTTTTCTTTCCCATTAGAACTCCTTGCTACTAACAGATTGTGTGCAAGCGGGCTGAAAAGCCTTAGTTTGATCTCAAAAAGAGGAATATCAGCTTTTAAGAACTGTTCAGGCAAAGTGTGACCTACCAGGGTATCTGTTTCTTCAACAGATCCGCTTCCCTGCATTTGTTTGAAGTCTGACCTGATTATTCTTGTAATTGTATTTTTAATGCTCATCAGGTATCCTCAGAGAAATGGGTATCACTTTTTTTAGATCATGCATATGCAATCAGACAAACAAAATATAGCTCACCTGCCCTGTTCTTCCCCTTTACAGCAAAAAACACATCCTTAACAATTGCTCCAGTGGCAGCAACAGCTATTCAGATGGGACAGCACCAGTTTCTGATCTGCCTTGGGCACATGCACCAGAAGTGTCATCTGTCTTCATTGTAGGGATAAATGCTACCTTCATACTGGAATAAACCACAGAAAGTTGTTTCCCTGTCACCCATGCAGTTGCCCTACCCACATTAGGAGTTCATGCATCCAGTGCATTCCTCTAGTGTTGTACAAGTTTACCTCAATTTTTAAACTGACAACTTCAGCTCCATGGGTACTTTTATTCCTGTTTTTTTACAATCTATTAACCATTGCCTGGACAAGACAGAGGCAGAGAGAATCACTCTTGGTCCTTTGCAGTAGTGACCTTGCCAGGAATGTGCCATGGAAAGGAGAGGGGCACTAATTCAGCAGATGATGCAGCATCAGTTCAGCACTTTGTGGCTGGTGAGATGCCACCCACACGTGCTGGGTCACCCCCTGCCCCTGCCACCTCAGGTAATAGGAAGACCTGCTGAAGCAATCACTTACAACAGCTCAGCCAGCCCAGCCCACAGTGTGAACCTGAGACATCTGCTCCAACCTGTGAGCATGCCCCAAAGCCCCTCTGGTCTCTGAGGCTTGGCATGTGCTACAGTTCTAGGGCACACAGGAAGGTCCATAGGCAGCCCCTGACACTAGGAAATGGCATCTCATCCCAGTGCCTGACCAGCACAGCCCCCAGCCCTCAGTGAGTTGTGGTCAAGGCTTCATATCCCAGCCTTGCTGTTGAGCAGCTGCTCTGTCACAGATCAACAATCCCTCTCAATTCCTGCCTCAGCACTCCCAGTATTCCCTTCGCTGCTATTGAATCTCCCAGCCAGAAAGGGTTGGGATCAGGGTCAGCAAGCCTGGGGTGCAGGGGAGCTCCACACTCCAGTCTACGCAACAAGAGCTGTGGAAACCCCCCTCCAGGCCTGAGTTAGAGGCAGAAAGTTTGAGATGCTGCAGAGTGCTGCCATAAGCAGGAACCATGGACACAGGCAGTCTCTGCACGTCATAAATCATCAGGAGGGGGCAGAGAACTAGCCACCATTTCATCAGTTAATTACAACTGTTAATCATATTTTCATTAACCTGAAATGAAACTGCCAGCTTTCCCCCTATTTCCACCCCATGCCCCAAGTCCCATTTCTCAGACAGTGATTCTCTATCAGCCAGGACACATGCTGTCCTTTGCAACACACATCTGGCCAGCCGCCTACGTGCAGTAATTTCCAGACCCTGCTATTTTGCCTCTTTTCCACATCTGCATACACACCCCTTCCTAGGGGCACACATATTGCCTTTGAGGTGACATGTTTAACCCGCCTGTACTCTCCCAACCCTGCTCCAGGTAACCTCCTAACCCTGCTTAGGATGGGGAAAGCCTGCAGGGTCTATACTCTTGACTGTCAGACTTGCTAACATATTGATCATGTTGCTATAATGGCATGCCACAGTTTCCCCTATTTTTAAAAATAGACTGGTGCTATAAAGCTCCTATAAAGTATTTTGAGTTCTCCATGTATACCTGTAAACGGAGCTGCTCATGCCAGATAGCCCATGGGACAGCCAGGAGAGACGGAATCCTTCACCCTCTGCGTGGCAGGAGGTAGCTGCGAGGGCTGTTGCGTACTGCCAGGGGTAGAAAGCAGAGTTAACAGCTCAGCAGTAATCTTGCAACAGTCAGGCCTTCCTCCCCCAGGGACGGAGGAGTGGGCTGCAAAGCCCCTGTCCCGCACTGCTCAGTGCCCCTCATACAGCCACAGCAGTGGCTCTGCACACTCCAGCTCTGCTCCTGCTTCCCCGTCAGCTTCCACTCATGGCTCTCTATGAGGAGAAGGTTAATGTTAATTGAAGACTTTGGGTGCTACGCCTTCTGCCAGGGTACAGAGAAATAACGAGCAGCGTGACATCTGAGTTACAGCAGCATGCCTCAGCCCTGCCTGAGGGGACAACTCACCTCTGGGGCGAGAAAGGGATTCAGCATCCTGTGCCTCAGCTGCTCTTCCCTTCCCTGCTCCAGCACTCTGCTGCAGGCCTGGAAAATCCCCTCTTCCAGGCTGAGGCATCACATCCCTCACGTCTTTCTGCCCTTGGGAACGCAGCCCCTGAGCAGAGCCATCCCCAACTCTAAGCAGAGGGCACCACGTCAGCGGAGCAGCACTTACCAGAGGGTGGGGGAGAGGGAGGACATGAGAGCAACCACAGAGCTCAGAGCTTCCTGCTCAGCTGCTCTGGTTCAGCCTTGGTCTACAAAGGTCACTCCCCGTCTGAACTAGGTGGCTTGAGGGAAAGTGGTGACCACCCTGGTCAAAGCCAAGTCCTACAAGGGGCAGGACAACACTTCTTCAGCCTCCAGAGCTGTCCCAGATTTCTTAGACAGGGATGTTGCACCTCTTCCTCGATTTACTTCATCTCTTCACCCACTCCTAACACCCGGGAGTGAACTCAACTCTTTGCTTGTTCCACTACATGCGGGGCTGAAAGAAGGTCAGAAAGCCAGCCAGGGAAGGTAGGAGAGCTTGGTTATAAGACAGGACCAAGCTCTGCAGTTGCTTTTGCCTCCCTCTCCTCTCCCCCACCCTCCAGGAGCCTCAGATGTGCGAAGCAGCCTGTAAAGGTGTTAATGGGGAACGTATCACCTCTGTCACAATTGCAGTTGAACATGGCACCCAGCACAGAAATGAGATAAAGAGCGTACTTACTCTCCCAGTGTGAAAACTGCTGGGTTAAGTGTAACAGAGGCTTGCTGGCTCCAGGAAGCATAGCTGATCTCTTCATTTGATGGCAGAGTGCTTACTTCGCCAAACAGCCCTCAATCCCCATGGAGCAGGCAATTTCTCCTGTGTTATATGTGTATATACATTACCAGGTATGTTAGAGGTGCTTAAATTGCCTTCGTTATATATATATTTCTATGGAAAGCATCACAACACAATGTCTCACCAGCCAAGCCCAGCTTTTTTTTTGTTGTTGTTCAATTAAGTTTTTGATTGGGTCCAAGTAACACTGGTTCCTGCAGATGCAGAACTTAATGAAGGAGGAGTTTTGCAAAGAGGGACCAAGAAACCTTCGACACCTCCCTGGCAGCCTCAAGCTGAGACACAGCAAACAGGACACAGGATTGCTACTCATCAGGACCTGCTTCTGTGGCAGCCTTGAGAGTTAACATCTGCATTCCAGTTAGAGCTTTAGCCACAGATTTCCTCTCTGTTTTGTTCTTTCCTGACCCATTAGGCCTCAGACAGAGTCTTAGAGCGAGGATAAGCTGCATTTGTAATATACCATTACACTGACAGCACAGACTACTTGTCATTCACCCTAGGTCTTCCACAGGATCGTCTGTAATCCCTTGGACTTGAGTCCAACACAGGACATCCTTATCAGCTACCAGTGAGGAGAGCTTAAATGCCATGTGAACACTCCCATAGACCTGATCTCCCAGCTAAGCAACTCCCACACTTTGCACCCATGTTAGGAGACTGCAGGTGCTCACCATCATTAAAAATGAAGCTTCAAATGCAAAGCCCTCTAAATTCAGCAGTACACTGAGTTAGTTTAGCCATGGAAGAGGAGGGGGGGGAAGAAGGTGAGGAACAAGACTTCCTTCTACCAGAAGTGATCTTCGGAGTTTGGAATGAGCCAAGAAAAAAGCCACAAACCAAACATTTTTAATGGCAAGGGTAATCAAGTACTGCATTCTTTGTCTATCTGGCTGCATAGGAGCTTCTGTCTACGAGAGGTCTACAAACCAAAACACAACCCTTCTAACAAGCTGGCCTTGCCAAACACCTACACTGTCTTCATCCAGCTAAAGTTACTGGGCTTATCTACTGAGGAGAGTTAACCAGCTGAAGCTTCAGGACACCCAAGATGGAACAACATATCAAATCACCCCATTTGGCCTCAAACTCCAAGAGCTCAAACCTTCTTGAACCCTTATCAAAAGCTGAGGCGCTATAAGCCATTTCCTATAGCAGAATAGCTATAGAACTGCCAACCACACACAAGCACACTGCTCACCTTAAAAAAGTCAGCATTAATATTTACTAACCAAATGCAAACTGCATAACAGCTGTTATCTGTGCTAGGTTTAAGAGCAGCCCAATAAAGGCATGTCAGCAAGGCTTCTCTTTTAAAAAAGGTGCCAAGGGATCTTATTGTAAGTGAAGATCTTTGAGAAAAGTGAGGAGATTCATTGCATTAAGTGCATGGTATAGAACTGGGTTAGACAGGACTGCTCTCCCTAGGGAGCAGGCTTTGCCAGTCACCTGGGGGGAGTGGGGAGGAAGAATCTTTTAGATAAAAAACCCCAAACAATCCTCAGTATTACGCAATGTATTTAAGATCATGGCCCTTTCCCAACCCAGTTGTCCTTCTCAGCCGAATGGACGACACCCTCAGCTCCCTCTGTGCGTTATCCTAGATGGGTGAGGACATACCACAACAAAAGGCATCAGTACCATCCTCCTAACTCCCCTGCCACAGCCCACATCTTCATGGCAGCTACAGCTTTAGCATCACCTTCCTTTGCAGTATGTTAAGCTAATCCAGGTTGTTGTCAGTAGAAACCCTGAAGAGTAGCTGCTAATACATCCCAGCCTATTTTTAAGGAAAGACTATATACAGGGTTTGCCAGCTTTCTTATATCCACAGTAAGTTTATATCACTTCATTTTATTACCTAGCACTGTGACACAGAGCAGTGCAGGCTGCAGCTGGAACACCATCCCCAAATCTGCAACAGCTTCTGAGAGACCAGACTCACTGCCAGGAAAACTGGAAAGCAACAGAGGCTTATTAGCCTTGTTTCTTCAGGCTGAAAGAAGTGCTTTGAAGACAAAGGCAACAAACGGGGAAGTTTCAACTCACCTGAAGCATTTTGCTAAAAATAGCTACTCTACCCCATCACAAGCTTGTGTTAGCCTGCTATAGTATTTTAAAAGAAAGGTTATGCATACAGCTTTCTTCTCTTACCTCACTAAATTTCTGATCAGCAGCTGCAGCACATACGCACACTTTACAGCATGCACAGCACCCTGGCAACCACTCTGCCTTTAGGGCTTGTCAAGTATTAGGTCCAGCTCAGTAGGCAAACCCGAACACATTTGCTATGGGGCAGTGATTGCTCAGATCCCCTCAACACTTTGCAGAGGAATCACAAAACTCAACAACTCACTGCAGAAGGAAGAAGGCTAAAATAAAAGGCAGAAACAAGAAACAGTACTTAATTAGAGCAGGGACTAAAAAACCAGGCTCTGCAGTGCCTTAGACCGCTGCCTCTGAGGGCATCTGGTTGCACTGCTGGCGCTGGGTCCCTCACCAAGGTCCAGAGCACTCTGCCCCACAGCTTCGCTGCAAGGGTGAACCACGTCCAACCCGTGAGACCTCCCACAAAAACACAGCACCTACCCATCAGTAAATGTGCTGATTGTGATCTGCAGGTAATTCATTGCAGACGATGTTGCTGCAGTCTCTGGGGTGGATGCAGGGGCTCCCCACAGTATCCCGGGTGGGCACGGTTTGCTGCTGGAGGCTGGCACCTCCCTGTGGCTGGAGAGGGGATGGATGTTGGCAGCAGTGCCAAAGCTGCTACTCCCAGGCTCAGATTTTGTTCCTGCTCAGGCTGGAAGTGCCCGGTGTGAACACAGCACTTTGCTAAGATAATCAGTGCTTAAAATAATTCCTCAGCAAACACCCCACCTGGAGAGCAAAGTCTTCCTCTCTAATGCCCTCATTTTGCAACAAGATGTTTTTTGCAGGAGGGCTTTAAAGTCACTTAGTCTGCTCCAGATCACCAGTGAGAGATATGTTTGGGCTAATGCTTGACTACATCTCCTAGGGCAAAGGCCAGGGAGAAATACTGCAGGAGAGCAGAGAGGGAGGGAGAGGAATTCCCTGAGCAGAAATTACTTTGAGCAGAGAAAGCTGCAGAGCAGTGTGGAGTGAGGCAGAAGAAATGCAGGGGAGGGAGGTGGCTGTGCTGGGGTAGACAAAAGAACAGAGGAGAGTGGAAACTCCAAAGGCTCCTCCGGGGAGGATGAGGGGGGAGGTAGGATGCTGTTCACTGGGGCTCTGTAGAGGATCCCTGTCAGGAGCTGGCTGGGCTCAGCAGTGCTTCCCCCTGCAAAGGGATTCCCTCTGCCACCCGCTATTGGTTCTGGCGCAGTGACGAGCTACTGGAGTGGATTTCTCTTCCCTGCATATGTGGCAGAGGTATAGGAAAACAGCAGCCCCATCCCCCTCCATGCCCCTCAGAGAAAGCGGGATTCCTTCCTCTGCTGTTGCTGGATGCTCTACCAGGGCTGGGCACTCACACAAAATCACACGAGCTGCCTTCAAGGAAATCCACTGGGGTTTGTGCTCAGCCTATCTGCAAGATACAGGGGGAAAGGTTGCTGGGCCAGCAGAGCACCAGGGAAGGGATTCGAAAGCTCAGTCCCTGGTGAGAGCCAACACATCTCCACCTGCTGCTGGCACAGACACCCCCTCAACCCCATAGTCATACTAGGGTCCTCTCTGTCCACACAGAAGCAGGCACCCAGACACCAACGAGTCGTGCAAAGCTGTTGTGTTCCTGCATGTGCAGAAGGTGCAAGAAAGGCAGCTCAGGAGGTATGGGACCTGGGCTGCAAGCTTTCCCATTAACCAGTCCTTCTGCCTTTTCCTACATGTAAAAAAGGGACATAACTTCTACCTACCTGTTCAGGATCATACCCAACCACATCTAAGTACAAAATATTACAGTCTAAAACTCTACCTTAAGTTCAAGTTGTATTTTAGTGACAAAACACTAATCTCTGACACAGACCTCCTGGGTGATCTTGGGACACTCCTTTTTTTCTTGTCCCTCTTCCCAAGAGAAAGATCCTCACTGATTACCTTGAGGGCTGCTTAGGAGCAGGAACAGGCTCCTGCTCTGCCCAGCTGGGACATATGGCAAGAGAAACTGCAGTGTAGGAGACTCAACTGGTACCTTCTTTCCAGGAGTACATCTGCTATCTGCCCTCCTCCTTGGATAGGAGCTACAGAAGGGTCCTCAGAGAGCCTCTCCCACTGGGTGCTGAGGAAGCAGCAAGAGCAGGGCTGGTCTGTGAGGAGAAGCAAACCAGGAGCCAAAGGTGACCACAGCACAGGCAGTGTCCTTACCAACCAGGATGCAGCCCCACAGTACCTGAACACGGTGAGGCAGTCTGCTACACAAGGCAAGGCAGCTGAGCAGATCCAGCGAATCCAGCCAGAGACAAGGCTGTAAAATATGTGCAAGAATCAACAAACAAAGCTACAGCATAGCCCAAAGCAGCACTGTGGGTCTGAGCTTAAATGGAGTCATGGCCCAATGGGTGGGTGGGTGTCAGTAGACATCCCAAGTGGGGCTGGTTGGGGCAATCAGGTGATGCACTCAGGGCCCTGACATAGCTGCAGCTTCATAAGGTAAAGCTCTCCAGGGGTGGGTGTCCTGCTGGTTGAGTGGTTTTAGGTGTCACAGGTGGCTTTTCTTCTCATCACATCTTGCTTTATGCTGTTTCTGTGGTTTGGGAAGGAGCAGCACAGAACCATTGCAGAGCTGGATACTGCTCAGAGGCTGGAGAGAAACCTCAGTGAACCCTTGCAAGAGACCTGAAATGCAACCTGGATCTGTCTGCAGTCCTGGCCAGGGAGAAACCAGAACCAGACTGAAATATCCCCTTGATGTATCTGGACAAAAAGCAGTAGAATATTTAGCCTGGCATTACCCAAAACTGCGTGAAACTATGTGGTGTGTCACACTGTCCCAAATCATGCGCGTGAGGGTAACACGTCTGCCTCCTGTGGGTGCCTGGACAAACCCCTTTGAGTTGCCTCCAGGGTGGGAACAGGGACTGTTACGATTGCCATTTGTGTGGGGACTCCTGAGGGCTTCTCCAGCACCTCAGAGATCCTGTGTGGAAGCAGTGAAGGTTTTGGCCATGCAGGCAGACCTGCTTTTTTAACCCCTCTACCTCTTCACTCCTCTTTGTTCCTTAGGGAACACTTCGCATGATTTCTAATAGTGAACAAGAATTACCTAATGCTTAAAAAGCCCAGGATCTTGAACCATTTTAAAAAAATGTAATTCAGAGTCACCCTCTCCATCCTGTAATGGGGAAGGTAAAGCAGTCCAGAGCGGTCATGGGGATGTCGTGGCACAAGCAGAGCCTGGTCTCCTGCTTGCACTCCACATCCCTGTCCACCGCCCAGCTCTGCCTCCCCAGGGAGGGATGTTGGGAAGAAAATGGGGGGATATCAAGAAGAAAAGTGGTTAAATCCTCTGTCCCCCTTCTCCATGAGAGCCACGGTACTGATTATGCTGTTTTTCGCCCACCACAATAACATCGTTATTCAACTTGGCAGCACAAGGTGGAGTGAGTGAGTGAGAGAGGGACAGTGCGTGCGGTTGGTATTTTTTAAATCTATCAAACATTTCCACGTTCTGCCGACTGCAAACTCCTGCTCGGCCGTCCCCGCTGCAGCATCTCGTGTTGCCATGTCAACAGAGGCTGTCATCCCCTGTGTCGCGAGGGAACGCTCTGCTTTCCTGGGGGCTGCAGGCTGGCAACAGAGGGATGTGTATGTGCCTGGCTGATGCTCACCCCTAACCAGGGCATTGTTTGGCAATTTTTCCCCAGAGCTTCCAGTGCTGGGAGATGATTTACCCCTCATCAACCTCTTTAAGATGTCATCATCAGTGCTTGACTTAATTGGGACATCTTGGCATGAAAAACAGCCTTCTCCTGACCCCTGTGCTTCCACTGCGAGTTAGATATAATAAAACAAACAGCTCTTCCACTCCCCGCAATGCCTGGCCGCCTTCCTGCCCTCGCTGCCACTGCAGGGGAGCGTTCAGGCTGGTTTGAGCCTGTGGATCAGGCCGGGCTGCAGGGCCTCTGCCTGCTTATTTCTGCTCTCTCCTCTCCTCCTCTGCGGGAGCAGGGAGCCGAGGCACCGCAGAGCCAGGCTGCCCAGCCCTGTGCCAGCATGGTTTCTTTTAGAGCGTGTTTAAAGCACCGGCTTCCCAGGGAGACGTCCCGCAGGGCTAGTCAGGAAACAAAGAAGAGAAAGTTTGATGAGCTTTGCTTCTTTCTGCCAGGGTGAAGATGCTGTGGAAGAGTTGTGGATGTAAATGTGAGTGCCACCACCAGGAGATAACAGCCTCCTCCAGGGTGTTGGTTAACACCAACCACAGGGAAGCAGTGGATCTGCTGCCTGGTCCCAAGCTCACACCAGGCTGTCCTCCCTTCTGTCCCTGAGGGGAAAAAAAGTGTCATCACAGTGGGGACAGGGGACAGGGCTTGTGCTGGAAGATAAAGCGATGGCAAGCCAACCTGAGACCAGGAAAACAAGAATCCCCTCAGATCAGGAGTGTCCCTTGCTTTGCCTGCTGGTTACAAGGTGTGGATGGCTTGCAGTGTGAGGGGAGGTTGGACTAGATGAGCTCCAGAGCTTCCTTGCAACCAGCGTTTCTGTGATTAAATCTCTGGGCATCACCAATTTGTTGGTTCAGTTTAATCTGCAGAACTGGGCAGCCGTTGCTGGAAGGATTGTCATGTTGGTGGTCTGGAAAACAACTTCACAGCCAGAAGCTGCGACGGTGAGCTGGGAAGCTGCTGCTTCTCCTGGGAGATTGCTGCCTGAGGCACCCTAGGTGCATGTTCCCTGGGGACACAGCCTTCCAGCTCTGTCTTTGCTCCTGGGCTTACCTCTGGAGGCTGTCCCTTATGGTTATGTCTACAGAGTGCTTTGTCATCTCCAACTGTGGAAGAAAAGTGGCCCCTGCTCTGGGTAACAGAGACTGGAGGAAGGGCATAGCAGAAATACAGGTCACCTCACTTCAGTGTGGGCAGTGTTGTGCTGTGTCTTCCTTTGAAGAGGACCCAAAAAGATGTGAAGATCTGGATTTAGCTTGAACTGTGGGTTATTTAGGCTTTGCAGTACACTTCCACTGGGGCCTCTGCTGAAGGCAGCAGTGAGATTTGCTTTTATTCAGTTAAAGAAACAAACAAAATGCATCACTTACACCTTCAAGCCCAATAAGGCTAGGTGGTGGCTTCGGAAAATCATGACCAGCCAAATGTGCAACCACACCATACCTGTTTTTTAGCCTAGCCTGAGGTCACCTCCTATAGCCTTTCAGTTTGCAAATGAGGGCCAGAAACTCTAAATAAAGCAAAGAGAAAGATGATGTTTCCAGGATCCAGGAGTTCAGAGACAAACGGCAGCCTGTGGGAGAGTGCCAGAGGCCAGCGAGGCGATTGGCACCCACCATTGCCCCAGCCAGGGTTTGCTGGCCCCCAGGACCGCACAGCCCAGAGGTCCTGCTCCCCTGGGCTGCTGCTCCTCTTCTTTGCAAGCCCCTGCCCACAAGAAGGCCGAGCGCTGTGACCAGTCCTATTTCCCATTCGAAAAGGAAACTGCCTTTCCCTCCCAGAGGAGGTTTGTACCGAGCAGCATTGCAGGAATGCTTTATACTTCTCCTTCCAGTTGCTTTGTTCCCTTGCCTCCCTGCAGTTTCCTTGGAAAAGTTAATTTTCCCTGTGTACTTTCTTTAGATGGAAACATTTCCCCTCAATGGATTTGGTGAGCACAGAAACCATCAGCTTGGAACCTGAACGGAAATTATTTGAAGCACCTTGGTGAAGAAAAAAATGGGTCTGCACTGAGAAAGCTTGCAACCCTATATCCATGCCCCGGTTCACAGTACATATGAGATATGGCCTAAATTTATGTCAATAGCTTTCCAAAAGCTCTTGTGTTAGCTTCAACTCACTTTCTACTACCTTCTGCAGCAGCTGGCACCAGCATAAAGCAAATGTAACATGCTACTAAAGTGTTATGTCTTTGCACTCACTTTAGGCTGGTGCTAGCTGCAGCAGGAGGTGTTGGCTAGTGGAAAATAAGATGTTTCAGCTATTGCTTCAATTATAGATATCGCTTCCTGAGAAGAAGTAAGTGGAGTTAGAGGGACAGCAACCCTGCACAAGGATGGCTAAGAAAGGATTCATAGCTCCTCTCCACCCTGCACAGGGAACATGCTGTAACCCTCCTCTCTGTCAAGTTTTCTGGGTATCGCTCTTAAAAGTAAGTTTTTTTCCTTATGAAGTTCAGGCTATGGCAAGAACAGACATGGTTGGCAACACAGCTGACACAGGCAAACCCAGTGTGACCTGCTTCACCCTGCAAGCACCAGCCCCAAGGAACGCTGCCTCCCCTTAAGCTCTCAGGTGCTCTGCTGAAACTTAATTTTTAAAGAGAAAGCAATAGATTAATTTTCTCAGAAAACACAGTACAAAATGAAAATGTTCTGCAGAGAGAGATTGATTTTTTCCTCAATACTCATGATAGAAGATTGTAATAGACTTTGTTCTGATAAGTGCTGCAGTTCTTATCAGTTTAAATTTAGCATTGCCTCATATTAGAAATGACAAGAAAGGTACAGCTAAAACAAAACTTTATCCTGACATCTCAGAAGCAGCTGTACTTAGAAAAAGTATTTCTGCTCATCTTTCCAAACTGGGATAAATCAAGTTCTGGATTTGGGATTTCCTGCCAGGTCAAAGTCCTGTTACAACACTGTTTTCTGTCAGGCTGGGTGGAAAAGCATCAGGATGGAAAGAACTGAGCTAAAAGGTTTATCTTAATTATTAAGAGTCTAGAGCTGAGCATGGGGAAACCACAGTCTATTGCAACCCTACTACTCCCTCACTGTGTGAGTGTGAACAAGATACCTTGTTTTATGTGTCCCAGAGGCAACACGGATGAATGCCTCCTCCTGAGGACACTCGAGATAGTGTAGTTACTCTAAAAAAGCAGAAGGGAACGCCAGAGGGTGGCCAAAGGGATGGCTGATGTCTGTTTGCAATGTTGTTCTGGGCAGGGCAGTCTTGTGTGGTGTCAGGGTATTGATGCAGAGGGCTGAGTTCTCAACCTCCTGCCCAATTCGGTGCTGAAAATGGGCTGAAATGCAAGCAGAGGGGAAACCTCATGTGTGAGACAAAACAGCACTCCAGAAAAATTCTTTGGGATGTCTGGAGCAGAGGTTTGCAGCCAGGACCCTTGGTGCTGTGCCCCAGGTAGGGGGGATTACAGACATCCCCTGTGGAGGGATCAGCAGTGGTGAATGAGCGATTTACCAACAGGCCTGGGATTTCCCGGTGGGGAAGGACTCAGTGTCTCTTCAGTCAGCATGGTGGCCTTCCCCAGGGATCTTCCCCGAGGGCTGGCTGTACCCCCTCCCTGAGCCATAGCTCAGCTCCAGGCAGGGAGTCCCCTCTGGTCTTCATGTTGGTGTGGGGACAGGGATCCTCAAAGGTTGTTGTGGATGCAAATGGAAGGACAGAGGTGCAGGGAGACCTGCAGCTTTGGGAGGGACTATCAAGACCAAAAGCATTTAGTATGGATGGAAACTAATTGTTTTCCTTGTCCATTTACCCTGTTCCTTCCTTCCTTCCTTCCTTCCTTCCTTCCTTCCTTCCTTCCTTCCTTCCTTCCTTCCTTCCTTCCTTCCTTCCTTCCTTCCTTCCTTCCTTCCTTCCTTCCTTCCTTCCTTCCTTCCTTCCTTCCTTCCTCTGTTCCTTCTGTCCTCCCTTCCTTCTTTTTGCTTTCTTTTTGTTTTCTTTTTGTTATTTCCAAGCAGGTACATGCAAAGGAAATGAAGGTTAGACTCACACCCTCTGTGCTGACCATGCCTAACCCCTTAGCCTGAGTATGGTCCCCTTGGGACAGTTGAACTGGGAGTGAGATCCTTTCAAGGGTTTGTCTGAAAGGTGGTGTTATTCCCAGTGTACCTTGTACGGATGCTCATTGCTCAGAAGAATTCCCGTAACCCCAATCACTGCAATCAGCTTCAAAACTAGTCTGAGATCTCCAGGGGTTGTGGGGGCAGCAGGAACGTGCGAAACCATTGCAGGTGAAGAAAAGCTACTGGTGCTCAGAGGAAAACTGCATTTTCCTGTGGTTCTTTGGGTCAAGGTAGGACACATCTGAAGAGAGACAGCAACTGTCCCTGGGAGGTGACAGCCATGAGCCCTTGAAGCTCAGTGAGTGCCCAGATGTCTTCCCTGGCCTCCCCTTTCCTCTCTCCCTCTCTACTTCTCTCTTTCCCCCTACCCTCAGTTAGACTTTCACCTCTCTCTTGGTTCTTCTCACATTTTTGTGCCTGTGCCTTTGCTCCAGGATACATCCCTGTGCTGGAGCACACTCCCCTTCCCTCTGCTACACACACACGCAGGCACCCTGGCTGGGGATGCTCCTCTCCAGCACAGCCCTGGAGAAGACTTGCCCTGTGCTCCCAGCCTGTTGCCAGGCAACACAGCATCACATGGATTTCACTCCCAAGCTCCAAAATAAACTGTATATACAGGGATTTTCCTCCTGTTCCTCCAAAGAGGGACCTTGCGGACATGGGGACTGGCAGGTCTGAGAGGGTGAGGGGTCTCCAGCAGTCACTGTTGGTTGCTGGATTTGCTGGGGTGCTGCTCTGCCTGGAGAAGAAAGATGGGACAGAGTGGGGTGGTGAAGACAGAGAGGAGACACCTGTAACTCCTGCTGGGACCAACCATGGCTTTCTTGTCCCCGCTGTGTGTCTTGCTCACTCTTGACATCTACTCCCATGCTGCAGTCCCAAGGGATGGGCAGCAAGATTCCTGCCAGCCTGCGGGACCAGCGCTGTGTTTTCTGTTACACTGGTTCAGATCAAGGTGGTTTCTTACCAGTGTAAGAGGGAACACAGAGCCCATCTCAGTTGTTTTCTCTTCCAAGGTAGAGGCATACTCAACACTCAGTTCCTCCCTTTACCTTCCCATCCGCCAGCTTTGCAGTTGGGAAGTCCCACACCAAGTTCTGTTTGAAGGCAGTGGCTCCCTCCGGGCACAGCCCCACACGTTGATCCTTGTCTCCTGCAGGGATTTGTTTAACAGGTCCCCCACCTTCAGCCTGCACAGGACTGGCAATCTGCAGGCTTTAATTTGGCACTCTGCATACTTACACAGGAGTTTTGTTTTCACATCTACAGAATGAATGCTAAAATGACTTCAGAAGTTGAGGCATGGCCCAAGCTTACTTGTCAGACGGCTGATGGACTGTCAGACCTATTTCAGGAGCAAGACACATGTCTCGCTGTCTTCCACCCTATAATGTACAAATTGCATTTCATGACAGCCATATAACACTCCTGAGAGCAAATTTCAGCACAATTATCACCCTTTTCAGGTTGTAAAAGTCATTCAGCCCTCAGCCACCTGTTTTAGAGCTGTCAGCCAAAGCCCCTTGCAACCACTGCAATGGTTAAACACCACGGGAAAGCACACATTAATATTATCTCACATAAAATGCTGAGTTAATGAGGAGCATACATCATGTTCCCGGTGAGAACGTATTACAAATATGTCCCAGGCAGGAGGAGGCCTAGAGGAAGCACACCTTTCCCAAAGCATCATATGCCTTCAGAAAGCACATTTCAGATGTATCCTCCAGCATTTCTACACTAAAAACTGTTCAGTCTACTGTCTCCATCACAGAAACAAGCCTGCGAGTTGGCTTAGGTGTCCAGTCAAAACTAAGAGATGGCCTCAAGTTGCGCCAGGGAAGGTTTAGACTAGATATTAGGAAGTATTTCTTTGCAGAAGGGGTTGTTAGGCGTTGGAATCGGCTGCCCAGGGAGGAGGTGGAGTCCCCATCCCTGGAGGTGTTTAAGAGTAGGGTTGACATAGCGCTGAGGGATCTGGTGTAGTTGGGATCTGTCAGTGCTAGGTTAACGGTTGGACTAGATGATCTTCAAGGTCTTTTCCAACCGAGATGATTCTGTGATTCTGTGAAGAGAGACCAAATTTGGGAAGTCAGAGACCTTCCAACTGGGCATTACCAGTGGGGACCTCTTGATCCAGCACATAGTGGGGTCCTGGTCTGCTCCAGGGAAGCAACTGAGCAGAGCAGCTTCCCAGCATGGTGTGACACTAGAAAACTGCAGGCTGACAGCGCTGTGGTGCAGGACTTTCTGCTGCTGTAGTGTCCATGGCCCTGCCTACAGGGCTGTACTGTGCTAAATACTCTGCAGCCACTGGGACGCAGGAACGTAAGGGGCTTCCCTCAAGTGGGGCAGCTGTGGTGTAAATTTCTTGTAAATGGTCATTGGGATTGGTGCCACCTGACACCAAGGGAGTTTTTCCACCCAGTTTTGCACTCCCCACATAAATAATCACCCATGCCTGGTCTCTGGAGCTCAGAACAAAATCAAAGCCTTCCCCAGGACACAGACATGTCACCTGCCTCTCCTCCCTAACTGAGGTATTTTGTACATCTGATCACCAGAAGTGCCAACTTTTCATTCTGAAACAGAACTACATATTAAAAACCTCTCGGAAATCATCAGTGAGCTGAAAAATCCCAGTGACTGAAAGACCCAAAGAACTAACCTTTGCCTTTTTGATTGCACAAGTCCATTGTGTTTGGGGCTGAGATGCTCTTGCAATGTGCAGCTCTGGCTGCACTTCCCTGGGTTCTTGGTCCCTCACAGAGCTGCCCCTGGACAGACAACCTCCTGACTCTTGATTTAAACCATCAACTCAGGGAAAACTTCTCTTACTGTCTTTTTTTCCTTTTAATCTCAAATATTGTCTTTCAAAGGTCCAGGGTTTTAAAGTCTTCTATAAAGAGAAAACTCTAATAGTTAAAAAGGAGACAGGAGTTTTAGAGGACTGAAATTGTGCATTGCAGGCAAGTAATTAAGCTAGTGTCTGCCTCAATTTCCCACCTGAAAAATGAAAACAGGAATTTATGATGATCAAAGGAGTGGGGCTGTTCCTTCTGCATTAAGTCCTGGAAACTCTGAATGCAGATTTATGTTCTCTCTTTCAGCTCTGCTCAGGGTAGAAAGCCCAGATGGACACCTCGATGTGTGTGACACCAGTGTCCTTCACTGGTGTCACAGCCTGGGGACTTCATGCATTTTCATCCCTGCAGCTCACACGTCTTTGGGATGCTGCCTTCAGCAATGTGCTTAGTCAGGCACCATCTACATGTTCCCCCCATGACATCATTGCTTGACATTGCCCTCCACTGTGACATCACTGGCTGTCTTTCCCTGTC